>NC_039359.1:143077938-143434568 GCF_003573695.1 Papaver somniferum
GAGGTTTGAGGTGTTAAATATATCATATTGGATGAAACTGCAACTTATTACTGAACTTAGGTTACAAGATTACCATATACATACCCGACGTTCTCGTCCAGGCGAGGTTTGAGGTGTCAAATATATCAGATTGGATAAAACTGCAACCTATTACTGAACTCAGGTACCAAGATTACCATATACAGACCCGATGTTCTCGTCCAGGCGAGGTTTGAGATGTCAAATATATCAGATAGGATGAAACTGCAACCTATTACTAAACTCAGGTTGCAAGATTACCATATACAGACCCGATGTTCTCATTTTGGAGAGGTTTGAGGTGTCAAATATATCAGATTGGATGAAACTGCAACCTATTACTGAACTCAGGTTGCAAGATTACCATATACAGACCCGATGTTCTCGTCCCGGCTAGGTTTGAGGTATCAACTATATCATATTGGCTGAAACTGCAACCTATTACTGAACTCAGGTTGCAAGATTACCATATACAGACCCGATGTTCTCATTCAAGCGAGGTTTGAGGTGTCAAATAAATCAGATTGGATGAAACTACAACCTATTACTGAACTCAGGTTGCAAGATTAACATATACAGACCCTATGTTCTCGTCCAGGCGAGGTTTGAGGTGTTTAATATATCATATTGGATGAAACTGCAACCTATTACTGAACTCAGGTTGGAAGATTACGATATACAGAACCGGAGTTCTCATTCAAGCGAGGTTTGAGGTGTCAAATAAATCAGATTGGATGAAACTACAACCTATTACTGAACTCAGGTTGCAAGATTACCATATACAAACCCGATATTCTCGTCCCGGCTAGGTGTTAGGTGTCAACTATATCAGATTGGATGAAACTGCAACCTATTATTGAACTCAGGTTGCAAGATTACCATATACAGACTCGATGTTCTCGTTCCGGCGAGGTTTAAGGTGTCAAACATATCAGATTGGATGAAACTGCAACCTATTACTGAACTCAGGTTGCAAGATTACCATATACATACCCGACGTTCTCGTCCAGGCGAGGTTTGAGGTGTCAAATATATCAGATTGGATGAAACTGCAACCTATTATGGAACTCAGGTTGCAAGATTACCATATACAGACCCGATGTTCTCGTCCCGGCTAGGTTTGAGGTGTTAAATTAATCAGATTGGATGAAACTGCAACCTATTACTGAACTCATATAGCAAGATTACCATATACAGACCCGATGTTCTCGTCCAGGCGAGGTTTAAGGTGTCAAATATATCAGATTGGATGAAACTTCAACCTATTACTGAACTCAGGTTGCAAGATTACCATGTACATACCCGAAGTTCTCGTCCAGGCGAGGTTTGAGGTGTCAAATATATCAGATTGGATGAAACTGCAACCTATTACTGAAATCAGGTTGGAAGATTACGATATACAGAACCGATGTTCTCATTCAGGCAAGGATTGAGGTGTCAAATATATCAGATTGGATGAAACTGCAAACTATTACTGAACTCAGGTTGCAAGATTACCATATACAGACCCGATGTTCTCATCTAGAAGAGGTTTGAGGTGTTAAATATATCAGATTGGATGAAACTGCAACCTATTACTGAACTCAGGTTGTAAGATTAACATATACAGACCCTATGTTCTCGTCCCGGCGAGGTTTGAGGTGTCAAATATATCAGATTGGATGAAACTGCAGCCTATTACTGAACTCAGGTTGCAAGATTACCATATACAGACCCGATGTTCTCGTCCCGGCTAGGTTTGAGGTATCAACTATATCATATTGGATGAAACTGCAACCTATTACTGAACTCAGGTTGCAAGATTACCATATACAGACCCGATGTTATCATTCAAGCGAGGTTTAAGGTGTCAAATAAATCAGATTGGATGAAACTACAACCTATTACTGAACTCAGGTTGCAAGATTACCATATACAGACCCGATGTTATCGTTCCGGCGAGGTTTGAGGTGTCAAATATATCATATTGGATGAAACTGCAACCTATTACTGAACTCAGGTTGCAAGATTACCATATACAGACCCGATGTTCTCGTCCCGTAGAGGTTTAAGGTGTCAAATATATCAGATTGGATGAAACTGCAACCTATTACTGAACTCAGGTTGCAAGATTACCATATACATACCCGACGTTCTCATCCAGGCGAGGTTTGAGGTGTCAAATATATCATATTGGATGAAACTGCAACCTATTACTGAACTCAGGTTGCAAGATTACCATATACAAACCCGATGTTCTCGTCCCGGCGAAGTTTGAGGTGTCAAATATATCAGATTGGATGAAACTGCAACCTATTACTGAACTCAGGTAGCAAGATTACCATATACAGACCCGATGTTCTCATCTAAAAGAGGTTTGAGGTGTTAAATATATCAGATTGGATGAAACTGCAACCTATTACTGAACTCAGGTTGCAAGATTACCATATACAGACCCGATGTTCTCGTCTCGGCGAGGTTTGAGGTGTCAAATATACCGGATTGGATGAAATTGCAACCTACTATTGAACTCAGGTTGCAATATTACCATATACAGACCCGATGTTCACGTCCCGGCGAGGTTTGAGGTGTCAAATATATCAGATTGGATGAAACTGCAACCTATTACTGAACTCAGGTTGCAAGATTACCATATACAGACCCGATGTTCTCGTCCAGGCGAGGTTTGAGGTGTTAAATATATCATATTGGATAAAACTGCAACCTATTACTGAACTCAGGTTGCAAGATTACCATATACAGACCCGATGTTCTCGTCCCGGCGAGCTTTCAGATGTTAAATATATTGGATTGGATGAAACTGCAACCTATTACTGAACTCAGGTTGCAAGATTACCATATATAGACCCGATGTTCTCGTCCAGGCGAAGTTTGAGGTTCGAAATATATCAGATTGGATGAAACTGCAACCTATTACTAAACTCAGGTTGCAAGATTACCATATACAGACCCGATGTTCTCGTCCCGACGAGGATTGAGGTGTCAAATATATCAGATTGGATAAAACTGCAACATATTACTGAACTCAGGTTGCAAGATTACCATATACAAACCCGATATTCTCGTCCAGACGAGGTTTGAGGTGTCAAATATATTAGATTGGATGAAACTGCAACATATTATTGAACTCAGGTTGCAAGATTACCATATACAGATCCGATGTTCTCGTCCCGTCGAGGTTTGAGGTGTCAAATATATTAGATTGGATGAAACTGCAACCTATTACTAAACTCAGGTTGCAAGATTACCATATACAGACCCGATGTTCTCGTCCCGACGAGGTTTGAGGTGTCAAATATATCAGATTGGATGAAACTGCAACCTATTACTGAACTCAGGTTGCAAGATTACCATATACAGACCCGATGTTCTCGTCCAGGCGAGGTTTGAGGTGTTAAATATATCAGATTGGATGAAACTACAACCTATTACTGAACTCAGGTTGCAAAATTACCATATACAGACCCGATGTTCTCGTCCATGTGAGGTTTGAGGTGTCAAATATATCAGATTGGATGAAACTGCAACCTATTACTAAACTCAGGTTGCAATTACCATATACAGACCCGATGTTATCGACACGGCGAGGTTTGAGGTGTGAAATATATCAGATTGGATGAAACTGCAACTTATTACTGAATTCAGGTTGCAAGATCACCATATACAAACCCGATGTTCTCGTCCAGGAGAGGTTTGAGGTGTCAAATATATCAGATTGGATGAAACTGCAACCTATTACTGAACTCAGGTTGCAATTACCATATACAAACCCGATGTTCTCGTCCCGGCGAGGTTCGAGGTGTTAAAAATATCCGATTGGATGAAACTGCAACCTATTACTGAACTCAGGTTGCAATTACCATATACAGACCCGATGTTCTCGTCCAGGCGAGGTTTGAGGTGTCAAATATATCAAATTGGATGAAACTGCAACCTATTATTGAATTCAGGTTGCAAGATTACCATATACAAACCCGATGTTCTCGTCCAGGCGAGGTTTGAGGTGTCAAATATATCAGATTGGATGAAACTACAACCTATTACTGAACTCAGGTTGCAAAATTACCATATACAGACCCGATGTTCTCGACACGGCGAGGTTTGAGGTGTGAAATATATCAGATTGGATGAAACTGCAACTTATTACTGAATTCAGGTTGCAAGATTACCATATACAAACCCGATGTTCTCGTCCAGGCGAAGTTTGAGGTGTCAAATATATCAGATTGGATGAAACTGCAACTTATTACTGAACTCAGGTTGGAATTACCATATTCAGACCTGATGTTCTCGTCCAGGAGAGGTTTGAGGTGTCAAATATATCCAATTGGATGAAACTGCAACCCATTACTGAACTCAGGTTGGAATTACCACATACAGACCCGATGTTCTCGTCCAGGAGAGGTTTGAGGTGTCAAATATATCAGATTGGATGAAACTGCAACTTATTACTGAATTCAGGTTGCAAGATTACCATATACAGACCCGATGTTCTCGTCCAGGCGAGGTTTGAGGTGTCAAATATATCAAATTGGATGAAACTGCAACCTATTACTGAACTCAGGTTGCAAGATTACCATATACAGGTCCGATGTTCTCTCCAGGCGAGGTTTGAGGTGTTAAATATATCAGATTGGATGAAACTGCAACCTATTACTGAACTCAGGTTGCAAAATTACAATATACAGACCCGATGTTCTCGTCCACGCGAGGTTTGAGGTTTCAAATATATCATATTGGATGAAACTGCAACCTATTACTGAACTCAGGTTGCAAGATTACCATATACAGACCCGAGGTTCCCGTCCTCGCGAGGTTTGAGGTGTCAAATATATCAGATTGGATGAAAGTTCAACCTATTACTGAACTCGGGTTGCAAGATTACCATATGCAGACCAGATGTTCTAGTCCAGGCGAGGTTTGAGGTGTCAAATCTATCAGATTGAATGAAACTGCAACATATTACTGAACTTAGGTTGCAAGATTACCATATACAGACCCGATGTTCTCGTCCAGGCGAGGTTTGGGGTGTCAAATATATCATATTGGATGCAACTGCAACCTATTACTGAACTCAGGTTGCAAGATTATCATATACAAACCCGATGTTCTAGTCCAGGCGAGGTTTGAGGTATCAAATATATCAGATTGGATGAAACTGCAACATATTCCTGAACTTAGGTTGCAAGATTACCATATACAAATTCGATGTTCTCGTCTCGGCGAAGTTTGAGGTGTCAAATATATCAGATTGGATGAAACTGCAACCTATTACTGAACTCAGGTTGCAAGATTACCATATACAGACCCGATGTTCTCGTCCAGGCGAGGTTTGAGGTGTCAAATATATCAGATTGGATGAAACTGCAACCTATTACTGAACTCAGGTTGCAAGATTACCATATACAAACCCGATGTTCTCGTCCCGGCGAAGTTTGAAGTGTCAAATATATCATATTGGATGAAATGCAACCTATTATTGAATTCAGGTTGCAAGATTACCATATACAAACCCGATGTTCTCATCTAGGAGAGGTTTGAGGTGTCAAATATATCAGAATGATGAAACTGCAACCTATTACTGAACTCAGGTTGGAAGATTACGATATACAGAACCGGAGTTCTCATTCAAGCGAGGTTTGAAGTGTCAAATAAATCAGATTGGATGAAACTACAACCTATTACTGAACTCAGGTTGCAAGATTACCATATACAAACCCGATGTTCTCATTTAGGAGAGGTTTGAGGTGTCAAATATATCAGATTGGATGAAACTGCAACCTATTACTAAACTCAGGTTGCAACATTAACATATACAGACCCTATGTTCTCGTCCCGGCGAGGTTTGAGGTGTCAAATATATCAGATTGGATGAAACTCAAACCTATTACTGAACTCAGGTTGCAAGATTACCATATACAAACCCGATATTTTCGTCCCGGCTAGGTGTTAGGTGTCAACTATATCAGATTGGATGAAATTGCAACCTATTACTGAACTCAGGTTGCAAGATTACCATATACAGACCCGATGTTCTCATCTAGAAGAGGTTTGAGGTGTCAAATATATCAGATTGGATGAAACTGCAACCTATTACTGAACTCAGGTTGCAAGATTACCATATACAGACCCGATGTTCTCGTCTCGGCGAGGTTTGAGGTGTCAAATATACCGGATTGGATGAAATTGCAACCTACTATTGAACTCAGGTTGCAATATTACCATATACAGACCCGATGTTCATGTCCCGGCGAGGTTTGAGGTGTCAAATATATCAGATTGGATGAAACTGCAACCTATTACTGAACTCAGGTTGCAAGATTACCATATACAGACCCGATGTTATCGTCCAGGAAAGGTTTGAGGTGTTAAATATATCAGATTGGATGAAACTGCAACCTATTACTGAACTCAGGTTGCAAGATTAACATATACAGACCCTATGTTCTCGTCCCGGCGAGGTTTGAGGTGTCAAATATATCAGATTGGATGAAACTGCAACCTATTACTGAACTCAGGTTGCAAGATTACCATATACAAACCCGATATTTTCGTCCCGGCTAGGTGTTAGGTGTCAACTATATCAGATTGGATGAAATTGCAACCTATTACTGAACTCAGGTTGCAAGATTACCATATACAGACCCGATGTTCTCATCTAGAAGAGGTTTGAGGTGTTAAATATATCAGATTGGATGAAACTGCAACCTATTACTGAACTCAGGTTGCAAGATTACCATATACAAACCCGATGTTCTCGTCTCGGCGAGGTTTGAGGTGTCAAATATACCGGATTGGATGAAATTGCAACCTACTATTGAACTCAGGTTGCAATATTACCATATACAGACCCGATGTTCATGTCCCGGCGAGGTTTGAGGTGTCAAATATATCAGATTGGATGAAACTGCAACCTATTACTGAACTCAGGTTGCAAGATTACCATATACAGACCCGATGTTATCGTCCAGGAAAGGTTTGAGGTGTTAAATATATCAGATTGGATGAAACTGCAACTTATTACTGAACTTAGGTTACAAGATTACCATATACATACCCGACGTTCTCGTCCAGGCGAGGTTTGAGGTGTCAAATATATCAGATTGGATGAAACTGCAACCTATTACTGAACTCAGGTTGCAAGATTACCATATACAAACCCGATGTTCTCGTCCCGGCGAAGTTTGAAGTGTCAAATATATCATATTGGATGAAATGCAACCTATTATTGAATTCAGGTTGCAAGATTACCATATACAAACCCGATGTTCTCATCTAGGAGAGGTTTGAGGTGTCAAATATATCAGAATGATGAAACTGCAACCTATTACTGAACTCAGGTTGGAAGATTACGATATACAGAACCGGAGTTCTCATTCAAGCGAGGTTTGAGGTGTCAAATAAATCAGATTGGATGAAACTACAACCTATTACTGAACTCAGGTTGCAAGATTACCATATACAAACCCGATGTTCTCATTTAGGAGAGGTTTGAGGTGTCAAATATATCAGATTGGATGAAACTGCAACCTATTACTAAACTCAGATTGCAAGATTAACATATACAGACCCTATGTTCTCGTCCCGGCGAGGTTTGAGGTGTCAAATATATCAGATTGGATGAAACTCAAACCTATTACTGAACTCAGGTTGCAAGATTACTATATACAAACCCGATATTTTCGTCCCGGCTAGGTGTTAGGTGTCAACTATATCAGATTGGATGAAATTGCAACCTATTACTGAACTCAGGTTGCAAGATTACCATATTCAGACCCGATGTTCTCATCTTGAAGAGGTTTGAGGTGTCAAATATATCAGATTGGATGAAACTGCAACCTATTACTGAACTCAGGTTGCAAGATTACCATATACAGACCCGATGTTCTCGTCTCGGCGAGGTTTGAGGTGTCAAATATACCGGATTGGATGAAATTGCAACCTACTATTGAACTCAGGTTGCAATATTACCATATACAGACCCGATGTTCACGTCCCGGCGAGGTTTGAGGTGTCAAATATATCAGATTGGATGAAACTGCAACCTATTACTGAACTCAGGTTGCAAGATTACCATATACAGACCCGATGTTCTCGTCCAGGCGAGGTTTGAGGTGTTAAATATATCATATTGGATAAAACTGCAACCTATTACTGAACTCAGGTTGCAAGATTACCATATACAGACCCGATGTTCTCGTCCCGGCGAGCTTTCAGATGTTAAATATATTGGATTGGATGAAACTGCAACCTATTACTGAACTCAGGTTGCAAGATTACCATATATAGACCCGATGTTCTCGTCCAGGCGAAGTTTGAGGTTCGAAATATATCAGATTGGATGAAACTGCAACCTATTACTAAACTCAGGTTGCAAGATTACCATATACAGACCCGATGTTCTCGTCCCGACGAGGATTGAGGTGTCAAATATATCAGATTGGATAAAACTGCAACATATTACTGAACTCAGGTTGCAAGATTACCATATACAAACCCGATATTCTCGTCCAGACGAGGTTTGAGGTGTCAAATATATTAGATTGGATGAAACTGCAACATATTATTGAACTCAGGTTGCAAGATTACCATATACAGATCCGATGTTCTCGTCCCGTCGAGGTTTGAGGTGTCAAATATATTAGATTGGATGAAACTGCAACCTATTACTAAACTCAGGTTGCAAGATTACCATATACAGACCCGATGTTCTCGTCCCGACGAGGTTTGAGGTGTCAAATATATCAGATTGGATGAAACTGCAACCTATTACTGAACTCAGGTTGCAAGATTACCATATACAGACCCGATGTTCTCGTCCAGGCGAGGTTTGAGGTGTCAAATATATCAGATTGGATGAAACTGCAACCTATTACTGAACTCAGGTTGCAAGATTACCATATACAAACCCGATGTTCTCGTCCCGGCGAAGTTTGAAGTGTCAAATATATCATATTGGATGAAATGCAACCTATTATTGAATTCAGGTTGCAAGATTACCATATACAAACCCGATGTTCTCATCTAGGAGAGGTTTGAGGTGTCAAATATATCAGAATGATGAAACTGCAACCTATTACTGAACTCAGGTTGGAAGATTACGATATACAGAACCGGAGTTCTCATTCAAGCGAGGTTTGAAGTGTCAAATAAATCAGATTGGATGAAACTACAACCTATTACTGAACTCAGGTTGCAAGATTACCATATACAAACCCGATGTTCTCATTTAGGAGAGGTTTGAGGTGTCAAATATATCAGATTGGATGAAACTGCAACCTATTACTAAACTCAGGTTGCAACATTAACATATACAGACCCTATGTTCTCGTCCCGGCGAGGTTTGAGGTGTCAAATATATCAGATTGGATGAAACTCAAACCTATTACTGAACTCAGGTTGCAAGATTACCATATACAAACCCGATATTTTCGTCCCGGCTAGGTGTTAGGTGTCAACTATATCAGATTGGATGAAATTGCAACCTATTACTGAACTCAGGTTGCAAGATTACCATATACAGACCCGATGTTCTCATCTAGAAGAGGTTTGAGGTGTTAAATATATCAGATTGGATGAAACTGCAACCTATTACTGAACTCAGGTTGCAAGATTACCATATACAAACCCGATGTTCTCGTCTCGGCGAGGTTTGAGGTGTCAAATATACCGGATTGGATGAAATTGCAACCTACTATTGAACTCAGGTTGCAATATTACCATATACAGACCCGATGTTCATGTCCCGGCGAGGTTTGAGGTGTCAAATATATCAGATTGGATGAAACTGCAACCTATTACTGAACTCAGGTTGCAAGATTACCATATACAGACCCGATGTTATCGTCCAGGAAAGGTTTGAGGTGTTAAATATATCAGATTGGATGAAACTGCAACCTATTACTGAACTCAGGTTGCAAGATTAACATATACAGACCCTATGTTCTCGTCCGGGCGAGGTTTGAGATGTCAAATATATCAGATTGGATGAAACTGCAACCTATTACTGAACTCAGGTTGCAAGATTACCATATACAAACTTGATATTTTCTTCCCGGCTAGGTGTTAGGTGTCAACTATATCAGATTGGAAGAAATTGCAACCTATTACTGAACTCAGGTTGCAAGATTACCATATACAGACCTGATGTTCTCATCTAGAAGAGGTTTGAGGTGTTAAATATATCAGATTGGATGAAACTGCAACCTATTACTGAACTCAGGTTGCAAGATTACCATATACAAACCCGATGTTCTCGTCTCGGCGAGGTTTGAGGTGTCAAATATACCGGATTGGATGAAATTGCAACCTACTATTGAACTCAGGTTGCAATATTACCATATACAGACCCGATGTTCATGTCCCGGCGAGGTTTGAGGTGTCAAATATATCAGATTGGATGAAACTGCAACCTATTACTGAACTCAGGTTGCAAGATTACCATATACAGACCCGATGTTATCGTCCAGGAAAGGTTTGAGGTGTTAAATATATCAGATTGGATGAAACTGCAACTTATTACTGAACTTAGGTTACAAGATTACCATATACATACCCGACGTTCTCGTCCAGGCGAGGTTTGAGGTGTCAAATATATCAGATTGGATGAAACTGCAACCTATTACTGAACTCAGGTTGCAAGATTACCATATACAAACCCGATGTTCTCGTCCCGACGAAGTTTGAAGTGTCAAATATATCATATTGGATGAAATGCAACCTATTATTGAATTCAGGTTGCAAGATTAACATATACAAACCCGATGTTCTCATCTAGGAGAGGTTTGAGGTGTCAAATATATCAGAATGATGAAACTGCAACTATTACTGAACTCAGGTTGGAAGATTACGATATACAGAACCGGAGTTCTCATTCAAGCGAGGTTTGAGGTGTCAAATAAATCAGATTGGATGAAACTACAACCTATTACTGAACTCAGGTTGCAAGATTACCATAGACAAACCCGATGTTCTCATTTAGGAGAGGTTTGAGGTGTCAAATATATCAGATTGGATGAAACTGCAACCTATTACTGAACTCAGGTTGCAAGATTAACATATACAGACCCTATGTTCTCGTCCCGGCGAGGTTTGAGGTGTCAAATATATCAGATTGGATGAAACTCAAACCTATTACTGAACTCAGGTTGCAAGATTACCATATACAAACCCGATATTTTCGTCCCGGCTAGGTGTTAGGTGTCAACTATATCAGATTGGATGAAACTGCAACCTATTACTGAACTCAGGTTGGAAGATTACCATATACATACCCGGTGTTCTCGTTCCGGCGAGGTTTGAGGTGTCAAATATATCATATTGGATGAAACTGCAACCTATTACTGAACTCAGGTTGCAAGATTACCATATACAGACCCGATGTTCTCGTCCCGGAGAGGTTTAAGGTGTCAAATCTATCAGATTGGATGAAACTGCAACCTATTACTGAATTCAGGTTGCAAGATTACCATATACATACCCGACGTTCTCGTCTAGGCGAGGTTTGAGGTGTCAAATAAATCAGTCTGGATGAAACTGCAACCTATTACTGAACTCAGGTTGCAAGATTACCATATACATACCCGACGTTCTCGTCCAGGCGAGGTTTGAGGTGTCAAATAAATCAGATTGGATGAAACTACAACCTATTACTGAACTCAGGTTGCAAGATTACCATAGACAAACCCGATGTTCTCATTTAGGAGAGGTTTGAGGTGTCAAATATATCAGATTGGATGAAACTGCAACCTATTACTGAACTCAGGTTGCAAGATTAACATATACAGACCCTATGTTCTCGTCCCGGCGAGGTTTGAGGTGTCAAATATATTAGATTGGATGAAACTGCAACCTGTTACGGAACTCAGGTTGCAAGATTACCATATACAGACCCGATGTTCTCGTCCCGGCTAGGTTTGAGGTGTCAAATATATCAGATTGGATGAAACTGCAACCTATTACTGAACTCAGGTAGCAAGATTACCATATACAGACCCGATGTTCTCGTCTCGGCGAGGTTTGAGGTGTCAAATATACCGGATTGGATGAAATTGCAACCTACTATTGAACTCAGGTTGCAATATTACCATATACAGACCCAATGTTCACGTCCCGGCGAGGTTTGAGGTGTCAAATATATCAGAATGGATGAAACTGCAACCTATTACTGAACTCAGGTTGCAAGATTACCATATACAGACCCGATGTTCTCGTCCAGGCGAGGTTTAAGGTGTTAAATATATCAGATTGGATGAAACTGCAACTTATTACTGAACTTAGGTTACAAGATTACCATATACATACCCGACGTTCTCGTCCAGGCAAGGTTTGAGGTGTCAAATATATCAGATTGGATGAAACTGCAACCTATTACTGAACTTAGGTTGCAAGATTACCATATACAAACCCGATGTTCTCGTCCCGGCGAAGTTTGAGGTTCCAAATATATCATATTGGATTAAATGCAACCTATTACTGAATTCAGGTTGCAAGATTACCATATACAAACCCAATGTTCTCATCTAGGAGAGATTTGAGGTGTCAAATATATCAGAATGATGAAACTGCAACCTATTGCTGAACTCAGGTTGCAAGATTACCATATACAGACCCGATGTTCTCGTCCCGGCGAGGTTTGAGGTGTCAAATATATCAGATTGGATGAAACTGCAACCTATTACATAACTCAGGTTGCAAGATTACCATATACAGACCCGATGTTCTCGTCCCGGCGAGGTTTGAGGTGTCAAATACATCAGATTGGATGAAACTGCAACCTATTATTGAACTCAGGTTGCAATATTACAATATACAGACCCGATGTTCTCATCCCGGCGAGGTTTGAGGTGTTAAATATATCAGATTGGATGAAACTGCAACCTATTACTGAACTCAGGTTGCAAGATTACCATATACAGACCCGATATTCTCATTTATGAGAGGTTTGAGGTGTCAAATATATCAGATTGGATGAAACTGCAACCTATTACTGAACTCAGGTTGCAAGATTAACACATACAGACCCTATGTTCTCGTCCCGGCGAGATTTGAGGTGTCAAATATATCAGATTGGATGAAACTGCAACTTATTACTGAACTCAGGTTGCAAGATTACCATATACAAACCCGATATTCTCGTCCCGGCTAGGTGTGTTAGGTGTCACCTATATCAGATTGGATGAAACTGCAACCTATTACTTAACTCAGGTTGCAAGATTACCGTATACAGACCCGATGTTCTTGTCCCGGCGAGGTTTGAGGTGTCAAATATATCAGATTCGATGAAACTGTAACCTATTATTTAACTCGGGTTGGAAGATTACGATATACAGAACCGGTGTTCTCATTCAAGCGAGGTTTGAGGTGTCAAATAAATCAGATTGGATGAAACTGCAACCTATTACTGAACTCAGGTTGCAAGATTACCATATATACAGACCCGATGTTCTCGTGCCGGCTAGGTTTGAGGTGTTAAATTAATCAGATTGGATGAAACTGCAACCTATTACTGAACTCATGTAGCAAGATTACCATATACAGACCCGATGTTCTCGTCCAGGCGAGGTTTAAGGTGTCAAATATATCATATTGGATGAAACTTCAACCTATTACTGAACTCAGGTTGCAAGATTACCATGTACATACCCGACGTTCTCGTCCAGGCGAGGTTTGAGGTGTCAAATATATCAGATTGGATGAAACTGCAACCTATTACTGAAATCAGGTTGGAAGATTACGATATACAGAACCGATGTTCTCATTCAGGCAAGGATCGAGGTGTCAAATATATCAGATTGGATGAAACTGCAACTTATTACTGAACTCAGTTTGCAAGATTACCATATACATACCCGACGTTCTCGTCCAGGCGAGGTTTGAGGTGTCAAATATATCAGATTGGATAAAACTGCAACCTATTGCTGAACTCAGGTTGCATGATTACCATATGCAGACCCGATGTTCTTGTTCCGGCGAGGTTTGAGGTGTCAAATATATCAGATTGGATGAAACTATAACCTATTACTGAACTAAGGTTGCCATATTACCATATACATACCCGATGTTCTCTTCCCGGCGAGGTTTGAGGTGTCAAATATACCATATTGGATGAGACTGCAACCTATTACGGAACTCAGGTTGCAAGATTACCATATACAGACCCGATGTTCACGTCCTAGCGAGGTTTGAGGTGTTAAATATATCAGATTGGATGAAACTGCAACTTATTACTGAACTTAGGTTGCAAGATTACCATATACATACCCGATGTTCTCGTCCTGTCGAGGTTTGAGGTGTCAAATATATCAGATTGGATGAAACTTCAACCTATTACTGAACTCAGGTTGCAAGATTACCATATACATACCCGAGTTCTCGTCCAGGCGAGGTTTGAGGTGTCAAATATATCAGATTGGATGAAACTGCAACCTATTACTGAACTCAGGTTGGAAGATTACGATATACAGAACCGATGTTCTCATTCAGGCGAGGTTTGAGGTGTCAAATATATCAGATTGGATGAAACTGCAAACTATTACTGAACTCAGGTTGCAAGATTACCATATACATACTCGACGTTCTCGTCCAGGCGAGGTTTGAGGTGTCAAATATATCAGATTGGATAATACTGCAACCTATTACTGAACTCAGCTTGCATGATTACCATATGCAGACCCGATGTTCTCGTCCCGGCGAGGTTTGAGGTGTCAAATATATCAGATTGGATGAAACTACAGCCTATTACTGAAATAAGGTTGCCTGATTACCATATACAGATCCGATGTTCTCGTCCCGGCGAGGTTTGAGGTGTCAAATATACCAGATTGGATGAAACTGCAACCTATTACGGAACTCAGGTTGCAAGATTACCATATATAGACCCGATATTCTCGTCCTAGCGAGGTTTGAGGTGTCAAATATATCATATTGGATGAAACTGCAACCTATTATTTAACTCAGGTTGCAAGATTACCATATACAGACCCGATGTTCTCGTCCTGGCGAGGTTTGAGGTGTCAAATATATCAGATTGGATGAAACTGCAATATATTATTGAACTCAGGTTGCAAGATTACCATATACAGACCCGATGTTATCGTCCAGGCGATGTTTGAGTTGTTAAATATATCAGATTGGATGAAACTGCAACTTATTACTGAACTTAGGTTGCAAGATTACCATATACAGACCCGATGTTCTCGTCCTGTCGAGGTTTGAGGTGTCAAATATATCAGATTGGATGAAACTGCAACCTATTACTGAACTCATGTTGCAAGATTACCATATACATACCCGATGTTCTCCTCCAGGCGAGGTTTGAGGTGTCAAATAAATCAGTCTGGATGAAACTGCAACCTATTACTGAACTCAGGTTGCAAGATTACTATATACAGACCCGATGTCTCGTCCAGGAGAGGTTTGAGGTGTCAAATAAATCAGATTGGATGAAACTGCAACCTATTACTGAACTCAGGTTGCAAGATTACTATATACAGACCCGATATTCTCGTCTCGGCGAGGTTTGAGGTGTCAAATATACCAGATTGGATGAAACTGCAACTTATTATTGAACTCAGGTTGCAAGATTACCATATACAGAACCGATGTTCTCGTCCAGGCGAGGTTTGAGGTGTCAAATATATCAGATTGGATGAAACTGCAACATATTACTGAACTCAGGTTGGAAGATTACGATATACAAATCCGATGTTCTCATCCAGGCGAGGTTTGAGGTGTCAAATATATCAGATTGGATGAAACTACAACCTATTATTGAACTTAGGTTGCAAGATTACCATATACAGACCCGATGTTCTCGTCCCGGTGATGTTTGAGGTGTCAAATATATCAGATTGGATGAAACTGCAAGCTATTACTGAACTCAGGTTGTAAGATTACCATATACATACCCGACGTTCTCGTCCAGGCGAGGTTTGAGGTGTCAAATATATCAGATTGGATGAAACTGCAACCTATTATTGAACTCAGTTTGGAAGATTACGATTTACAAAACCGACGTTCTCATTCAGGAGAGGTTTGAGGTGTCAAATATATCAGATTGGATGAAACTACAACCTATTATTGAACTCAGGTTACAAGATTACCATATACAGACCCGATGTTCTCGTCCTGGCGAGGATTGAGGTGTCAAATATATCAGATTGGATGAAGCTGCAACCTATTACTGAACTCAGGTTGCAAGACGGTGATTCAAAATTTTCCGGCTAAAGCAAATTTTCCGGCGAAGGCAACTTTTCCGGCGAATGCAAATTTTCTGGCGACGGTGAAAGCATATTTTCCGGCGACAGTGAAAGCAAATTTTCTAGCAACGCCGAAAATGACCAAAGCGAAAGCATATTTCCCGGCGATAGTGAAATTGACCAAATTACCCTCACCGGCAGCAAATTTCAGGCGACTGTGAAAATTACCAAATTACCTTTTATAGGAGTTTTTTACTCTTCATAGTAGGGGTACCGTTACAAATTGCCCATTCAAGTTTTCAACCACAAAACCGTCTGAAGTTAGACCTAAATTGGCAGTTATTATTGTCAGGTGATATTACCGATTAAAGCTTTCTCTTGGGAATAGGCATGACCCTGCAAGAATTTAGAGTTTATTTCTGTTACCAACTGTTGTGTCTTTTAGGTTAGACTAGTTTATAAGGGGGAAACCAAAGGGCCAGAGAGCAAATAATTTCAGAGAGAAAATTTGTAGAGGGAGACAACTGTTCTCTGAATTTTTTTCTAAATCAAATCAATCAAAATGGCTGGTGATGATGATCGACGCAGACGAAAGGTTAAAGCCCCCTTGACTGAAGAGCAACAATTTAAAGAGTGGGAAGGGAGGCAAAGACAATAAAGGTTATCCGCCACTATGCAGATGACCAAGGATGATCTCCAGAAAGTACAAAAGAGAGTAAGTGACTTGTTGAGTGATATTGAACTCGATCCTCTCTGGCAAGAAATGCATGCTGCGGAAAATGAAGTACAAGAGAAACTGGTAGAGATTTCTCCAAAGAAACCGGGAGAGATTTTTCCAAAGAAGCATCTTCGTGATCCCTTCAAAGATGAAGAAGAGAAGGAAAAGTATTATGCAGTGCAGGAGAAAAGGATTAGGTTGGCGGAAATGGCGGAGATCAAGGCGCCAGAGGCAAAATAATATGGGCGGCGCGATAGTGATGCAAGTGCTACAGAAGATGAAAATCCAGTTGTTGTTGTTTATAGTGTCAGTAATATCTCCGATACATACTGTTACAAAGCTGCATCTGACCTAGATGAGTCACTTGAGGTTTTTCGCGAAGATGAGATTCTTGGGGTTAATGATGAAATTTTGGCCCGAAAGACCGATTCTGAAGCGGAGTCAGATGAAGATGAAGAGGAAGAGGGGCCTGATGAACTGGAACATGTACAAGAGGAAGAGTCTGATGAGGAGGAAGAGTATGATGAGGAGGAAGAGTCTGATTCCGAGTGATCGAGTATAACGAGTAAGCCTTATCGAAGGGAAAATGGTAAGTCACTAAAGAGTTTGAAAATACAGGAGATGATACAGGGGAAAGTTGTGTTGATTTTGCTTTTTTCATTTTGTTTTTGGTACTTGGATTTTTTGTGTGTAACTGGATATTATGAACATGATAGTGTTGCTGTCAAATGTTGCTCAACACTGAATGAACAAAAAGGTTGTAACTTTATGAAATGCAATATGATGAAGTCAGTTTATTTATATTGTCAGATGATTGTGTGTCGATAATGTTGGAGATGCAGGTTGTAATCTAGAAACTAAAACAACAATGCAAAGAACTGGAAATGTACAAGACTAAACTGTAATGAAAACAAATGCATACTGAAAACAATTCACTTTAGTGTTTCTTAATAGTTGCCCTGCATCTTTGAAATTTCATCTTTGATTTTCTATCCAGTCTAATTCACTTGATGGAGAGGCATATACACACCTAGTCTTAATATACAATCTGGCGAAGGGTCAAATTACGAGCATCTATATATGTTTGATCTTTATATCTATATATCTTCTGTCAATACATGACTAACAAAAATTGTCTTGTGTTGGTTGCGTGTTATAATATTTTTCGTGCGGTAAATAAGAGTTCGTTGCTCGGACTTGAAAAGATTTATAAATAAAAATATATACACAATATTTGTCACAGGATCAAGAGACACTAGGACTCAGGATTCCACCATTAATCATTCACACAATTCATATATTTATTCCAAACAATTATAGCTCAAATGATATCGACTCTTATTCTTGCCAAAGTAGATTTTTAGAAGATTTATTGTATATCACTAGCATGACGCATCAAAATCACTAATACCAAGCATACATCATCATACGATATCACAACCAATTAAGAAAAATCATAAAACAATTTATAAAAAGTGCAAGTAGTCAAAAAAGAATTAAATATAATTATTGTATGCGTAAAGAACGGCTTCCTCCATCATCCCAGTGTTGGGATTTAGCTACTCATATTAATCATGTTCTCAAAATACATTTCTATAGCTCAAAATATGATTAAAAGAGTCAAAAGTTATAAAACAATGGTTCTGTGACCCACAAAATACGTCCAGAAAGAAACGATACCAGGGAACTGCAGTAAAACAACGACATTCCGCTGCTGCTGTTGACGTTGCAGAAAATAAGACTGCTCTGTGCAGTCTGTTCTTCAAGGTCCTCTAATGGCAGCAGCAGTAGCAGGTGGGAATTGCTGTTAATCCTTCTTCTTCGCTCCTCTGCGTCCCAAACCTTCCCCAAACTCTTGATAAAGCTTCTCTGAACTCCCACAGGACATTTTATACTCGACAGGCCCAAAAATCTCTTGGTTTAATCCCGAATATCTTTTATTATTCTTCACGGCCTCGTCCGTTATTTCTTTCCCTGTGGACTCTGATTTCTCGTTAATAGCAGATATTTGGTTTTTAATAACTTTCCAAACTTTGTTAAGATAGGATAGAAGCAAATCTTATGATATCTTCTGCTGAGTAATCACCATATCTTCGAAATATGTTCACGCTCCTGCCGTTGACGCTGTCTTCCTCCAACAGATTATCCAGCCCATTTTGATTAGTTAAACTGCCCAAACTAACTTTGTTTGATCAATACAAGTCCAGCCCAATCATTTACAGCGATTGAATCTCGTTAAAACAACCCGAGAATTCAACTCCAAAATCTGCAGCGTCTGCATGCAATATTCCCGCCGAAATCGTTTCAAATGGGGAAGAAACTGGTAGCCCCCTATATAGAGTAAGGGTTCGAATAGCAGCTGCCTTGGGGGTGACTTGGGGGTTCCCCTCAGTAATTAGGTTACCCCTTATCCAAAAGCGAGAGTCCGAATAACACTTGTCCTCCGGGTGCCAAAATCAACTTTTCGAGCCGAATTTTCCAAAAATGTTTATTTCCTAAAAATCCATAAAAACACAATATTAGTACAAAAATAGAGTTCCAACAATACGGACATTGAGGACAAATTAGACACAAAAATGTGTCTATCATTGCGTCATATTCGACTTGCACATAATTGACACAAACCCTACTTATCATATACAACCCACATACCTAATTCTACAATCTGACAATGAATACAAATCACAAAGATTCCTGAGATGCTGATTCTCAAAACAGAATACAAGCTTTATTCATCAATGCTAACATCCTATAACCAAATACTATGTCTGAGTGTAAGATTATCTGTCAACTGACATATAAAACCACTTGGTGGAGGCATAAGCATGCAATTGAGATGTTCATAATCACCAAAAGATTCTCAAAACAGGATACAATTCACAGCAACATAAAAATAAACCTAAAATCTGAAACATATAAATGTTCATACTTCATAATCACCATTAGAAATGGTACCATTCAAAATCAAGAGTGTGTAACCTCCAATTTGTAATAAAATCATTAAACCCCCAAATGAATGAATGAGAAATACCTTAGATGAAGATGACCAAGATTTGCATTTCCAAAATTATGAATCACTATCAATACTTCTACGAGATATCGATTAAACTAAAATCTAGGCTTGAATAGATGTTTCAAAGAAGAATTGATTGATTCATTGTTGTTGATGAAGTTTTCTGCAGCTGAATCTCCAAGAAACCCCCAAAAGAATGAACGCTAAATACCTTGGATGAACATAACCCATATTTGCAGTTCCAAGATTATGAATTAGTGTGAATACTTCTATGAAAAATCGATTAAACTTAAATCTAGGTTTACATCGAAGTTTCACAGAAGAATTGATTGATTGATTCATTGTTGTTGCTGAAGTTTTCTGTAGCTCAAATCAATGGAATTAGATGAACTGATAATGAGTTATGTCTCAGGCGCTATTCCGGACATAATGTTGGTAGATTTTTGTGTCTCATTTGAGTTGTTGGTCAGGGACCATGGTATTGAGATATGGCATGATGCCTGAGCCAAACCATGTTGCAGTTCACGATGTGGCCCATCTATACACGACTTCATTTAATATTTAGGAAGATAATAATTGTATAAATCTAATACAAGTCCATCTAATGTCAAAAATGGTAGTGAGGCACAGTGGTTCACTTTAGTTTTAAGTAAGTTTGAGGTCGGAGGTTCGAAACCCTCTAGACCTTTTTATTTTTCTTTAAAATTTAGGCATTATGCGGCACAATGCTGATTTTATTTTGCTTGACCTATTATGTTTGACCATTTTTTGTACACCGAACAAATCTCATGAATGTTAAGCCATTTCAGGTGTGAACACCGCCATTATAGATGCACTACACCAGCGCCACATAATGTCTCTCAACAGGTCCTGGCTCCTCAATATCTACCAAAAAATCAAAAATGATAATTAATGTTTGGTTAAACTGTCTATCAACCCCTTAATGGCAGTTTTATTAGACATTGAAAATCGGAAGAGTCTACAATTAGGCTAATGGGGGTGTACCAAATTAGTGGGGGGCGTACCAGCCCCAAGGCAAAACCAGTTTTCTCTTATATGATTTTGGAACCCACCCCCCACTAATTTGGTACACCCCCATTAACAATGTTGGTGTGCAGGAGTTATGATGGGTTTAGGACTTGTTGTGCATGCCTTTGAATAGGCGTGAATAGCTAAGGGACGAGACGTTCCACCGAATGCCTTAAATGACTATTAATGTCATCTTCTCTACAAAAGGAAATTAAACAAAGAATTTCCAAAATATACAAAAATCATCCTAAAATAGGCAAAGAAATTAAGAAAAAAAACAGAGATTATAAATAATGGGTGATCAAGGAGGAAACAATGCTAACGGAGATAATAAGCCTTGTGCACCTTTTAACTTCGTCAAGAAAGTTGCCAAGACTCTGTGTACTAGAGAGTTGGAGAATTTGAGGGATTTTCTGCAGCAAGAGATTGACAAGTGAAATCGTCAGATTGAGTATGAAAGAGTTCGTCGGGAAAATGCTCCACAATATTAACTATGGAAGAGGAAGATAATTGCAAGAGATGTGAGGAAAGCTAGAGAAAGAGAGGAGAGAGATGAGGGGAGAATATTTTTTTGGAGAAAGACCCGCAGTGCAACCGAAAGTGATTCTGAAGAGAAAGAGAATGACTTTGAGAGAAGTGATGATCATGAGAGAAATTCTGAGACAGAGAAACAAAGGAGGAAGAGAGAAAAGAAGATTGAGGATGCATGGTATGAAAGATACTTAGCAGAAAAGGCAATCCCTCGGCTTTTTGCAAGAACCATGAATGAGAGACTGAGTGTTGATTCTGATGGAGAAACAATTGATGGTCTTGATGAGAATGGTGAACCAGTTGAGGTTGGAGATTTGGAGGAAGAGAATGAAGATGATGAAGGAAGTGAAGATGCAGGTGATGGAGGTTATGGAAGTGCAACTGAAACAGGAAGTCAGTATAGCAATGAGCACATCGATGATGAGATGGGCATCGACGACGACGACGATGATGATAGTGCAACTGAAACTTCAGGAAGTGAGCACAGCAATGAGAACGATGGTGATGATTCTGAATAAATCATCCATGGAACATCAACAAGATTTCGATGGGAAAGCTTCGATTTTGTGAAATCGGACTAAGTGCTTCTTCGTGAAAATTCAAAGAAATATTGTAGGTGTTTGTTCATAATTTTGCTCATATTGCTGAAGTTGCTGACAGAATTGGTATTGGTTTTCTTGTGGTTATTTTTGCTATCTCGGATGTTTTGTTGTTTTTTTGAACAGATGGGCTTGTTTTGATAATGTTATGCAGATGGTAACTGCTAACAGTTACAGTACTATGTGTGTTCGGTGTTTGCAGGGGGGTTCAAATAGTCTAGCTTTTCCTGGTATGAATAGTTAATCTCTCAGATGTTTGAGGGAATTACAGACTTGGTTTTTGGGTCATGTTTTGATGTAGATCCTGGGAATAGGTTTGATTATAATGGAACTACTTAGTAATTAGGGGTCTGATCAATAATAGTGATGGTGTTTGTAAATCTGGTTAATGAAATTGCAATTTCGATTTCTTTTTGTGTTGATATGAATATAGTGGGTTACATTTGGTATGCTGGAGATTTCTTTGTGAATTCTAATGAAAGGAACAATGGTATATTAAACTGTGGTATGTTGAAATGTATTATATGATCTATGAATTTACTAAAGAATTATCTGAATTCTATCAAGAACTAGAATCCTAGTACAAGGTAAGTGAACATATTATGAATCCTAATTCTCTCCGGTTTTCATCTAAAGTGCAAAAACTGCTTCTCAAAACACATTACAATCTTGATTCACTAATGTTAACAATATCCTACACCCAAACACTATAACTGAGTCTAAGTTTATCAACAAAAGATATAACAAGCTGTAGATCATCTGTCAAAGCCGTAATAACTTGATTCAAGATTGAGTCATGTGAAACCTACATGATTCCACTGACCCACAAAACTACTTGGTGCTAGTGGAGGCATATACACATCTAATTCTAATGTATTCTCACCACTGACCCAATAAACTACTTTGGCAATGAGTTCATAAAGAACTAGAATCTGACTAGGCAAAGGGAAGAAATTATGAACAATAGCTTCTCTTTGGTTTTCATCTAAATTGTTGAAACTGGTTGGGATTCTCATTAGAGCTACCGCTTCAATACAAAATTGATTGATTCACCCATTTACAAACAAAGGAGATATCCTATGAACAAATTGTGACATCCTACAAACAAGTAAAATACTATGTCTGACTCAGTCTAATTATCAACTAAACCTACACATTACACTGAGATATTCTTAAAACATAATACAATGTAATGCAACATCCACAATTGCATATACAAATCTTCTTAATCATACTCAACAAACACAAGATATAGATGTTCCTAAAATCTACAATCACATATAAATCTAAAAGATATAGATGTTCATAAACACCATCAGAAATTGCATCATTCAAATTCAAAACAAATAGTTTCTAACCTCCAATTTGTAAAATTATTAAACCCTCAAGTGTTGAAAAAACTATGATTCAGAGAAAAACGAAAAAACGAAATACCTTAGATGATGATAACCCAGATTTGCACTTCCAAGATTGTGAATCAGTGTCAAAACTTCTATGAGAGAGCGATTCAACTTAAATTTAGGGTTACATCGATGATTCACAAAAAAATTGACTGATTCGTGTTGTTAATGAAGTTCTCTGCAGCTGCATCTCGATGTTTCCGAAGCTCAAATAGATGAAGTAAAATGGACGGAGAGAAAAAAGGAAATGGGTGGAGAAATGTCTCAGGCTCTCAGTTGTTCTCGACATATTTATTCTCTTTTAATTTTCGCACAATTAAAAAAAAACGAAAAACTAATTTCATTGATTTTAGTTTTTTTTTTCTGATTTTCGTCAATTAAAATGAAGAGTTATAATGTGAAAAAAAATGTTGGAGAAAAAATCCAGAACTGTTGGGAGGCTGGGTAGCCCTTGAGTGTGAGATGAAATTGGGAGGTGATAGTAGTAATAGAGGCGCTAATAGTAGTAAGAGAGGGTAACAATGTAACTTGCCAATTTAAGTTGAGGATAGGAAGGTAATTACCCATGACCCTCCCGAAAGTCTGTAACAGATACCAATTATTGCAACGATTATCCAACGCTACAAAGTTACCAACGTCGATACGACGTTACTTAAAAAAAATCCGTTACAAAATTGGGCGTTATAAATTCCCTGATTTCGTGTAGTGTGTTAAAAGCGGGCCTTAAATGAAAGTACTTCTCTCCAAAAGCAGTTTGAATTTTTACCAGACACAATTTTTGGTAAAAGTTTGTTGCAAGTTTCTAACAAAATTCTTTTGATATAAAAAAAACAAACAATCCCTAACGTATTAACGTTTGCCAAATTCCATCAAATTATAATTAGGAAAATATTTCCAATTAATTAGATTCCAATTAGAAATCCGTATTAGCATATGTTAATAATTAGTTTAGGATTATCTATAGTCGGATTTTTTTTTTGAAGGATAAGGCAGTGCCTCATAATTTCATTACTCTGAATTTTTGATCACATTTTGATCAATTACATCAGAAAACAGGAAAAAAATAATTTGTAGTAAATTTACAAATTTTGAAACTTAAAGAAACAAAAAATTTACTAAGATTTTACATTCCAGTGTAGAAATTGACATCATGGTAATGTTTCAAATCATTTTTTTTCTTGATCTTTTGAATCTTCATCATTGACATCATATATTTCAGATGCTTCCATAGAAAAGAAGTAGTATGCCCAAATTGATATCATAGCTATCCATATCAGTTTTATTTTTCCAATTAAATTGTCTTCTTTCTAAACATACTTGACAATAATGCAGCAGCACCCCCATGAAATGACATTGAGGCTATTGGATAACAAGCCCTGATAGTATCAATGAGTCATCATACCTATCAGAAAAATACAAAAATGTAAAAACTTAAAACCTAAGGAGACTGATTATAGTTTACATAGTTATGTTAACCACGTGAAATAAAACCTCTTTTCTATGTGGAAGCCTCATCAGGGGCAATTTCTCATCCTGAATCTTCAAGCATGATAAATGCCATTAGGATGTGCAAAAAATGCTTACTTGTTGGACATATTTTATTTGTTGATGATTGTAAGGTCTTCCGTATAACTGGAACAAATTAGTCACCTGCAGAAACAAATTAGTCATCTTGAAACTTAGTGTATAAAACTCAAATTTAGTTAGCAGATTGAAGTTAGCAGATTGAAAGAATAAGGAGACATCACTACTAGTAAATCCACTCTTATTAACTGAGTAACTTTGAATTCCAGTATATATTGGTAGGTACCTAAAATAGATGACATGGTAGAAGTGAGATCTTATGCTTTTGAGCTGAAATCTATGTAATTTTTGAAGGTTAGGCACGGATGCTCTTCGTTTAAACCAAACATATTGTGGTCTTCTGAAGACTTCTTTAACCACATGGACGACGGAGTCAAGGTTGGTCTTAGGGAAAGAAGTAGGAAAAAATAGAGGGATCACGTGACTCTTAGTCGAAGAAGAATGATCTATGCGATGTATTTAGCAGGGTCAATTGATGAGCTATTTATAGTTGAACTCTCTGATATTGAGGTGGTGGGATAAGGATAAGGGGTGTGATAATCCTCTCATCCAAAATCTCTGAAATATCTAAGGATGAGTCAAGTTCAACCGTTGATTTTCGGACCTCATTGACCGATTATTATCGTTAGTGGTGAGGGATACTGCTGGTAACTGTTAGAGAGAATGCTCGGTTGAACTCACAAACATTGGTATGTCATGTATGTTATCATATTTTGGCTGCCAAAACTATTTCGGGATTTAGTCTACTAAAGCATCTTCGATTTGAAATAGATTAGGTAGTAGAGTCTTAGGATTTTTCAAGTTACTCAAGGCCAATAAAGTATTGAAGATCACACAAAGATATCAATTTGAAAAATCTTCATCGATCGAGGTAGGTAACGAAAATTGGTCTTTCCTTTTGAACTCGTTACTATTTATCTATCTCAAAGAAATTCATATTACCAATTGGCTTCTTGCTAAGTCTAGTGATATTTCTACTTCCAAGCACTTGCTTGTCTAGAAATCAAAACTAAGCTTGAGAGGAAAGCACAAGTGTTGTTTAACATTTCAAGGATTGCAAATTCAATTTTGACTTTGTGAGGTTTTTTTTCTCTCTTAGTTTACTATTAATAATTTTCAAACATTTGAGTTCAGGAACCTAAGAATTAAGTTTGTGAACCTAAAGGCTTATAGAACTCAAAATTCAAAGGCAAATTAGGTGTTTAAGTTCGTGAACCTATTACATTGAGTTCGCAAACCTATTATAGAGATCTTCTCTAAGAACTTTATGACAGGCCGTAAACTACGTCTGAAGTTCCATGGCGCGCAAGTCATAACACCCCGATGCACCATTCTAATGTTAGTGTTCGGGCCTTAAAACTCCTCCTTGCTCCAGGCAAATGCATGTTCAATTTCCCTGGCAAGCATGCTTAACAAGCATGTCTCCTTAAAACTTAGCTTTCACGCAATTATAAACTTACCCTTAATATGCAAAGGGTTTAAATCCATAGAGGCTAATTTCGATGCATTTTCCATGCATCATTGGCATTCGAGTCCTTTTTATACATAATACATGCCATTGAACTTGCGCATAGGCCATTCTAAGACCATTTTCAGCTTCCTTACTAGCTGAGGTATTGTTGCAAGCATGCACTGATTTTGTTCATTCCAAGGGTGCATCAATTAGGCTTATTCCATAATTTTTTTAGGCTTATGCAAGCTCCGCTAACTTGCATATCGATGTTGCTTACTTTTCAGGCTATCCCAATGCATCATTGGTGCATGCCTACGTTGCAATCATCTCGCAAGGAATGAAATATAACTCGCCTCATCAAGTATGGACAAAATCATTTCTTGCACCGCATCACCGAGCCAGATGATATGAAAGGCTAATATGTTGCAATCATCTCGCAATTAGATGATATGTGCGACAAGGTGCTGGACCGACAATGTTAACTTATTGTGGTTGCCTACATACCGTTCCCTACTCTAAAGGGATCAACCACTCACTGTAGTTCATCCTCGAATGGACAAGCAACTTAAGCCATATCGTGTTGCAAGGTCGTGGCCAAGCAGTAGGACTAGTCGTATAGGCAGTCAAAAATACATCAAGGTGATGTATATTTAGTCTGCGGCATGACACAGTAACGCCTTCGCATCATATGCCCCATTGTAAAGTCTACTCAGCTATAGATGAGACCAAAAAACCATTTATATTCTTCCGGCTAAGCTATGAAGCTTACTTGGACATAGTCCGCATATGTACCCTCAACCAACTACCCCTTCCTATATATGTTTTATTAACATTTTTACAAATCAAAATTTTGGATCACTTTGACATGCTTGCTTCACTTTTCATTGTCGTTTCCATGTATCTCTGAATAACCGTCTATGATGGATGTGTTTCCATTCTATCCCATAGGTCAGTTTTAATATTTACAGCCATGATGGTTGTACATTATCTCGGCCAGCCTGTTCTGGCCTGACACACCATTGTGGTGCCATATTTCCCATATGACAATGGCCTGCGGAATGCGCTATGGTAGTTCTACTTTTCTCAAGACCATCCTCCAACTGGACCGATACACCATTGTGTGACATTGGCTCTTAAACCAATATAACTTGCGTGTTGCGCCATAGTGGCGCGTTATTGGATCTAGGCCAATGTAACCCAGGTAATGTACCGTGATAGTGTAATATTGACCCTTGGAAAATATAGCCTGCGCAATGCTCCATAATTGGCGCGATATTGGCCTTTGGATAATATGCCTTTGGAACGCGCCATATTGGCTCTATGTCAATGTTCATTTTAACACGCAAAATAAGCTTGAGATGAAGCTTCATCTCAAGCCAATTACGCATATTTGACTATGCATCATGCGAAAAATGCGGGTGTTACAATTTTTGTCTTTTGAGGTAGCGAACCTATTATGCTGAATTTGTAAACTTATAAAAGAAAATTTTATTCTGAGCTATATTGTCATTCGAGATCCTGAAGCTATATAGCTGAGTTCGTGAAACTAGTACAAGAAAAATCTCCAGAAGCTTTTGTGCATTTGTGTTCGCTAACCTATTACAGGAAATTCTTTTGAAGTCTTTTTCATATTTGAGTCTGTGAACCTATATATTTGAGTTCGCGAATCTATTAAAGCTTTAATTCTCCTATAACTTATCTTGCATATAAGTTCATGAATCCACTTATTTGAGTTCACGATCCTATAAAGGAAACGTCCTATATTTTCTCTAATATTTAAGTTCACTGACTTAACAGTTGGTTCTCATGAACGTAAAAGCTTAACAAGCTGGACCATAAGCTCTATATATTTCGGTTCATTCATTCTTCTTCTTTGGACTTTAAGGAATTTTTTTTTACACACTTACAAATTATTGTTCTCCAATTAATTTCTTTGATTAAAAAGTCTAGTTCTTTTCTTGAAAATTTGAAGTTATATTTGTGAGTAATTCTTTTCATGGAATTCACTTGAGCTAACAATTGTATGCAAACTTCAAACCATGGAAGGAACCTCTTTGCTGGTATAATTCTTTCCAAAGATGCAATTCGCGTAGCATAGAAAAAGACTTTTGATTTAGCAATTGAGAATTATCTTGGGTTGCATGAAACTCATTATTACATTCTAAGCAACTCAGCCTTGATTCACTAAAAATTGGAAACACTAGCAACAAAGAAAACTCAATACATATGCTCCTTCGCATCTTGTTGCATCGTTATCCTCCAAATGCCTAAGGATCTTCACGATCTAAAGTTCGACTTTGAAAGACTTCACTTAGGATTCATAAAACAGATATTCACTTATCTTGGAAGAGAGATAGTAAAGTAACATGTAACTGTATTTGTGATGCTTATATTTTTTTTTATCTAGTCTATAAGGTCCTTGTCTTCTGATATAAAATCATTCAAGAATTCCATATCAAGTCCATATTTGATAGAAAACTACGACACGGTTGAGTATAACTTTTATCTATTGAAATCTTATTTTTAAATTCTCAACAAGAGTTCATGTTAGATTAAGTTCTAGTTAATTCTTGTATTGTCAGAAGATTAAGTATCTCTATAAGATTTGAAGAGTAATTTGGATTTAGAATCCTCTAAATTCAGGAAACCGATTGATATCCTTGATTTATAATTGAAAGGAAATCACGAGGCATCCTGTTGGGGGCAGGGTAACACAAGTGTTCACGAAGGACTCTAAATCAACTACTATGGATGTAAAGGACATCAACTATGGGAATCAAGTATGTAGGTTCTTGCGAGAATCAAGAAACGTAGGAGAATAACTACAGTAAAGTATCTTGGAGGTTTTATTATGTGTCAACTACATTCCAAAACGAAGTCTTATAGTAGGATAGTGTTTTTAGCGGCTTAATATAATGTATGTTCAAACTGAACGAGGTCCATGGTTTTACTGCTAGATTTCAAGTTTCCTTATTAACAAAATTTATGGTGTTCTGGTGTACTTTTATTTTTCGAGTTATATTGATTTTATCTTTATATAATAAAAGTACAAGCAAGTTATACGTTAATCATCCTTGTGATTTAAGAATCTCTTTTGAGAGACTATATAAGGATATTTTCTTGTCTGCTTTGATCTTATATTAAAGCTTACGCAAGAAAATAATCTATAGGTTTCGTAACAAAAAAGTTGGTGTTGTACTCGGTATCTTGTCGTTTTCAGTATTCTCATACATGTCGTAAATCTCCAGACCAAAATCCTAAATGATATCCCTTGTGCTCATGATTGATTCAACCTTCGTGTATGATGTTTTGCCAGGGTAGCAATATTCTCTATAGTCGGCGTTGACTGAGGTGGAGGAATATTCCCTAATTTGTGCATTATCACTAATCTTAGTCGTGTAGGGAGCACGAAACAACATATACATCGTATGTGAGACACAAGATAAGATCAGTTTTATTGTAAAACTTGTGAAGGCCGAATTCTCCTTTGATGAGGTTAAGGGTGTTAGAACATAGCTCGGTTGAACCCACCAAGCGTTGGTATGTCAAGTTTGGTTGTCATATTTTAGTGAACTAAAACTCATTAAAGAGTCGCTTGATTAAATGTACTAGAGTCAACTTCGTATAGGTTAGCTTGAAAGTATTAGGATATGAGGCATTACAAGTATTGCGAAGACTTGAAGAAGTGAAGAAGTAAGGAGCTACAACCACAACATCATCCTTCCACTTGAGGTTAGTGATATTTGACTTGAACTGTTTCATTCCCTAACGTATCTTTCAAGTCGTGCATATTGAAAACAAAACTTCGAAGCATGAACACTCTAGATAGACATAGTATTAAGGAATACAATACGAGGTTTATTGCTTAACCATTAAACTTTGTAGATAAGACATCGGCATAATCATTTGAATGCTATTGTGATTATGTATGAGTATGAGGTGAGGATTTCATCCTAGGAAACAATGTTTTTACATGTGTTTTAAGGAAGTAAGTTCATGAACTTTGTTTGTGAATCGAAAAGGAAATCGCCAGGCGTTATTGAGATTGTTCTTCATTTCATATCTTATGAACGACCAATATGTGTGATTAGTATAACCGCTCATGACTTTTTTGTGTTCTTGGTAAAACTATTCACATGAGGCCTGACTTTTGTATTGGTATGACTTTTATTAGTGAAACCGATCTTAAGTAATCACCTGATGGTATGATCGAGTTTGTGTAGTTTTTAAGACTTAACACTGGGTAAAGGGGAACTGATCCTAGTAAGAGGTGCAACACATCACAAAGGGGAATCGATCCGATGGACATGTGCAATGCGTTTTTAGGCAAATGGGAACCGATCCCATGGACATTGCAACACATATGATTTAGATACCATATATATGTGGGGAACTGATCCTAGTACCTAGTCAACCGAATTTTGGGAAGCTAGTGTGACTATGCACAGTACTCACATGGAGGTAGAACCGAAACTTGTTTTGGTAGAACCGTTAAACCCATGATTTGTGATTGAGAGTTCTTAATCAATCGCATAGCTCTTGAAAGTCAGATGAACCAATTCTAAACTTGTTTGGAAGCGTGGTAAATCGGTTTCAAGTGTGTAAGTATGAAAGAGGACTTACAAAGTAAGGATGTCGACACACTTTGAACACATGCAGTAATGCGTATCTTTTATTGTTCAAAGAAATTCCTTAACAACTAAGAAGGAAGTAAATCCCAGGATCGAAATTAACTAAGTTAAGAATATTTTAATTAAGCTTTTTAATTATATATGGAAAATAAGAATTAGTAATGTGCATTTGCTAGTTAAAGATTTTCCAAGGATATTTTCGATCAATATTTTTGGACAGAGCATTCTCAGGAATTATGGAAACCGAATATGGAAATTATTATTGAATATCTTGAGAATATTTTCGGTTTTTGGAAATTCCTTGGTGTCCAAACTTCTTTGTCTATAAATACTTGAAGTTTGCATTTCTAGCAAACTAATCCTTCGTGACGGTAAACTTCCTCTGTTGTACTGTTACTGGTCAAGCCGCCTATCCGGAGAGGAGAGTAACCTAATTAGGCTAAATCTCATACGGCCGCTCAATTTAAAGACTTCTTTGGGAATGAGAAGCTCTACGATTACCGTTGGTGGGAAACTAGATAATTGCGGTTTATCTTTCAAACTTGGTAAAGGGGCGGCAAGAAATGGTAGAGGGGCGGCAACCTAATAAGACAAAAAAGGTCATTACAAGTAAAATCAAGTGCCCCTTATCTAAAAAAATCTGGAAATGACTAATTAGCCCTTATTGTTAATAAACAAGATTAGTAATGATAATCAAGATTAGTAATGATAATCAAAATTAGTGTTGATATAACTCCAAAATCATATTTTTAGAGTTATAAAAAAAATTAGAGGGGAAGAAAAAGAAAACTTATGTGATATTTGTGAAACCCTAGATTTTGATTCACTCAATCAAAATGAGTGATTCCAGTGGAACATTTGAGGTGGGTGAATCTCTATATGATAGAGAAAACAAGTACTACATACCTCTTGATGGAGATCCTGATATGGAGTATTTTTTAGATGGTAGAGATGTTTTAACCCAAGATGAAGGTCAATCTCAACCAATTGAAGAAATTACCCAACAAAGTGAAGAACCCAACACTGAAAATGACCAGGTATACTTTTAAACTAGTTACCATTAGCTTTTTGTTGATCAAAATTATCTAAAGTACGTAAAAAGATCAAATTTTTAAAATTTTCAAAAGAACATACGGTTGGAAATAATCTAGTTACCAACCGTAACTAGCAGTTACGGTTAGAAAATTTTACAATTCCAACCGTAACTGGTTCAATTTGGGGAAAAACCCAATCGTAATACCAGTTACGGTTTGTAAAAAATTTACGATACGAACCGTACCCGCGTTACGGTTGGTTATTTCATGCATTAGTTACCAACCGTAACCCATCATGTGCATGACTGTATTTACTGCACTAATTACGGTTGGTAGGTAAGAATTAGTTACACACCGTAACATCTGTTATGGTTTGTTATGTATTTTCGCGACCAACCGTAAATGTGTCTCTATGTTTTCTGTTTTCTTTTGATGTAGTTACGGTTGGTTAGGATACGAAAGTTACAAACCGTACCTCACTTATAGTTCTTAAGTGTTTGTAATTACCAACCTTACTAGAGTTACGGTTTGTATATCTTATGTCGTTACCAACCGTACCTGTATACAATTTTTTGTTTTTTGTGTCTTGTTTAGACTAATGTGGCTATATTTTTGTCTAGATCGGGGATGTACCTCCCATAATGGATGACCAACCTTTAGCAAATGAACTTCTCACAAAGATTCTAGCTCTCACTATTTAACCGAGGAGACATGGGAGGAGAAAGACGATGCAAAGAAGTGGGCTAGAGAACGAGGAAAGTTGATTATGTGTATCATAGTGTGTAATGGTACCATTAGTGATAGTGCCTTTCAAATGGTTTGCGAGTGTAGTGGACAACATAGAAGTCACGCAAAAAAGGATACCTTGCAAGTAGCAAAGACAAACAGGAAGAAAACTACTTTCAGTAAGAAGACCCGATGCCCCTTCAAGCTTCAGTTTAAAAAGAACGCGACAGAAAGGTGGTTTTTGGAGAAAGTTGTATGTGGTAGTCATAACCACCCTATACCGGATAGTTTTCTATCACACGCTTATGTTGGACGCCTTACCGAAGAAGAAGAGAAGATCGTAGAATCACTGACAGAAATTCGTATGAAGCTTGTTGATATCCTCGCTCACTTAAAGGAAAAAAACCCACAAAATGCTTCTACTTTGGATAACATCTACAATGCAAGGAAAAAATTGAAGGCTAAGAAATGGGAACGAAGGAACGAAATGCAACAATTAATGCATTTGGGGGAGTTGCATAATTACTCGGTTTTCCACGATGATGATGAGAAAGGACAAATAAGACATCTTTTATTGGCTAATCCGGAGTTTGTGAAGTTGGAACGGTGCTCTCATCAAGTGCTTTTAATGGATTGCACATACAAAACCAACAAGTTTGAGATGTCGTTGTTCAACATTGTCGGGAAAACTTCTACCAAGGATCCTTTTAGTGTTGGTTTTTTCTTCTTGAAAGATGAGCTCTAAGAGAGCTATGTGTGGGCACTAAATCAAGTGAAGTTATTCTACGTAGAGGGATATACTCCAAAGGTGATTATTACCGACAAGGACCAAGCTTTGTTGAATGCAAAAGGAGGGTTTTCCCGGAAGCTCATAACCTTCTTTGCACGTTCCACTTGTGGAAAAGTATTGAAACTAAGTGCATGCGTCTTGTCCGTCCAACCCGAAAAAGCGAAATGGAAAGAATAAAGAAACTACCGTTACATAAACAAGATGAATCCAAAGAGAAATTTAAGAAGGATGACAAGTTGGCGGAACTAAAATGGGAAAGTTTCAAAATGGAGTGGAGAGCCTTGACCTATTCTATCACCATGGATGAATATGAGGATAAAGCTCGTATGTTAGTGGCTCATTATAAAGGAGGTTATCCAAGTGTTGTGAAGTATTTGTTTGATAATTGATTGGATCCGCACAAAGAGAAGTTTGTATCGGCGATAGGAACTATGACAACCAAGCTACAAGTACGGAGGATTCATCTCACAACCGGTTGAAGAAGAAACTTCATAGTTGTAATGGTGGGTTAGTTACGTTATTTGAAGCCATGAATTCGTATTTCCTCCGTGATCACAATAGAGTTACGGAGTCTTTTGAAAAAAACTGAAGTAAACAACACATCAAATGGATAGACAATGAGTGGTTAAGGGGAATTACACATCAAGTTTCGCACAAAGCAATTGAGAAGATAATGTATGAAGTACAACATTATGAATTGGGGGATTATGAAGAAGAGTGTGTTTATCCAAACACGTCAAGTTTGGGACTCCCATGTCGGCATGTTATAGCCACATATCAAGACAAAGTGATCCCGATTAAAGATGTTGATCCCTTTTGGCGACAATTAACATTCCGTGAAACAAATTTTGATCCACAATTTGGAAGAACGTTTGCCGATACCGAGATTGGAAAAGCGCTAGCCGATAAATATGCTACACTAAGCCAAGGCCAAAGGCAAATATGGTTGAGTAGCTTGAGATATTTCGTATATCCACAATTTAGGTATGATATTAAGGAACCACCAAAGGGTACGAGTACGGGGAGGCCTTCTACCAAAAAAAAAAATTTACGTAGGAAATAAAAAAGCAAGAGAATTGGCAGAAGAATCAAAGAAAAGAGATCCTTGTGGTTATGAATAGTTGAGAAAGGAATATGAAGCGGAGGATGAGATGGAAGAGGATGATGTTCAAGGAAGAAACAAACGAAAAAGAGGTCAAGCGGATAAAGGAGAACCAAGCCGTCGAAATGTACAACAAAAATGTATCGAACTTCCTACTCAAGAAAGTGTAACAAGCAAAATTGATGTTAAAGGAAAAGGTCCGGTATTTCTCTCTAAACAACAATAAAGAAGCAAAGTTTTTGTTCAAGGAAATGGTCATAAATAAAGTGGAAAAAAAGATGATGGAGTTAAAGGTAAAGGTTCCTATGTCGGTCCCGAGGTTTCCTCCCAAGATAGTTCAATAAAAAGACTTGTTGGTAGAGTTGGTGTTAAACAATTAGCAAGGAACAATGGAAAGAGTCCCATGGTTGAAAAGGATAAGGAGAGTCCGATGGTTAAAAAGGAGAATGAGAAAGAGACAATTCATCTAAAAGGAGTGCCTAAACCACCACCTATAGACAAGAATGGTGGATATAGCCGGAACCATTACATTCTCTATGAATATTACCTTCGTTTTTTCCCCGACTATATTCGTGGTTATATCAAGGCTACGGAGGGTGTTCATGGTGATGGGAATTGTGGTTACCACGTCTTCGTGGATCAACTTGGACCCTTTGAAGACGCGATAGTTTGGGATTGTGACCAAGTTACTTATGTAAGGCAAAAATGCTTAATGGAACTACGTGCTTACCGCGACTTCTATAAGCCGATGATGAGAGTTGAAAGAAACGAAACCGATTTGGTGTTAAATGAGAGCTTCAAGGAAATGGAAATGCGGTTAACCGGAAATATATGTTTGACAAGCCAATATTGGATGTGCATGCCTATATGTGGCCAACTACTCGCCAACGCATTCAATTGCGTCATTCATTTAATCTCCAAAGACATGAGAATACCGTTTGACGAAGACTTGTCAATAAAAAAACAGTTGTCATGGGGCACGTGGAAGGAAATCATTACATCGGCCTCCGATTGCATGAAGGAAGTCCATTACCTCTATTGTGGAGGGAATTTGGTTGTGACGGTGAACTCCCCAAGACTTGGTGCAATCGATTTGAGGAAAGGATTGAATTATGGAAGTACATAATTCAATCTATGCCGAAGAAATTCGTAGTTATGACCGATGATGAAGAGGATGCTTAAATGTTTTCAAGTCTTGGTGAAGCCATTTTATATTTTGTATTTTGGTATTTTGACTAGATGTGATATGATTAAAAGTGACAATATCATATCTATTTGATTCACTGTTATGAATGAAGTATTTTATTCAATGAATGTACGGTTGGTAACTAGTATTTTGTCCAAGTGTGTTGAGCTAATATCAATAGGAGGAAAGGTTTCAGAGAAAGTTACGGTTGGTAACTAGTTAGGTACGGTTGGTAACTAGATTCAATTACAAACCGTAACTAGCTACAGAAACAAATTTTATCTGCCATTTGCATTTACGGTTGGTATCGATTATGTATTTACCAACCGTAACTAACCCTGACACCAGATAGGAACCAATTTTGAGTCACGTAAACCATTAAACCATGTTCATTACTAAACCAACACTACAACCATTAAACCATTACAAATATAAATGACATTACAACTCATTCATTCATGCGACTTAAAAGGATACTAATATCCGGGTCTACGAGTGCGATAGAAGTCTTTAAGAATGTTGTAATGAGGTAAGCATTGAAAACTCGACCTTTTCCATCGTCTCCATTATTAAATAGATCTCTCTAAAACTTCAGCATCAGTTTCACCCCTTAATCGTATTTCACCCATAATACGAACTAATGTCATAAATTCTTTAACGTTATCCCGAATTGTTCCATATCGAACATAAAACATAATTCCATCGCGGTGATTAGGGTTACCTGTTCCGGAACAAAAGTTTTTAAAAAGAGTTCTCAAATAACTTGTACTAACAAAACCACATCGACGTCGTTCTTCTCCTCTTTTTGGATAGCATAGAACAAAGTTGCGAAAAATACATAAATCTTCTTCCAATGTAAATTCAGGGTTTGGAGCCATAATCTAGTTTAAGGTAAGAGATGATTCATGTGGAGGTGTAACTTCTAACAAGGAGGATAAGCATATATATATAACAAAAAAGAAAATTCTCTTCAATAACGGATCTATTTTTTGAAAATGAAGTTGTTGAAGGTCTCAACGGCTATATTTTCAAATTACACAAGGACGTGTCAGTGCAAACAATAAATTTTTTTCGTGGGGAAAGTACAGTTACGGATGGTAACTATAACGAAAATAAAAACCGTAACACTGAGTAATTTTGAATTCCAGAGTTACGGTTCATAACTCTTTAGGAATTAAGAACCGTAACCCTGACAAAAACTGAATTCCAGTGTTACGGCTGGTAACTCTTTTTTGTTACAAACCGTAACTCTGCCAAATAGAGAAAAATACAGAACTACGGTTGGTAATCTAAATTCCTACGAACCGTAATTGGAGAGATCCCAAAATTCAAAGTTACAGGGTTTTCTACGGTTGGTTAAGGTGAAAGAGTTACGAACCATAACCGAACTTAGTCAAAAAACTGGGTTACAATGTTATGTACGGTTCATAAAGAAATAAAGTTACGAACCGTAACTGAAGCTACGGTTGGTAGCGATAATTTTTTACCAACCGTAATTGGCTCTGTAACTTAAAATTTTCAGACAAAAACTGTCACAAACAAACTCATATCCATAACTTCAAATTCATAAATAATATCCATAAGTTCAAATCCATAACCAACACAAATAAGTTCATAAGGTAAATTCCATAAGCTAATTATCCATAACTAACACACAACTATTGTTTGTCATAATATCCATAAGTGGAATGTCATGACTAACCACACACAACTAAGATAAATGCATAACTAAGCATGGCGGCCACCACGACCCCTTTTGTTGCTGGTACCACCACCACGAGTTTTAGGACCATCACGACGACCACCGCGACTACCGAGACCGCGACCACGACCACCTCTTTGGCTAGTGCCCACACCTTGAACCTCCTCTTCATCATTTGTCTCTTCGCTGCTAGGTGAAGGTTGACGACGGCTACTACTCGCACCTACAAGAGAGTTTCTACTCCTCTTTAAGCGTCGTTCTTCCGTGACCAACCCCTCGTACAATTCTCCCATGTTTGCATTATGCATGTTCCTTATTTTCTCTTGCAAGATATTTTGTTGAGGAGCTTTAATCACACCATTACTACGGATGCATGAAGTCATGCTATTTGCCAAAGCTTGTGCTCGCTCTTTCTATTCACATATCAAAAAGAGTGTTAAGAGATTATTTCATAATATACATTAATCTTAAAATCTAAATTCATGAGGATAACAAAATTACGTACCGACATGAAGTATAGCTTCTTCCAAGATAAACCAAATAGACCGTTTTCTCCTTGGTCTCGTCGGCTGCCATCCTTTGTGCTACAACCTTTTGAATCAATGACTGGGCCTCCGGATCATTATTGATCACATGTGGATGACCAAAATGCTCATACCAATCCATGTAATCATCGAAAGCTTCTTTCTTGTTGATACAAGTCGTTGCCTCTCCCGCTGCGAGTTGATATGTTTTTTCATGGCGATTGTTCCAAGCATCAACAGTTGGAGTTGGGCGGTAGTTGAGTACAATGGTGTGGCCTTTTGTCTCGGATCCTTCCTTAGATAATTTGAAGTTTTCCTTGATAACCCTTTCTTTAATATGACCAATTTTGCGTAGAGTGCGACGAGGATTGGTCATAACGTAACCTGTGGGATGATACAATGTTCCGTTGTAGCCTGCGGTCTCTGTGAATCTACGAGCATCAACTCCATTTTGGATCCTCGAATAAGGGTCAAATATAACATCTTCAACAGTGAAAGCATCTATTTTCTCCCTCATTCTAATGAGCTTGTCCTCTTTGAACCTTTGTTGTCTACCAGTGAACATGAACTGCTTTCCCGTAGGGCCATAATCATCTTCTTCCCATTCAGTATGAGGTCTCAGGCTTGGAAAGTGGTCATAAACCCATGCCTAGAAAATAAAATTAAGTATAAACTACAATCGCCACATGACTAAAAATATAATAAACTATCATATAATAAAAATGTAACCGAACTTACCATTAGAATCGCAAAATTCCCGACAATTTCAGTAGCTCCAACCCTCGAGGCTTTTCTTAGGCTCTCAAGTAGATATGCAAGGGTGGCAGTGGCCCACGAATATTTTTTGATCTCATCCAAATTCTTCAACAGTTGTAGGTAATGAACATTCACCCTATTTCCCGAGTTATCGGGAAAGAATAAGGTCCCAAGAGAATACAACAAATAAGTTGTGGTTGTACGACTAACTGTTGTTTCATCAATCACCTGAACTTCCTTTTCCTTTTTGAACGTTCCTTTAAACTTTTTCCTCTGATTCTTCAACAATAGTTTTTTGATGATTTTTGGTTTACGTGGTTCAGCAGGGTCATAACCACCAGCCAACTGAAACTCCATCTCAGTTTCATCTTCCCCCAACCAAGTGTTTCTTCAACAAGGACGTAAAGGTCAGTCCAAGACATGTTTTTGTCGAATCCTTCAAACACTGACTGTCCTTCAACTTCAAGGTCAGTAATTTGCTTCACATCGTCCGGTGTTATTGTCATCTCTCCAAATGGAAGATGAAAATGTATCGGTTTCAAGCCAATATCGTTCCCTGAACGCAGAGACCACAACACTATCATACTCCGATTGGAAATGAAGAATTACGGGCCCTAATCCTGTACTAGCTACTAGATTGAGAACCGCAACACATTCTTTACTTAATGGCCAATGTTTATCCCTTTGACGCTTCAGAAATTTGATGCATCTTGTGTGGTCCTAATAAAAAACAAATATACACAAAAATATAAGTATATTATGGTGAACTGAACTAAACAAACAAAATTTATAAAAATAATGAATGTTTTAAGAAAAGGAACAAAAAGCATACCCTTGTCTGACAGACTTTTGCGGACCAGGAACCGGTATAACCAAATAAGATTGAAGACTTATCTGGAGTCTCGCCCCAAGGTCTTTTATTCTTCTTCGGTGGCAACAACAATTCTTTGCCTTAAAGAATATGCGTTCCTTTCGGTGCGGGGTCCTTTCTCGGCTTCTTTTCTTTCTTTTTCCTTGGAGGTGCGGGTTCCTCTTTCTCCTCAACAACTACCTCTTTTCCCTTGGTATTTTCTTCCTCTTCATCATTTTCTTCCTCTTCATTTTCATCATCTTCCTCCTCTTCATCATCACCGGTTTCTATACATTCTTCTTCAGCTTCATTAGTTTCTTCCTCCACAATTTCATTTTCGTTGCCTTCACGGTTAGTTTGGACTCTGACCTCTTCTTGATCTTTATGTTCCACTCCTTCTAACTCAACTCCAGATTCAGCCACAGGTTGTTCCCTCAACTTAATTTCAAACTTATTCTTCTTCTTCTTCTCATTCTTGTGGATGCCTCTATTATCTACACCTAAATGCTTGTCACCGCGAGGGGTGGGCGTATGATCAATCTGGGTTAAGTCATTTCCTCTCTTTTTCTTCACCCTATCAGGATTCCTACACAAGCATTACAATTCATTGATTTACTAAGCGTAGAACAAATAATATAGAAAACAAAACACTCAAAAAAAATGGTGATTAAGACATAAATTACAAACCGTAAATAATTACGGTTCGTAAATAAGGAATCGAGATCAACCTTAACACAACTATGGTTGGTAATTCAGCTATAGTTACCAACCGTACTCACTACTTCAAAAAATACTAACATATAGAAAGATGTACGGTTGGTAACTTTCATTAAGTTACAAACCGAAACTCAAGTACGGTTCGTAAGTGAGATGCAAACATGAACCGCACAAAGTATTTGAAACATACAAAAGAATGTACGGTTCGTAACTAATGTTTCGTTACCAACCGAATATTAACAAATTTCTCAAAAAAAAAAAAGTACGGTTCGTATTTGGGTAGTTACCAACCGTAAGTTCTTCAAATTATGCAGGTACGGTTGGTATCTGGGTTATTTGCAACCATAACTCACATGAAAAAATCATTTTCCAGTTTCAATTTCGATCCAAAACCCTAATTTTTCATACAAAACTAACTTAAATCAAACAATAGACTAAACCCTAACTGGGTTTTTCGAAACATACCTCAAATAAGTCACTGTGCTTGATTTTGACGGTTGAGGAGTTTCAAATTGATGTTCTTGACCTAATGGAAGATTTGGTTCATTAGAACGGCTACAATCTTCGTCAACCTTCTTCTTCAGCATCTCTAATATAGTTTCAAATCAACGATTATCAATGTTTCAACTCGCCGATTAATCGAAGAGGATGATGAAAAATCAGTTTTAATGGTGGTGGAGAGGAGGAGAAGAGAAGATGAAGGAAAGTTGAAAAAAAAAATTGTTTTGATTTTCAGTTTCAATTGGGTCAATAATGGGAAGGACAATTCAGTCTTTTCAACCACAAAAATAAGGGTAAATTAGTCCATTTGAGGTGAAAATGGTAATCTAGTCAATTAACAACCCCCATAGGGCACCCCTAACCAATATTAGGGATATTACTATCACCCTTGCCGCCCCTCTACCATTTCTTGCCGCCCCTCTACCAAGATTGTTATCTTTTGTTTTCGATTGATTTGATTGACTAACGGTGGTTGAACTTTGATTGCACCTAGTTTGTTTATGCTTGAGAATCTTCTCTTCTGATATAATATTCACTCAAACTAGTTCAAAGTTTCGACAGGGATCTTTAGACTGTTGTTAGTTCTAAAGACGATCTTGTGATAATCCATTGTTAACAGACTCTGTTCTGTGTGTGATTGATCACAAGAGATTCAAGTAGTTGTGCGCAGGTGTTTATTGAAGATCTAAGAAGATTGAAGAAAAAGAAGAGATAGAAGATTTCTGACTTGGTTATATAAATTTTTGGTGTGCACAATACTTGTTTTGGTAAAAAGAGAATCTCACTATAATCAGTTTATCCTTGTGGTAGATTGGATAGAATAGTTGAGTAGATCGACATCAATACGGTTCTTTGTGATTAAAGGTATTGATTGCAAAATCTTATGATTACTTTGGGTAATTGAACATAAGATAGATCTAATAACCTGACTAAGGAGTTTATGTTAAGATAAACAGAAGAGCCTTTGTCCGACTCATATCACTTGGTTGAAGAGAGTTGATAACAAACAGATTTATAGGTAGGAAAAGTTTTAGCTTGAGGTATATTTGGGTACCCTCGCCTTTTCAAAGGGCTCTAAGGAGAGAGTGATTGGGGAGATTTTCTTAAAAGATAAAGTTGTTCCTTGTGTACCCATTCCAACCAATCTATAGACAAAGCAGGGTGGTGCACCATTTGATCTCTAGCCCTAATAACCGGTCATGTAAACTTTATTGTATATATATAAAAAAAATGTATGATGAACGATTCCCTCTCTCTTTTCTTGTAAAAATTTTCACACTCGATTTGGAAAATTCGACGAGAATTAACAGACCATCAACTTTCTATTTTCATATCAAATCTTTCCACCCAATGGTGTTTTGTGGCCATGGTCTGTGCAACTATGCAAGTCCATATTATAGGTCTAACAAATTTATATATAATTTCAGTGCAAATTAGCGAGTTGTGGTTAAAAGCTGAACAAAATTCAAATTTTAGAGCTTCTATCCCCATTTGAGAGAATATAAACCAATAAGAATCTTGGGTCTTGAGATATTTTCGATGTTTTTTACAGCCCACAATATGGGGTGGGTGTTCAAAACCCACGCTTATCAAACTTTATCGCAAGAAACAAAACTCATACCGTGATTTTATTATCCACGCTTCCTCCATATTCTCTTATCTTTTTCTTTTCCCTAGACGCTATAACTAATCTAAACATATCCTAGAGAATATTATCTAGCAAGCTACCTTCAGTAGGGGAGATCATCTAGCGACATTCGTTTGCGACCCTAAACAGGTTGCGTTTGTGCAATGGGGTGTACCACTGGAATAGGAAAGCGTGGAACTGCAACATATGTGAAGTTTACACCATTATTGTCGAAATTGGAGACAAGCCATAATTGTTATTTACGGAAAGCCATGATCAGACGCAAAAAACCATTACAGAAGCACTTACTTTTTATGCAGCATTTACGGAAAGCCATAATCTATTTCACCATACCTTTTGATGATTTTGGTTTTACATAAATCCAAGAATTTATTTTTCTCTTTTTTTTTCTCTTTGGTGGTATCAGCCATGGTTTTTAAAATCGTGCGATTTGAGTAAATCGAATCTCTCAAGAATCGTACTTCGACTAATTTAGATACGATTCTTGACCAAGTCAAACTGAAAAGCTTCCGTAGAAAACAAAAATCTGATGAAAAAACTTGATGGGGTTCCAACGTGAGATCCCTTGGTCATTAAGTGGACCCTCTACCACCGTACCGAATTGATTGGTGATGTATATATTCAATGTATTTTGTAATTATAATGTTATTAGATCAAAGTATAAGATTATTTTATTTGGTGTATTGATGTTTTATTATCGTAAGATATCTATAAGGATAAACGTAGCGATTTAGTAATCGACCATAAATCTTCCATTCATGATTTAAAATACGATTCGATTCTCAAAACTAAAAAACTATTTGCTTCGCGATTCACGATTTCACAACCTTGATATCAGCCATGTACGTGGTCGATATCAAATTTGGTACCAATGCTTTGTGGGTACATCTAAACTCCATCCACCTTAGGCCCAACGATGAATGTACCCATGGGTTTCAGTGAGGTTGAGTTTTAAGTCTGTGTATATAGAATATGTGCATTTGTAGGTTGATGCTAATATCTCCTCTTTCTTCCTTATCACGTTTTTACTACATATACAGGCCTACAATCCTATTTCATTATAGTATGCATTATTGTTTATTTTTCTAAAGACGTGGAGAAGAAATCATTTTCTTGGAGCGCCTTTCTTAAGTGATTAAGCATTAGCAAGGTAATTTTTTATTTCAGTAAGTGTACATACATTGTGTTTTGGGGCAATGCAAATAAAGTAATAAACATAATTCAGAATTTTTTCCTGGTGAATATTATACGAACTTGAGTATACCAACTTACAGTGTACTTTAGATAACAACTTAAATTTATTTCTAGAGGTGTAATTAGTCTGACGGGAATTTTATCTTTATATTACAGTTACTGTTTTAACTATCTACATTAAATTTTCAGATTTCAGTTTCCTGATGGAGCTAAAAAAATTGTACCAAGTGGGTGTGGCGCTATGAAATACGAAATGAAAGAAACTGTTGGCCCAAGCTTCATGGTGTTGCTATGAATCCGATTGATCATCCTCACAGAGGAGGTAGTAACCATGCATCAACATATTAGACATGTTGAGTGTCTAGAGTGACTTGATTTGTGAACCACGAGGTTTTTTGAGAAAAATAATGAATCTAACAACACTAATGGATGAGTTTAATGCAACTTTTAAAGCATTACTCTTTGTTGAAGTCAGTTTAAATAAAGCGAATTTTATTGAAATTATTTCCTCCGCAGAAATTTATTGAATATTTGTGTCTTTCTTGGTTCATGCAAAGAATAAACATTGTAATTTTTTGCATTGTAAAGAATAAATATAAACTGCTTCATCGGTCGAATACAAAAAAAAAATCTCTGAGAAGGTTGAGATGAATCCGGGTTTGAAACCATTATACATGAAAGTAAGTACAACAACAAAAGATTATGAATAAAAAGCATTTATAGAAGTTGCTTTAGAATGCCATAGACTGCTTGAATTATTCAAAACCACCATCACTACTCTCCCAAATGACGAAATAGGTATTCGTCCAAATGTGTCTATTCTGATAATTCAATTTGTCCAAACCTTCACCAGAATTACAAACTGAAGCCCGTGCAGCGCACCGGCAAGACACTAGTCTAAAATAAAGGAAATATGATCTAACGTTCGGCCTTGTTTTTGTTTGGTGTGAAAGAAAAAAAAAATCTATTAGCCAATTCTGAGCACATTAAGAACCTGTTAATTCTTGTAATAATGAGATCTCTCTGGTCGTTAGTACTATATACTTTGATCTCTTGAAGAGGAAGGTTAGCAAGCTTATGATTCATGATGAACACAGATAAAAGAAGAAAATTGTCTCATACTTCTTGTAATTGAAAACAAGGTTGAATTCCTTACTTATAGAGATGATCAGTATAGATAAAATGAGAATTGTGCTAAGATGCTATACTTCAAAGCTAGCCGGTGCACTTTTTTCTTTAATAAGATGATTTCACTTCATTTCATTTATGTATAACAAGAAGAGATACATGTGGATGATACTTAGATAAATATTTAATAGTATCGTCTTTGGACAGGAGCTACTGATTCAAAGATCTTATACGTAGCTCTTGATCGAAGAACTATAGCCTGTGATATCATCGTAATATTTAAACCAAAGCATAACACCTCCGTACTTCTTGGAATCTTTAACCATTGGAAGAATCGTAGAAGTAAGATCATTTGAAGGAATAAAGCCGCTCCCTGCGGCTTGAGGAGCGGCAGGTAGACCTAAAAAAGTCTTAGTCGCTGGGATTAGTTTAGTCCATTGCTTCCATGCATCTTCAAGATTACCAACATTACCGGAAGCATAATTGCAAGGTGGGTTGTTAAAGAACTGAACCCAAACATTATCAAACACGCCAGTATTTAGTGCATCTCCAATCCATGCGTCAGGAAAAAGGCATTGTGGTGCATCAGTCAAGTATACTTTCTTACCTTTCTTACTGACTGCTTCCTCCTTCAATATCAAAATCTATCCCGTCTAATATGGCACTTCCCAACGGGCGAGAACTTGATTTCCCTCCCAAAACGTTATTCCATAGATATGTCGCGACTTGTCTAGCATCCTCTGATGAAGCAAGACCATAGCTTCCTGAACCCCCTCCGATGGAAAGTATGACTCTAATACCTTTTGCTTGACATGAATGTATGTCATCACTTAGAGTAACACAACCATTTGAGTATGGATCACAATGACCAGCTAGGTTTAACATTAGATTTTGTCCATTGCCAAATATGGGTAAAAAGGCTAAGATCACAAAGGCATAGTTGTCTGTTGAGCATGTCTCAGACAGTGTTCCTTCGTTTCCATTTTGACCCCAGTAATGCCTTCTGCATTAGAGCCTACCACAAACATAAACATGACTACCAATGCTAATATTGATAATTTAGATGCCATTATAAGAAGCAAAATTGGTATAATCGAGATTGTAATTTTGATGACTTAAGTTATAGTGTAATCTGTGATTGTTCATGCTCCGCAAATGGAGCTTTTTATAGGAGAAAAATGAGCCTGAGAATGATTCGTAATTCAGATTTTAAATTTTGTCTTCATACATGAACTAATTAAGGAACGCCCAATTGGGGATACTTTTTTTAATTGGGGATATAAATTACTAACCCCATCCAATGATGTCCACTAAGGGGTGGTTTTTTGGGGCGGAAATACTAAAATACCCTTCCATCTAAATTAAAATTTAAAACTAAAAATCAAACCCTAACAAGTTATTAAACATATTGAATTGTTGTTGAGCAAGAAGAATACCATGCGGTACTAGTGCCGACATGGTTTTTAGGATGAATACCATGTCGATACTTGCTATTTCGTACAAATTTTCTGTATGTTTTTATCCTCAAACCGGCACGGTACACTTGGGAATCGACCATGCCGGCACTATTATCGGCATGCTCGATAATGAACTTTCTGTGCCGGCAGTGTACTTACAATTTCAAAGTTAGGGTATATTGTGTATCGGCATGGCGAAAGTATGAATACCATGTCGATTTGGTCACTGCCGGCATGGTATTCATACTTTTACCATGTCGGCGCTGAGTTATTCAGGCGCAACAATGGCGAATTCAATGGAAAAAAAATCAAATTTCAATACATTAATACCTATATATGAGTAATTGGAGGACTTATATGTTCAGCTTGTTTACTTTCTTGGTTTGGTTCTTCACCTAAACTTTCTTGATTATAAATATCTTGATTTGATGTTGTTGCATCAACCAATTCAATGATAATGATTTATTCTGATGATTATCAAACTAATCTAGTAACTTAACTAACTATATTTAAGCACTAAACATGATTAGCAAGGGGTAGAATAGGAATTATATAAATTATCCGGATAGGGGGTTACCTTGATTTACTATTTAAATTTTGTTTTTGTCTTTTTCCTATATCCCCAATTAATAAAAGTATCCCCAACCGTGCGTTCTAATTAGCATATAGTAAGGGGTTCTAGTATTTTCCACTTCTAATTAAGCGTAATTCTAAGGACACCCAGTATTTTTTTAATCGGATTGTGTAGATTTGGTTAAACGCAGACGGAATGCATTATCAAGGAAATTTAATTTCACAAACATTGAATCCAAATTTACACGCATTCCTAGTTTGGCTTATGCATAAGGGAAAATTAGGCTAAGGTTCAACCCATAAATAATCCATAATATGAGGCCCTTAATTAAAAGAAGTTTAAATCTAGGCCCCAAATTATTAAAAGACTTTGATACCATTATGCATATTGTCAAGCCCATAATTAAATAAAATTTAAATTTAGGCCCAAAATATCAAAATATTATGTGATGATGTTCCAACCACCTCCGACCACCATAGCCACAGCCAACCACCTCCGACCGCCACCGCCACCAACCACCTCCGACCACCACTGCCAGCCACCTCCAACCACCACCGTCAAACCACCTCCGACCACCACCGCCAGTCACCTCCGGCCACCACCACCGCCAGTTAAACCATCACCGCCAGCCACCTTTGATGCCCACCACCACCGCCAACCACCAACTGCCACCACTGACGACCACCACCAACATATGGATGTGTACACGGAACTTACACATGCATATGACATGTGTATCCAGAAGTTACACATTCATATGAAATGTGTAATGCAAATTTACACTTGTACATAGATGTGTACTCTGCAGTTACACATGTGTAAGAAGAAGTTACACATGCGTATGGCATGTTTATCTACATGTTACACATCCATATGCATGTGTAACTTTTTATTACACATGCTATATGTAAGGTTATCTACAAGTTATTCATCATAAAATACATATATTACTTTAATTTTCATTTACAATAATTTGTTCACTCATCAATTACTACAATCATAGTAATTAGTTGTTTGAACACAATAAACGAATTAAAACACGAGATATGGAAAGCGAAATCCAAGAAATAATTCACTAGTACACATAAAAATGCATGTGTAGTTTGGAGTTACACATGCATATGAAATGTGTAATCAACAGTTACACATGTCATATCAGGTGTGGTGGCTGTGGTAGGCACTCCAGCAGCTGCAACCATTCTTCAGTATAGCACCAGCCATCACTCTCTAAGCACCATCATCTGCACTTCCCCGTCCTAAACATGCATTTAAACCAGCAACTCCAACTGCATCTGCACTTCACCAGGACCACTATGAGCACTTGTAACTGCACATCATGTCCAACAACACTGTGCACACCTTCAACAACATTTATCCTACCAGCTACAACTACCACCATGGATCATATCATCATTCTCTACCAACATCACTTCCTATCAAATCCACTGCAACAGCAACACACATTGGAAACTCTGCACATGTTTATCCTAACATGCATCTAGCCTGCAATATTGAGTTCTCAGACTCAGGTCATAACTGGCCACATATCAATTCCATCGGAACCCATGTCCTGCAACTGCAACCAACACCAACTGAGTACAAATCTCAGCACCAGCCAACTTCATTTCCTCTATTCCATTACCACTGTCTTAACTACAGCTACACCAGTACCTGTAATCATTCAACTGAACGCACTCCATCATACAAAAAACCAAGCAGAATGAAAGCAATACGTAAAAATAAAACACCGAGACACAACATCATCAATGGATAACATCTCCCTTTCAGTTTTGGATCTGAAACAGTGGCAATACAATGATATAAAGATGTAATAATACTGTTGAGGGTCTGACACACTATATTGGAATCTTATCCAAACAAATTTGAAGCTTTTTTTCTAACAAACATCATAAATCCATGAAACTTTTCAGTATCTACGAACAATATAAGAAACATGGAAGGAAAATAATGAAACCCAAAAAACATAGCTCAGCAAGATTGATGATTTTAAACCCCAATTACACCTTTAACTAAACCAAGCCACAAAATCAATAGTCATGTGTAATCATTAGTTACACATATAATTAACATGTGTAAGCTAAAGTTACACATCCATATGGCTTGTGTAACCTGCGGTTACACAACCACATGCCTTGTGTACTCATAGAATATTCTTCATTAGCGCTATAAAAAAGGACATCACACATAGCTACCTGCGATTATTAAACAGCAAAATTTACTCAATAACACTTAATCAACTGAAAATGCAATATAATAATTTGAAAGGTATATAACTAGTAGCTGATAGTGTAACTACTTTTACAGTCTACCAACCAATAAAGAAAGTTCTTAGGCATACCAACAACTCATTCATCATAGAAAAATGATACTCAACAACAAAAGGTGCTACCATGGTACTTGCACTATATAGATTATTGCAGCAACAATTGGTGGTCCTATTACTACAGAAAGGAGAATGCTCTTTAACTGATCCTTCAAGAAAAGAGCCAATGTTTGCTGCAATTGACCGAAGAACAAAACCATAGACAGACTCCTTAGAAAGGACATAATCACAAAAACTTAAAGACATGGATACGCACTGTAGCAGCAACCAACAACAATAACCATAAGCAAACATACATAATTCGTTGAAACCATGGCGAGCCTCAATGAGTTGGATACCTAGGTCCAAATAAAAACATCCTCTTTGAAATTAACATAACCATCACCATCAGTTGCTTCAACAGCTACGCAGACACAAGCACTCAAGGCCATATTCAATATGCAGTCACCAAAAGCTTTAAATGTAAAACAAATCCAATATGTTGCAACTAGTTACATCCTATGTTACTGTAACATCATTTATAAACAAAATAGACAGACAATAATAGTATAAATAAGAGTTACACATGTATATGACTAGCATAACTGGGAGTTACAGATGCATCTGAATAGTGTAACTGAGAGTTACACATGCATTTTGGATCTACACATGCATTTTGGATGTGTAGACGCAAGCTACACATGTAATTTGGATGTGTATACGAAAGTTACACATGTGCGAATAATCATCAAAATGAGAAAATTGAAGCACAATGAACAACTCTCTATCTTCAGTACCACTACCAGCATCACCACCTGCTCTAACTTTCACCATCACATGCTATGAACTGAATATTGAAGCACAAGCCATAATTTAGTAACCTAATTCATTTTACATGTACAATCACTTCCGATCCAACTTTTCCTTCTATATCTCTTTATTCTTCAGCTTTAGTTTCTATGGATTTGACAGCACCGTTGCCAGTAATTGACGCTCTGTAGAAGATATTGACATAAAATTTTGATTAAATATATAATCTAAATCTTAAAATCGTACTACATATTGTTGTTTAAATTTGAACAACCAGAGCAAATATAGATTGAACTAAAAATCATTTTTTAAGAACATGTAACATTAGAGGAGCAAAAATCAGCTCAAAAATCAAAGTATATAGAATTCGTATCTAATAGATGGGTAAATGAGATAATGATTCACTGGTTTCAAATCTGAAAACCGATTTTCGATCGAGATAAAAAATTAAAAAATCTATCGAATTTTGTTCAAGAACCCTAGAATTTTTTCTTGAACGTTTTTTTCGAAATTTTACACTCAACAGTAAGATTAAGGTGAGATTATAACAGATCTAACTCTAATTATGATTTCAATAAGAGATTTATGCTGAAATCAAGCTTTTAAAAAGTTTTCAAAATCACAAAATGATTTTGTAGAAATATAAATCTGAAAAATCAATGTATTAAATCTACTTATTGAATTGAAACGTTAAAGATAAAATGAAGCTTATCTGGTTAATTCATATGCGAATCTTCAAATTCATTTGCTGCCGTTGATGATTTTATAGGCGAATCTTCAGATCTATTTGTTGATGAAGAAAATCACTTCTTTTCCATTGATTTTCACCGAATCTCCATAGAAAAAGTGCCGTTGATGTTGAATTTAAGTTTGGATAATCAAGATCTTTGGTTGTAAACCTTAGATTTAGGTTTTGAAATGGATTTTCATTGCAAATCTCGATTACAAAATGTGTATGCTCCACCCAGATTTAGGTTTCTCCGCCCTGTTTCTTTAGCAGATGAGAGAGAGAGAGTGAAAAGAAAATGAAAATGAAACTGAAATCTATAACTACTTTTATTAGGTATAAATATTAAAGGGCAGCTATTAAAATTCCTAATAATTAATTATGGGCTAGATCTGAAGAAAATTTGATTTTTTGGACCTAATAATATCATTTTCTTAAAGTATAGAGTTGACAGTGGATGATCCATTTAGTGGGGCTTCTATATATTGAAACCTATGCATAATGGCTTATATAATGATCCACCGTATTCCATTCGACAATGAAAATGAAAACAACTTTCTAAATTTTTGTTTTTTTGTTGGAAATTTGTGAGGCCAATCATTTTAGACGTTAGATTGAGGGGGCCTTCCGAAACAAAGTTTATTCTAGCCCAATGATATCGAGTTGATATGTCCGAAAGAGGATATGTCTATCTTGATGTTAACAATTTACGTTGTGTACTAGAAAGGGCATTTACTGCAATAACGGAACCGATTTTACATGGCTAGATGCCTTTCTAGCTGGTATGCTCACATCTTAATTTAATGTTTAGAAAAATAAAAGCACAACTTCAATGATTCACTTCACTCCCTTTTGTTTGAAGTGAGTGAAAAATGGATCTCATCCATATTTCATTCTCAATTTCGTTTCATTGTATGTCAAAGAAATGAACCAAAAATGAAAACGAGAAATAAATGAACAATAATATGTTAATTCAACTGAACTAACTTTCACTTCTATATAGATTGAGATTGCTATCTATGTGTGTGGCTAGTAATTAAAACAAATGTTTAGGCAAAAAGAAAAATATTCCGGTGAAAACAAAGCTCCTTTTACGATATTCATTTAATTTTGTTGAATCATGAGTAAATGTGAGGTATCGGGGGAAATTGATAGTCCAGTAACTTCAGTATTGTGTTTGAAAGGTTGTTTCATAAATTATTTGAACAATTTTGAAATAGATTTTTTACTAAAATAAGAGATGAGTATTCGGAAAAAAAAAAAGTATTCCTAGTTGAACTTTGGAGGACAAGGAATTCATTTCTATAATCTCAAGGGATTGATTTTGTTGGTTGATTTGGTTTTATTTTGTTGGTTGATTTAATTTGAATTCTTAATCCTTATAACTATGTCTTGGATTTCTTTAGAAGTGTTAAAGAGGATTGTGAAAGATACCCACATAGGTATCGGGGGAAATTGATAGTCCATCACCTTGAATGTTTTTCTTTTTCCTTGTTTTTTTTTTCTTTTTCCTTTGTTTTGTTTGGGAAAGATACCCACATAAGTTTCTTGTAACAAGCCATAAACTTTGACAAGTCTGGACTTGCTTTCGGTCCTAAATCTTGTAACCAGGATAAAAATACCATTACTAATATTCTTAACATTAGAAAAATGGGTTTACATGAGAAGTATTTAGGAGTTCAATTGCTACTTCAAAGAAACAAAACTGAAGGTTTCTCAGGTATGTTTGATAAATTTGGGTGCAATTTAGGTAATTGGAGAGCTAAGCATTTAAACCAGCCCACTAGGATTGTTCTCACTCAAACAGTTTTAGGATCCATTGCTACTCATCATATGAGTGTGCTTCCAATGCCTAAAAAGTTAACTGATAGAATGGATGGTATTCAAAGAAGGTTCTGGTGGGGTAAGAGTAATAACAATAAAGGTTTTTATTTCAAAAACTGGTCTACTGTTGCTAATTCTAAAATGAAAGGTGGTCTGAATATCAGACAATCTGCTCTTTTTAATCAAGCTCTCCTAGCTAAACTATCCTGGAGGATGTTACATGATCCTAATGCTTTGTGGGTTCAGATTTTAATGCATAAATACTTTCCTAACTGCTCTCCTTTTTCAGATGAAATTAGTACTAATCGAAGCAGGATATGGAGAGGCATTTGCCAAGGACTGCAAATTGTAAAAACACACTGTTGTTGGGAAATTGCTAATGGCAGGGACATTAACATATGGAAAGATAGGTGGTTGTCTGAATCTAAGGAATTAGATCCCTCTACCAACTAGTCTTCTGGAGTTGAGTATGTTTCTCAACTTATTGAACAAGATACTAAAAGCTGGGATTTGAACATGGTAAATGTTCTGTTCCCTGAAGGAATTGTTGAGCAGATTTGTAGAATTAGAATCTCAATGATAGGAAAGGATAAAATTAGGTGGACAGGTACTAGAAATGGGAAGTTCATAGTCAAGTCTGCTTACAATATCTTATTAGATGAGTATTCTTCAGGTGTTATCAGTAGCAATAACAACTTTCCATGGAAGAGACTGTGGAAAATGAGTTTACCTCCTAAGATTCTCCATCTCCTATGGAGAATTCTTCAAGACTGTGTTCTTACTAGAGAAAAATGGTTAAACATGTTCAAACCATTGATGACATTTGTCCTTTGTGTGGTAATTGTAAGGAAGATGTTCAACATCTTTTTTTGCATTGTTCTGTCACTCAGCGTATTTGGTTTGCTATGGATACCACTGTGCTTGCCTCTGTTGGTAATCTGGATTTGGTCTCTTGGTTAACTAACATGTTTACAACTCAAAATTTTAATGATGTGCAACTGCAGGTAAAGATCAGGTTTGTTGGTTGCGTTCTGTGGCACATCCGGAAACTCAGATGTGCTATTATTTTTGATAATGTTCAGTTCAAGCCAGATAGTTTTATCCATGATTTAAAAAAATTTATTTCAGAGATTGAAGCAAAAATCATAACCCTACAGAGTATCATTAGATGGAGAAAAATTTTGATGGTGGCAAAATCGCAAGGGGGCATGGGGGACGAATCACAAGCCGACACCTTTCCTTCTCTATTTGGAAGGTTTCCAGCCAACTTACGCTATGATTTTAGATTCCTAATTTGCCTTTCCTTTAAAAACTTAGCAATCTTATTAACTACCGATATTTTTTCTCCTTAACTAACGTAACAACTTAAAGACCGATGGAATGTACTAAAGGAGAAGAAATTAATTATCTTAACTGCAAGATATATATATATATATCGGAAGCAAACATATGAGTATATATATTGGAAGCAAACATATGAGATCTGTAAATATATGCTCCACATACATAAGCCCTAGAAGTTAGCTTAAAAAAAACGTGGGATGGATGGGTTTGTTTCCAGTCTCCAATTTCTCCAGGGAGAAGAGGGCAGTCCTCTTAATTTGGAGATACATTGACCATATCAGGGCTCAACACAGATCAATTCGTAAGATGGAGTTCAACTTTAAAACCTAAAGGTGCACACGAAACTGCTCACCCCTTGCGCTCTATCTAACAACGTCCAAGCTAAATGGACTTCAAATCAAATTTCTGGAAACATCTTTCCAGTACTGGCACAGTGACCTCTTAATGGTCCGTTTCTTTTTTTCTGTATACCAATCCACAACAATTGAAATTTACGCAACCATGAACTAAATGCAAACTACATATATATTATCAACCATGAACCAGAAAAGAAACAAAAAAATAGAAAGCAATGGTATAATTACGTGTGAGAAAGTGAGAAAGTGTGTTTTTTCTTTCCATATATGATCAGTTTGCATTGACCTAATTAAGGCTAGCTATTATTTTTAGATATTTAACAAGATTTGTTCTGATATTAATGAAGGGGTAATTCGGGAGTGTAAAATCATAATAACAATTAGTTGGAAACTGTCTAAATAAAGAAGGAAACGTGTCGGCTTGTGATTCGTCCCCCATGCTCCCATCGAATTTTGCTCCCATCAAAAATTTTCTCCATTAGAAGTAGTTCTATAACTCTGAAGTGGTTGGCCCCTGTAGATTTTGCAATCAAAATAAATTTTGATGTCTCTTTTATTAACAAAAGGCTACCAATAGAAGTGGGACTAATAGCTCGCAACTTTGCAGGAACTTTCACTGCAGCAAAAAGGAGTTCATCAACAGCTGTAGATGAGGAGCAAGGGGAGGCTATTGTAGCGCTGGAAGCATTGAAATGGGCTAAAGAAAGGAATTTTACGATGCTGCATTTGGAAGGAGACAACATCAACGTAGTGGATGCAATTAATGGAATCACTGGAAGAATAAATTGGACGACAAATAATGTCATCCAAGAATGTTTGTTTTACTTAATTCATTTAGCAGATGGAAATGCTCTCGTGTTAAAAGAGAAGCGAATAGAGTGGCTGATGATTTAGCAAAATATGCAAGATCTAATGCAAACTCGGTTTGGTATGACCATCCTCCAGACTTTATCATTCCAAATCTGGAGATAGACAATGTACAAGTTTGATTTTTCAATAGGGGAAAATTATTTCTAGCCCAAATATATTTTTTTCAATATTACAAACCCATCATTAAGATGGTATATATGAAGAACCCATAATTAGTTATAAATACTATACAGTTACTAAAATATCCTTTTACCCTAAAAAAAAACTGATTAAAATTAGAATTATTAAAAAAAAATGTGAGAAAACGTAATAGTATATCAAATAAAATTATCCCTAAAATTACTCAACGTAAACCTCTCCCTACGAACGTGATAAACTCCCCTAAAAAATCTCTCATAAAATAACGAATCCTAGAAAACCTTAAATAAGATATTCCCCTAAAATTACTCCACAAAAACTCTACTAGAATATTTCTCTTTAAACTACCTTAATTAATTTCTTAAAAAATTCAAATTATTATACGAAAATTCAACTTTAATAGGAAATTTCAAATTTTCACGGCTTGGTGAAAATTCTGATTTTCAGCTTGTGAAAATTCTAGTTTCCATAAATTAGTAATGGTGATAATTACGACAATTCCAAAATTTACTTGTGATTACGTAAGATTAGTGAAAGTTCTATTTGCATGGATGAAAATCAAATTTTCACTTACCTTAAACTAATTCCTAAGGAAAAAGTCAAATTATCTTAGGAAGTCTTACAGGAAAATTCAAGTTTTCACCTTGGTGAAAATTCTAGTTTCCATAACAGGTGAAAATCGCAATTATCTATAATTGTGATTGTTTGATGTGATTACGGAAATTCCAATTTTCACTTATATGGAAAAATCAAAATTTCACATGTAATTATGGAAATTCCAATTTTCACTTGTAATTATGGATGAAAAATCAAATTTTCACTTATATGGAAAATCGAATTTTTACTCATATAGGCAGCTATAGTAACTTAGTACCCTATGTACGATTAGCATCCTCCCTTGATGGTGAGTTTATGGATTAGTCACATTCTCCCTTGATGGTGAGATTTTACTTCTAAATTGCAAAAGGTGTTCCGGACAGACTATTGCCTTTTAACCAAAGAAATGAAACTAAACCAATAACAAATGATTAGAGCTTTTGATATAATATATCTTAAGAAGGAGAAGCCATAAAAATCTCATACGGAATTCTTCTCCTCTACACCCTTCTTCTTTACACGCCATTATTTCGAAAGAGATAATTCTTGTTTCATTGATCTATCATGTATACACTTGGATCAAATCTAATACTGCTGATCTTACATCGAACAGTTATTTTTAATCTGTATTTTTTTCCTGGCATGTAGTAGAACCCTAACAAAAATTACACTCTTGTATGTACCACTTATCAGCAATCAAAATCAAAAACTATGATAGGAAGCTTAAATATGAAAAAGTCACGGAGAAAAATATTCATATGCAGCAAACTTAAAAGAGGAAATATGGATTTCGCAAGAGATTAATCATCAAATGTATTTGGAGCTCTAAATCTCGTTGATGTGCACAACTCATATATATTTACCAAAAATAATTTTTCATTAATATTGACCCTAAATTTCGGATCTAATAAAACTAATTAAAGCTCATATTATGTTGATCCTAAATCTCGGATTCAAATCTAAAAAAACGGAATCTTCCGTTACACAATTAAGTCAATTAGCGAAAGTGAGTTAATTAACTGTCCACAAAAAACGCCAACTTTGAAATATTTTTGTTAATAATAACTAACGAGGGTTAATTAAGTCCATCTAAAAAAATGGAATTATAGATCTAATCTAAAATCACTAATCTTAACTGTAGATTGTGAAATTTAGACTATACATATATACCATCTTAATGATTGGTTTCTGGAAGAGAGAGAAACTAGATTTGGGTTGCTCAGACATTTCCACTTGAAAGTATGATTTTAATACCTTTTGCTTGACACGACTTTATGTCATCACTTAGGGTAACACATCCGTTTGAGTATGGATCACAATGACCGGCTAGGTTTAACATTGGATTTTGTCCATTGCTAAATATGGGTAAAAAAGCTAATATCACAAAGGCGTAGTTACCGGTTGAACATGTCTCAGATAATGTGCCTTCATTTCCATTTTGACCCCAGTAAATTGCAATACCTCCTGCATTCAACCGTACCACGAACATAAACATGACTATCAATGCACATACTGATAATTTAGATGCCACTAAAAAAACAAATTTGATATGATCGAAGTTTTACTGTAGATGAGTTAAGCGATGCTGTAATTTGTGATGGTTTTCATGCTTGGCAAATAAAGCTTTTATAAGAGAAAGATGACTTCCGGTTGATTTGTAAATTGATAACAGAAACAATTTGGAGAAAGTAAGCATATTTCTAAAGTCACCTAATATTTTATCATTCTGTGTAGATTTGATTAAACGGACACGGCATTCACTATCAAGAATTTTAAATTCACAATCCTTAGAATTTAAATTCACAGGCATTTGTAGTTTGGCTTATGCCGTGTAGCTTATATATAATGATCCAATGTAGTTAGATTCAAAAATACAAATGAAAATAATTTTATGAAGTTTATGTTTTGTTTTTGTTGGGAAATAGGGACGACAAGTCCTTTAGATATCAAACTGATGGGACCTTCAGTCGGGAACTTTGTATGATTGATACCAACTTTGTACAAATAGCTAAATGTCTTTTAGCTAGTAGTATTTTCACACCGTAATCAATTGAATGAAGAGAAAAACAGAAGTAAATATTTAATGATTCAGTCCCCTTTGAGATTTCATTTAGTATAAACCCAGTCTCATAAATATTGGTCGTTCTCAATTTCATAGTTCTTGAATGTCAAAGAAATGAAACAAAAACGTGAACGACATTGAGAAATAAATGGAAGGTATGTGAACAACTTTCACTTCTAGATATATTGAGATTGTGGCTAGTGATTAGAACAAACAGGAAATGATATATCATTTTGAAAAAAAGCTCTGCTTACAGTATTATTAATCGAACTCTTAACTAAAGAAGTGAGGTGTTTGTGGAAAATGATAATCCAAAATTTTTATAAATTTTTTGTTATTCTTTTTGAATATGTTGAGATGACTTCTATGTCCCGTTTATTTTTTTTCTAAATTATTTAAAATTTAAAATTAAATATCTAAACAGCAAAAAGAGGCAAGTGTTTTAAGAAAGTATAAGAAAACTTTATAATTGCAATTGTGTAATCAGGGGCGCAAAATTATTTAAAATTGCAATGATTCAATGTAGTCCGTTCCCAAAATACAAATGAAAATAGTTTTCCGAAGTTTATGTTTGTATTTGTTTGAAACATGACTGAGAGATTTGAAGGCTGGCCTTGTGGTGTGGGTCGGCCGCAGATTCATCGTACCAATTTTGTACAAATAGTAGCTAAATGCCTTTTTAGCCAGTATTTTCACACCGTAATTGAATGAAGAGAAACACAGAAAGTAAACATTTGATGATTCAGTCAGTCCCCTTGGGATTTCATTTAGTAATTATGGTGAGTGTCAAAAAAACAGGATTTCATAAATATTTTGTTCACAATTTCATAATTCGTGAACAGTTTTTTGGTTCAATAGCCCTTGGATTTGAAATCCTGGGTGTAAAAGACAAGTAAAATATGAGCACCATTGTAATATCCTGAATCTAAAATATACTGGTTAAATATCCTGAATTGGATATTTAACCCAAACTTATATATATTAATAACTATAATTGACTAAAGTATCTTCTCCTTTTTTTTTTTTCTGAAGCATACAATTTATTATAATAAATTTAGTTTACAACTTGTCGTGGATATGTGGTACCCACAAAGTCTTGAAATAAAATGTGACTGATAAAGGATGGGATTGCCTGGTCCCAAATTTTTGTTGAAAAATTTCCTGCCTGGCTTCCATCCGCTGCATGGTTTGCCAATCTGTCCGCTGCTTGATTTCCTTCCCTGTAGTTGTGTTGTATAGCGACCTGCGGGATTTTCCTAAGTCTTATTTTTATTTCTTCGATCATTCCTGCTATGTGCGAAGGTGGCGACGTAGTTGATGTGATGAACCTCAGGAGGTTTTCCGAGTCTGTTTCAAATAGGATTCTAGTCCATTGTCTCTCCGATGCTGTTCTTGAATCCAATAATAAGGCTTATGTTTCTGCAGTTAGTGATGTCGTAATTCCTAGTGGTTGAGCCATAACTATTAATGTTCGTGCATCAGAGTCTCTACAGATGAATCCAGCTCCTGCAAATCTCGGATGTCCTCTGGCTTCTCCATCTGTGTTAATCTTAATCCAGTTGATATTCGGAGTGGACCAACCTACCAATATTGTTCATGTTCTTTTGTTTGTTATCGTGTTGTTGAATGTTGGTGTATCTCCTGGTATGATTGGTGGTGAAGCGTGTAGTGCCCAAAAAAATTCTTGTTGTAGTTTTTGTGCCCAGGCTACGATTTCTTCTAAAGTTGTTTGTTTTTGTTGGTAAATTAGATCATTTCTGGATAGCCATAGGGTCCAAGATAGGAAACAGACTGAGGAGATTATAAATGTTGATGTTGGATGCTGGAGGATTTGGGATATGGTTGTTTGAGGATTTAAAGTGAAGTTTGGGTTGGGTTCGGTGTTCGGTGCATTTTGAAGTTAGTTGAATAAGATGTTCCAGAAAGATGCCGATGTTGGACAATGAATTAAAAGGTGATCTGCTACTTCTGTATTAATATTGCATCTAGGGTATATGTATGAGTTGGTCAAATGGATTCGAATTAAGAACCTCTCTTTAATGTTCGTTTTTTTTTTCTTTTCTCTATCACTATTCTCTCTGCTTATTCGCATCCGCTTCAATGGCCACAACTAAAACAAATGAATACGATGGTGATACAAAGAAACGGAAAAGAAACGTTTCTCAACTAATCAAAGAAAATTCCTCATTGGAGCCAAGTTGAGGTAAATATTTGATTGATTGATTTTTTAGGGCACACAATTTAATTTTATCTCTTTTTTGTTCCTTTTTTTTTTATTTGATTTATAATTTTGGGGGTTATTTGTAGGTCAGAAGTGAAGAGGAGGGATTCAGTGGTTCATGAAATTTGTGGGAAAGTAATTGCATGTGGTAATCTATTACTCCGACACTTGATGGATAGAATTGGGAGATGAGGATAAGGTGATGAATACTTTTAATTAATTGCGTGAAATTACTATTAGTACTTCTTAAGATAATAACGAGATTATTCATTGGAATTGGTTAGTAATTAATCTGATTCCTTGGATTGAGCTAACAAGGCGAGGAATTTGTGCCGTTTGAAGTTTTCATTATGGACATCCAAAAGAAGAGGGGGTGGTGATTACCTTAGCAGCACCGATTGCACTGCCCACCACCAGCTACTATTGTTTGATAGAAATGAGAAACAGACAAGTGGTAGAGAGTTAGCTGTTCATAAGAGGATAAGAAAGAGCTGATTCAAACGTGAATGTATGATGTAGGATCAGAATCTCACAATGACAATGTTTCAGGGAAATTATCAGTGACACTGTACAACAACGTCGCAGAACAATTTCAGAAATGATAAAATAAATGACGTCAGCTAAGATCACGAGAAAGATATGATAATCCTGCGAAAATTAGAGAGTTTGCGAAATTAACATTTGTAAGGTTGCGAGAATGTCGCAAACCATACCCGAAAATAAGGGACAGATTAGCTGTCATCCACTATGTATTTCCTTATAAATAGTCGTTCGAATTGTAAAGAGGGAGAGATCTTTTTTGAGTAAGTAACAGGTAAATAGGAGAGAGAAAGTCTGGAACAAAGATCATTCTTGATTTCTTTATCTTTCCTTGTAAGAATATTCAAAGATTGTTCAATAAAATAAAGAGTTTAAACCTAAAATGAGTTGATTAATAATGAAATCATACGAGAGTGTAGTGTAGGATTTCCTGCAACTACATAATGACGCTAGAAACAGGGAGGAGTTGAAGATTATTCTAGAAAAAGCTAAAGATTGATATTGAGATTTGTGAAAATTTAAAGTGATTGATTAGGAATTTTTCATAATTTCTTGCAATACTGTTAACATTAAAGAAATGGCTAGAAGAAGAAATACATCCGAACAACCGACTACTATTAGAAGAAGCAAAAGAATTGCTGGAAGAGAAAGAAGTGAAATGGGAGAATCTACTAGAATGAGAAATAATAGAGAAAATCAAACTCAACCGCCAATTCAAAAAACACTAGTCCAAGAGAGGAATACAGATTATGACAGGGTGAGCATACACACTTGGCGATCAAATTCAGCAGAAGAAATAGAAGAAGAGCAACAAAACAGAAATTATAGACAGGAAGAGAGAAATCAAGAAGCAGATGAAGGAATAATTCATGGAGGTGAGGAAATTGGAGCGTTAGAAACATTGAGGCGAAGAATACATGAAGAAAGAAGAGCTGAGGCAGAAGAACGAACTTTCCTTTTCTTTGGAGGAGGACCAGTTGATTTTTCCCTGCGAAGAGCAGCTTTACCTTTATCACCAATCTTCGCAACATCAACAGATTCTTCTACTTCAGCAATAATATTCACACACAGATAGAAATAAGAAATGGAAGCATGGAAGTAACAGTACTATTTAAAATTATAAAAGAAAATTTCTTACCTCATCTGTGTATGAGCGAAGAGCTAACAAAGTACTAGATTTCCCTGTCATGTTATAATTATCTTTCAATTTTTGGATTTGCGGATTGTCGCAAGAGTTAGCGAACAGAATAGTAAAAATCAATAAAGAAATATAAAATGATTTAAAGAGGAGAAACATACCTCTTTCTCCTTCTCGGGCCAAGAGAAAACCCAAGGTTGATAAGCAGCGAGATTCGCAGGAAGAATATTTGACCCAGCAATGTAGGGTCCTTTTAGCATTAATGGAAAAACACACCATTTATCATCTTTGGATTGGCGAGGAGTTGTGTTTTTACCAGAATTCCAATCAATATCTTGCATAAGAACTTTGGCTTCATCAATGTTATCTTTCCTTTTTAAGCGAATACCCCAGCGAGTATTCTCTTTCTTCATGGAGATAAGTTCATAGTTCTCAAAGAAATTCGCTACTGTATACTTCTCAGCAACTATCTCTAGGTTTGCGAATTTAGGATCCCTAAGTTCTTTGGAGTACAGAGATCCTCTACCAGCACCACGATTAGCGAACTCTAGCATCAGATGGATGCAGTCCCCACTCAGTTGGAAGATGGCTCGCGAAAATCCCGAATGAGCGAGAATTTCATAAAATAAAGGAAGGTCTGGGTTATAAAGAGGAATAGGGAGACCTGCGAGAATCTGACCTAGCGAAATTATGATTGATTGATCATCACAATACTGATCAGAGAAAAGTTTGACAGAAAGAATTGGTTTGGCATTTTCACCAGGAATGTAGGCAAGATGTAGGATCAGAATCTCGCAATGACAATGTTTCATCGAAATTATCAGTGACACAGTACAACAGCGTCGCAGAACAATTTCAGAAATGATAAAATAAATGACGTCAGCTAAGATCACGAGAAAGATATGATAATCCTGCGAAAATTAGAGAGTTTGCGAAATTAACATCTGTAAGGTTGCGAGAATGTCGCAAACCATACCCGAAAATAAGGGACAAATTAGCTGTCATCCACTATGTATTTCCTTATAAATAGTCGTTCGAATTGTAAAGAAGGAGAGATCTTTTTTGAGTAAGAAACAAGTAAATAGGAGAGAAAAAGTCTAGAATAGAGATCATTCTTGATTTCTTTATCTTTTCTTGTAAAAATATTCAAAGATTGTTCAATAAAATAAAGAGTTTAAACCTAAAATGAGTTGATTAATAATGAAATCATACGAGGGGTGTAGTGTAGGATTTACTGCGACTACATATGAATTGGTGAGAAGAGAGAGCTGATTAGGTTCGTGCTATTAAAGTGTTTGAGCCAGTGAGTCTGATATTGTGTTACCAGTACATGTATGGATGCATAATGAAGTGTCAAATAGTTGATACCGCTCCACTTTTTGGGTGTTGTAGGTTGTTTCTCATTATTCACTCACCAAAATGTTAACTATCAAAAATAAATAAATTAAGTCATTGGAAGATTGGTTTTTATGATTCAAATTAAGAAGGTTTAGTGAAGGTCACGATCAACAAAATAGAGGAGATCATGGAATTGCTACTGTCATTGGTGGTTGTTGGAGGTGATTACTACCAGGTTAGATGTAGATTTTTTCACGAAATACATAGGATGCACCTGAGTGCTAAATGTATTTTCCAGTAGAAAAATAGGGTTTGGTCTAGATGCACCCAAGTGCATAATGTATATTTTTTTTTCGAATTTTGTTGTTGTTCCTCTTATTTTTCTTCTTTAATACTTGTTTTTGGTTGTTGTTTTAGTGGTGAATGTGATGGTAATGGTGGTGGGTTTATTGCTCGAGATCATGAACTAGTAGTTTTGGGTGTGTATCATATATTGTAGATGATTATTAGGATAAACCTAGATTTATCCACGAAATACACAAGATGCACATGAGCACATAATGTATATTCTAAAGGGAAATAGGCTTTGGCCTAGTTGCACCCGGGTGCATAATATATTTTTCTTTTGATTCTTATAGAAAAAAAGTTTTGGCCAGGTACATCTGAGTGCATAATATATATTGTTAGAGGAAATAAATTTTGCTCGGGTTGCGCCTGAGTGCATAATGTATATTTTTATATGAAATAAATTTTGGCCAAGTTGTACCTGGGTGCATAATGTATCCATGGCCTGGTTTAAATATTTTCTTTTTTGATCTTGATTAGTAGAGATTTTCGAGCCTTTCCAAAAACATAAATTTTATTAAAATCCGATATATATTTGGGAAGTTAAGACCTTTCTCGTGATTAATTTTAAATTGGAGAAAGAAGATAAATAGGAGGGAGAAAAGGATACGATAAAGATTAAATTTTAAAGTAAATGATATATGACTAAATTCTTTTATATCTTTTTCACCCAGACTCATAATTTACTTGTCTATTACTCCCATAATTTATGGGTTTTGGTCATATGACCCATTTTCCGTGAACTTGAATGTCAAATAAATGAACCAAGAATGTGAATGAGAATGAGAATTAAATGGAGAATCTGAACAAGTTAGGAAATTAAATATCATTCAAGACAAAAAGTTCGGCTTACAGTATTAATCTAATTCTTAACTAAATTTTGTTGATTCATGATTAAGAAGCGAGGCGATGGAGGAAAATGATAATCCAAAACTATGTTGAAGTTTTTGTTTTTTTTCCTGAATCTGTTAAAATTGTTTCTATTTTCTCTGTACTACGGCAATATGTTGAATTATTCTATTTTCTCAATAGTTCTCAATTATGTAAAATTTAGAATCAAATATTTCAACAACAAACGGAAGTGTTCAAATAAATAAATAAAAAGTTCAAGGAAACTTCGAAACTGGGGTAATCGCCTGTGTGTTTGATTTTCTATAAACCCATTTTTCTAGTTTGTCTTATACAAAGATACTCTCTCCAATAAACTGGTACCTCATTAACAGTCTTGTAAAATTGAGGCGATCGGCTCAGTGTTTGATTTTCTACATACTCACTTTTCTTAACACCCGGTATGCTAATTCAGTAGACTCGGTCGGTTGAGCAAAGAACAGCCCCCCTTCTCCTTCTCCAGTTGATAGTTGGTACTAGAAACCGGGTTATATTGCACCAAATTACAGCTCCTTCGTTGACTTCGTAGGTTTGCCAAACTAAGTCAAACGCCTTTTCTCTCTGCTCTCAAGTCGACTACATTTCTGACGACCAATCTTGTTACCGGACAAAGCATATATAGAGATGAGAGATTAATGAATAGAGCTCTAGTCCAATAATACAAAACTCATACTCAACAGTCTCAACTAGGCTTCTATTCTTCTTCATATACATCTGCTCAAGATTAATGGCACCTCATCATCATTCAGTCATCAACCACCCCTGTCATCCCAAGCATCCTCTCTCGCTCCTCTCTTCTCCACCCTATCCTGGAGGAATTTTTAACTGCGATGCGTGTAGTCGTCCAGACAAGGGATTCTGTTACCATTGCAAAGAGTGCAAACTCGATTTTCACGTTCATTGCGCTTCTTTGCCTCTTTCTGTAAACCACAATTCTCATCCTCAACACCATCTTACCCTAACATATGAAATCCCTTATCCAACCAAAGACTTTTCTTGCGATATTTGCAAGAACTCAGGATCAAAGTGTTGGATATATCGCTGTAATTATTGCGCGTTCGATGCTCATTTGAATTGTGCAACGACCGCGGGTTCCACATCCATTCAGCGGAGTGTTTCTGTTCAGCAATCACAGCCTGTGTTTCAACATCAAGTTTCTGTTCAGCAATCGCAGCCTATGTTTCAACATCAAGTTTCATTACCAGGTACTTATTTTTCTTGGCGTATTTCTTTAATAATTACTTGCCTGTTGCATTCACTTATTATTTCCATTAACAAAAAGTAAACACTTCATTTTTCATTCTTTTAATCGACTAATTCAATGTTCTGTACAGTTGCTGAATGATTAAATATGGCATATAGTTAATGCAATAGGCAATTATTGATAATTTCTTGACTTTTCAATTTCAATCTTATATTCCAAAAATTATCTTTGAATCCGTCAGTGATAACTCAATAATTTGATGTCTGCTGCAGGTTACAATCAGCAAACACGTCAAGTAGTGCTTCAAAACCATAACTCATTTCCTGGTCCGGCACAGGCAAGGACCAAAGCTGCACCAACAGGGTACAACTGTGCGCCAAATCAGAACCAGAATTACTATGCCATGAATGGCAATCAACCAGGTTTTGGTCCACCAGCTCGTGCACAGCAGGCTAATTTTCAAAATCAACTTGGTAATAATCCTTCAATGGGTGCATCAATGACTCAAGGGTTTTATAATGGTGTAGGACAACAGGCAGGGCAAACATTCATGCAGAGCATGTTGGGGGGGTCATCATTAGGTGGTGGGAATGACGAGTCGTCATCATCATCTGCTTCTTCTTTGCTGAAACTTTTTCTATTTTAGGGGCAATGTTTTTTTTTGTAATGTGGTTGCTAATGTGTAAAGTTGATAGCATGTCTCAAAGGACTTGGGCTAAAGCAGGGCCAAAATGTTTATGTGTGTCTGTTTCAACTTTCTAGATGTTTAAGTTTAAGTCATGAATCCCTCATTTTATGATTGATAGGAATATTGTTGAATTTTTTGGGCACTACAAAAAAAAAAAATTAAATGAAATATTATTGCTACCTAAACTAGATGCATGATCCTCCTCCTTTATCTCTGCGTGCCTGGAGGTGTTTTATTTATTCTTTGCTAGTAACTTCTCAGTTTTGTTGGCCATGGAGATGAATGGATTTATTTCTTTTTGCTAACGATACAGCAGAGTTTTTGTTCAGCATTAATTGATTACTTTTTTTTTTTGTTTTAATTTCCTATAGTGCTACATGTTCCGTGATTGGGGTATATTGACGGCATATGCGCATATTCCTCTGGACCAGGGAACCGTCACCATCGTGTAAATGGTTTGGCCTCCATTTTGGGCAACTCCAATATAGGTTATGCATATAAACAAATTTGCTTATTTATGCGGATACTCATGTACGTGTGTTACTGGATAATCACATAAGCAAATAGCTGAGGTCCTGAGGATGTGGGAAATCAAAACTCTTCTCCTAAAATATGGATTTGATTTTCTTTTACTCAGCCCAACAAATAAACCACTTGTTCCCCAAAAAGAAAGAACAAAAATGAAAGAGAAAAGAAAACCAATTCCATCTTTATTTATTTCAACACGGCTAATGGTTATCAGTTTACTGATAAACAAATAACAAAATCTAAAAAATATTTTGTCTAATATGAATTTTGATACATGTTTAAATAAACTCATATCCTTAGTAAACATTTTTTATTTGGGCTTCTTTTCCTATCATTTACAAGGGATTATAGCTTTATCCATCTGGATTATGAATCTAATGTCGGGCTCAGTAATAGTAACAAAAAAAAGGTTATAATGGCGACTTTGGGTTAAGTTGCATAATTTCGGTAACTGGGTCAATTTTATAGTGTATAGCAATTTGAAGGTCATGAGGGAAATTTTTAGCAAGTCTACTAACAAATAGAGAAATAACGATAGACTTGGGAATTTTATATTACATGACAAATTTTAGGTCATAATGGAAAATTTTAAATCCTGATACAGATTATACAAATAAAATTTCAGGTCATTGATAAAATTTGGCAGACGATGGTTGATAGAAGTGTGCATTGATCAAAATTCGGCCTAGTAATTTCTTTGTGAAGGAGATTGGGCAAAGACTAAGTAAGGCCTCGACTTTGGGAGCGCAATTTTCACTAAAGGTTAAGACAATTAGGGTTTGGTTTTCTTATTAGGGTTTTTGGTTATTCTTCCCCACCGTGATGATTATTGGTGGCGGCTCTGTGATGATTATTGGTGATTAATATTCTTAATCACCTTCCTCTCATAGGGTAAAGGGTTCTGGTTTGCGAGGTTTTTCTTCTCCAAATAAGGTTAACTCTGGTCCTTTTTATTCTCGTTTCTTATGGTTGGAATTGTATGCTAAGAAGAAAGAGGCTCGTCTCATTTCATGAGAGCGAGCCTTGTGTCTTGCTCATATACTAGATCAGGATCGTTTCATACAAATGTGGGCCTTGGGAATGTTTGTATTACACGCATGCTTCTAATCCTTTGTGTTGTATTCCCGGGATGATGCTGTGGGAAGGAAGCAATGGGTAACCAATGTTAATCGTGGAAAGGAGAATGATGTCGACCTTGAATGAAGTCCCCAACTCCTGGGTCACGGATATCAAGCTGAAACAGAAGTTTCAACCCCTTAGAGCTAGTGCATAGAGTCTTTTTGTGAGTGATAATAATGAAGTATTTGTACTATTAGATCAACAGACTAATTTTGCTAATTTCAATCGTTGGGGTGCAATAATCAAAAACAAAGAAAAATCAAATAAGTAAAAGTTATTGATACTTAGCTCCTTTATAATGGAAATGATTGCTTTGACAAAATGAACAAGCTCCCCGTATCTCCGCAACAGCAACAAGGCAAAACTTTGGAAAATAGAGTGAGTCACGAGTTCAACACGCTGTTCTTAAGACATTAGCTCCCGGCTACACTCAAGAGTGATGGTATAGCCCTCACAGGACGGATATCTCCAGGATAAAACATCCTAATACACCTACTACTAGCATATGTAGTAGATGCTCAACTTGAGCTTGGCAACTCCGAAAAAACCGTTAAGGAAAATCGCGAATGCTTAAAAAAACGCTATAAAATATTTTCCCTTAGGGGTCCCTTTAAAATATAGAGCAACCCCTTTCCCTTGATTTTACAAAAGTAGTGAATTTCTTTATATAATGGAATAAAACAATTTAAGAAGAGGAATTCCCCGATGTGGGACTAAAAAGCTTATATAGTCTCTTAAAACAACTAAAAAGTGGAAACTCCACAATGTGGGACTAATAAGTTTTTCATTCACAAACAAAACAATAAATTAATTTTATTTAGTTAAACACATTAAAATAATAATTAATAAATATTGTTTCAACAATCCCCCACATGAATGAAAACCTCAATAAAACATGAAAAACACAGATAAATCTTGGTAAGTCAACACCCAATCTTCATGATCCGGCTTGATCGAACAGACATATGGAACGTCTGTGTGTTGAAATCATACTAGTCATTTCAATGTCCTCTCCTTCACACAAAAATGTGTTGACCCCAGGGTCATACTATGGATTGCAAAAATCATATAGTATAGAGAGCTTTCATCTTTAGCTCCTCACAAGTGAGACTAAAGGTTCCTTTCACGAAAGTGAAAAAGCATGAACCAGTGAACACTTAGTGACCCTCAGGTACTAAGTTCCAGTAATACCAAAACCATCAAAAGCGAAAATCATATAAAAAACGCAGGAAATACCATTTTAGGCAGAGGTGTCCATGAGGTCTTGAACCTTTGCTTAGTGAGATATTACCGGAATTACTTGCTAGAGACAGTGAACTATGTCTTGAACTCCTAGCGTTTGATGTAATTCGCGATAACAATCACGGATGATATCTCCAAGGTTGCTGCCAAGCTCGTGCCGTTTTGTCCGTTTTGGCCCTGGACGTATCCTGTTTCTCAGAATTCTCTAGAGAATCAGCTCATATTCTCACAGGAAGCGACCCACTTCCTCATTCAGATAAGTGAGTTTCCATAAAGAGTGTTACTGCTACACCCCACTTCAATCTTAAATTGAAACTATAGAACTCATTAAGACTTATTAAAAAGTCATCCTCCACATGCAGTCACACTATCACGTCTACACCATAGGGAAGGGACAGAGAATGAAAATCTCTGATAGTGTTTACCTTTACCCACCACAAATTAGTTGTCTCATTCGAAACCTTGATCATGGGATCTCCAGTCAGCAAGGTTGAGTATCCTTCATGGCAAGTTTAATATATGAGCTTAAGCCCCAACCCCCTCGATGCATTTTTAACTATCTCTTTGTACAAACCTTTCGTCAAAGGTTGCGCGATATTCTCCTTGGACTTTATCCAATCAATGGAAATAACGCCGATTGAGATTAGTTATTTCTTAGCTTTAACTATTATAGCTTGGCTAACACAATGTATAGATATAGCTGGCACAGGCCTATGCCAAAGAGGAATGTCTTCTAAAAAGCATCTTAGGCACTCGGCCCCCTCTCATGCTTTATCTAACGCAATACTCTCAGATTCCATAATGAATTGAGCGATATGTTTGTTTGGAAATCTTCCAACAACAAACCCACATGTTAGAGTGAAACCATATCCACTCGTAGACTTAGACTCCTCTGAGTCAACTATCCAGTTTGCATCATAAAGTCCCAAGGACAACAAGATACCTTTCATAAATCAAAAGAGTATTTTAGGTACCATAATACTCTACTCAGTGCATCTGAATTCTCTTGCTCTGGACTACAATTATATCCACTTAACTTACTCACAATATAGGCAATGTCTGGACTCTTACAGTTCATTAAATTCATCAGACATCCTATAACTTTTGAGTATTCAAGTTAAGATACTCCACTACCCTTATTTTTCTTGAGACTACAAGAATAATCGTACGAAGTACAAGCAGGTTTACAATCAGACTGATTGTATCTCTTAAGCACAACTCAACATAATGAGAACGACTAAGACTTATAAATGTTTGATTATCTTCTAATCCTCATCCCTAAGATTACATCAAAAGGGCCCAAGTCTTTCAAGTCAATGTTCTCATTCAGTGCATGTTTTTAGTGGAATTGATCACATCTATGTTTGTATCAAGCATATCATCAACATACAAGCATACAATTACACAGACATCCTTAACAAGTTACTTGTAAACATACTTGTCAGATTCATTAATTTAAATCCACTATCCATTATCACATGATTAAATTTTCCATGTCACTGTTTACGTGCTTATTTGAAAACCATACAAAGATTTTTCAAATTACAAACTTTGTATTCACAACCTTTCACTACAAAGTCTTCAGGTTGATCTATGTAAATTTCTTTACCTAATTCACGGTTTTAGAAAAAGCTGTCTTAACATCCATCTGATGTATCTCTACGTTCTTTATGGCAGCAATAACAATTAGTATCTCAACGGAAGTAATTTCCGTCACAATTGAATTAGAATCAAGGAAATCTACACCTTCTTTTAGTTTATAGCCTTTAGCTACCAACTTAGCTTAATATTTTTCCACATTTCATCTACCTATCGTTTCCTCTTAAAGACTCATTTACATCCCATGGTCTTACAACCTGGAGGTAAACTAGCAAGCTCCCAAGTCTGGTTCCAACGGACTGAGTCCATTTCACTAAATGAAGCTTCTTACCAGAATGGGGTTTCAGTAGATATCAAGGCTTCTTTACAAGTCTGTGGCTCAGACTAAGCTAGGCATGTTATGAAGTCGGTTTCATAAGAAGTCTCAAGTCTAATTATTTTACTTCTCTTAGGCTCAACATCAACTTCATCTTCCTTTAAAATAAGTTCTGACTATTTGAAGAAATCTAGGGGATCAACAACACATCTCTAATGAGGTACAGGTTTAGAATAAACATGTTCAAAGAACTCAGCATCCCTAGATTCCGTAATAATATTCACACCAATGTCAGAAAAAATCAGAACACACAACCAAAAATCTATTTGTAGAAGTATACTCAATATACCCTATACGAAAACACAATCAACATTTTTGGTTTCAATCTAGTTCTTTTAGGAAGAGGAATTACAATCTTAGTCAAACGCCCCCACACTTTGACACATTCATAAGAAGGTCATCTACCGTTCCATAAACCATATGGAGTTTCATCTGATTCTTAAAAGGGTACTTTATTCAGGATATACTAGTTAAGAGGACTGCCTCCCCCCACAAGGCCGCAGGTAATCCTGAACTAATCAACATGGAAATTATCATCTCCTTAAGGATACGGTTGTTATGTTCAAGGCTTAATTGGTTTCCAACTTCAAGTTTATACATCTTAAGGCTTCTAAGGCGTCATCCTTATCCTAAGCAAGTATACAAGATAGTACCTCGTACAATCATCTACGGAAGTTATAACCTTCTTTTACCACAGTGGTTTTGGGTTGAACTCATGTCAACTAGGCCTAACTGAATTAATTCTAAAGGCTTAGAATTACTCTGAACATTTGTGCTAAAAGATTTTATAGCATATTTTGATTCTTCACAGATTTCACTTTTGTGTTCAAAATCCAAACTAAATTTGGGTACGAAGCCTATGCTAGCCAGTTAAGCATTGACTTAAAAGTTTACGGTTCCAAGTCTACCACGTAAAACAATCAATCACCCAAAGATATCACAAGAATCAACTACGTTCACATCATCAGTTTTTCCGTTAAGCTTATATAGACCCAAAGTCCTATAACTCTTGCTTAAAAAATCACTGCTAGTTACAACAAGTTTTCCAGATTCAATTAAGATCTTAAATATTTTTCCATCTACAACAGAACAAGATACAATGTTTTCGCATATGCTCGGAACATGAAAACTTCATTCAATGTGAGAATATTATAGATATGAGCTTCTGCTCGACCTTTTCCTTTTATGCAACCTCTATTGCATATGAGTTACTCAATAAGAGTTTCTCGACATCCCCTATCCTATGATAGGAGGTGAACAGGTCTCTGTTTCAACAAACATTCTTGGTGGCTCCAGAGTCCACCTACTGGTCTCTCACATTGGTTATTAAAATAACTTCCGACATCATGCCATCAAACTCGTTCTAGTTTGTTTCAACTAAATTAGCATCAACTTTCTACTTATTAAGGTTTTTATGTTGTCTACAATTTACTGCCACGTGGCCAGGAATTTTACAAACATAACACTCACCCTTAACTAAATTAATTCCGGAGTTGCGTTCGATGTTCTCACCTTTGCCATCTTTGGAAGATTTGTTTCCAACCACATGCGGCTATTAGCCATGTCCCTCGGAGATGACACCTTTATTCACAAATCACAATTCCAAATCAGAAAGTAAAATATGAGTTTTGAAGATAACATCTATATATACAAACTTCGTTTGAATCAGCGTTTCAAAAAACTCATGGTTACCCCACAAAAATTAATTTAGTTAACAACAATTTTCTGCTCGTCAGAATTTTTCAGAAACGTTTCTCTGTTTTGTAAAATATTAAAAAAATCCTTTTACAACTCAAAAAATTCTGAAATTTTACGCGGGTAACTATCAGGATGTCTACTACGTTATGTCAAAAGGGTTCATCGAAATTCCTTCTAGATTAAAAGATAAAATTGAAACTCTACAGATGACCAGAAATTCGTTTTTGTTTTTCACTCCACAATTAACATCCATGATTCACAAACCAATCAATCGTTTTCGATTATTACAAATGCTAATGTCTTAAGATTGTTGGGGTGCAATAATCAAAAACAAAGAAAAATCAAATAAGCAAAAGTTATTGATACTTAACTCCTTTATAATGGAAGTGATTGCTTTGACGAAACGAACAAGCTCCCCGTATCTCCGCAACAGCAACAAGGCAAAACTTTGGAAAATAGAGTGAGTCACGAGTTCAACACGCTTTCCTTAAGACATTAGCTCCCGGATACACTCAAGAGTGATGCTATAGCCCTCACAGGACGGATATCTCCAGGATAAAACACACTAATACACCTACTACTAGCATATGTAGTAGATGCTCAACTTGAGCTTGGCAACTCCGAAAAAACCGTTAAGGAAAATCGCGAATGCTTAAAAAAACGCTATAAAATATTTTACCTTAGGGGTCCCTCTAAAATATAGAGCAACCCATTTCCCTTGATTTTACAAAAGTAGTGAATTTCTTTATATAATGGAATAAAACAATTTAAGAAGAGGAATTCCCCGATGTGGGACTAAAAAGCTTATATAGTCTCTTAAAACAACTAAAAAGTGGAAACTCCACAATGTGGGACTAATAAGTTTTTCATTCACAAACAAAACAATAAATTAATTTTATTTAGTTAAACACATTAAAATAATAATTAATAAATATTGTTCCAACATCAATCAGAGCATGTCAGCTATAGATCAAGATCACGAAGTGGTGGATAGGTTTAGCATACCACGTCATACCATGTTGTATTCCCGAATATGGGAAAAAATTAGACCATGACTACCACCAAGTCAGGTCACATTCCCATATTCTAGTTGATGTTGTAACCGAGTTATTGTCAACTAGTGGCTCCCGCCTCTCCTAAAACTTTCATAATCTATTAAAAATCTTTTATAATTCCTATTATTTCTAAGAAAAGTCTATTATTAGCCTCCCCCACCCACCCCCAAATTTTTATTTTTTGATTATCCCCCTTGTATATGATTTCTAGCTTCGTCCTTGTTGTCAACCGTTGAAGAGATACGACTTTGGATGAAAATACTTGATGAGTGTGGGAAAATGGTCTCCTCGTGCGAAAAGATTGAGTTTAACATTGCACGGTGTCATCAACGCTTCGACTATATCAGGATGAAGTTCCCACTTAGGCAAGAGCGAAAGGCGACATTTGACCAGAAGGAGTTGGGGATCGTTGCGGAAGGCCAGATGCTTGAAACAACGAAGGAGGAATTTGACAAGAACGCGGATATGACGAACCAGAAAATCTCTCCTCTCATGTTGTACCCAGAAGGTCGAGACTTCCCGATGTGCCACTCATAAGAGCAGTGACTGGTCCGTAAAGATTCACTTCGCACCAAGTAAATGCATGAATTGGATTCCGAAAAATGCATCACAATCATGGTGCCTTACAAGCATGGTGCCTTAGATGTAGCTTCTACAATATTCTAACTTACCCTTGTTCTACAAAGGGTGCAAGGCCATAAAGGCTACTACTGATGCATATTGCACGCAACACTGACTTTCGAGTCTTGTCCAGGCCTAAAACATGCCTTATGCTTACACGTAGGTCATTGCAAACCTATTTTTATGTACTTGCTTCACTTTGGCATTGAGTTGAAAGCATGTATTGATCTTGCTCGTGTCAAGGGTGCATCAGTCAGGCTCATGACATCCTTACCGACTTCGATCATTCTTCGTGATACAAACGGCATATGCAAGTTTTACTAACTTGCATACTTATTTAGCTTTATTTCTTGGGCGCATTGGTGCACGCCTATGTCAAATGACTTGATAGTAGGTATGAACATCCAAGGAATAGAATGCAACTTACCTCATCAAGTAAGAAAAAATTCATCTCTTGTATCGCATTGCCGAGCCTAGATGATGTGAGTTACCAAAATTTCGCAATCATATCGCAGTTAGATTATATGAGCGAAAAAGTGATGGACCACTAATGCTTCAACTCATTGCGGCTTCCTACGTATCTATCTCTGACATTGAAGGGACCAATCACGGACCTTAGTTCATCAATGTATGTACTAAAAACTAAATCCAACTCATACTGCAAGGCCAAAGCCAAACAAAGCCTAATTTGTAGACACCAAAGGTTATTTTACAAATCACGCGCAAGAGTGTGCACCGTTGGGCCTTTCCTTCATAATGCATCATGGTGATGCATTCTTAGTTTAGTAACACAACAACGATGATTCTTATGCATCATGAAGCTATATCGAGTAAGCAACGCGGTATAGGATGATTTTTCATCACATATGCTTCATCTGCTAAGCTTTATAGCTCATTAATACTTTCCCTCTTATTGATATTTTTACAAGTAGAAAAAGAGAAGAGGATGGAAATGTACCAATTCCACTTTCTTTCGCGACAACGAGTTTCGAAAATAATACCATAATGGTGCATAGTCAGTTCTTGCCCGATGCCTAACTTGAGCATTGCACTATAGTGGTTCACTATCACATTTAGCTAGAATCTGCGTGATACACCATTGTGGTGCAAATTCTGTTCTGGGTCAACATTCCCTAAACGAGCAACACAAGATTTAAGATGAAACTGCCTCTCATTCAATGACACATCTTTGAGTATGCGTCGTGCAAAAAATGCAGTGTTACGTTATTGCCCCCTTTAAATAATTTCATCCTCGAAATTCAAAACAAAAACTGTTTTGGACAAGCTTCTTTGGTTTGGATTCTCTGAGCATATGTCTCGTACCACGATGCTCAGAAATGGCACAAGGTTTCTTCATCTAGTTGTGGACAATAATTAAGACCGTCTAAGCATTCTTTCTATACCACATACCCCGAAATCTTAAAAGAGTTTATACAGAGGCTTGCTCTGTGAGGATATGTTTTATTCGAGCCGAGTCCTTAAGAAAAATATCCTCATTACAAAAACCATCATCTACAACAGGATATTTCATAATGCAATTGGTCTGTAATCTATAACGATTTCAAAAGATTTATATTTCAGGCTCAAAATAATATTAGAATGATTTAAGCTGGGAGGGAGAGAGTACATGATATGAAGCAAAATTTACAAGGTAATATACCTTATGACCCATAAAATCAGCATATCCACCAAAACTTGGATGTCTGAGATCACCAATAAGATTGAGATTTGATTTGATCTCTTTACAGGTGGGAGGGAGTTGATGAGACACATATTATATATTAAACTTTGAGTCGTGCTAGTGAGGAGGAGGCGTAAGTTGCACTTGCTGAAGACCTAAGTATCCCTCATGCTCATGGAATCAACGGTGGATGCGTCGTGAAAATAATTATTACGTGACTAGTATATCTCGCAGGTATGTTATTGGGAGTCGCGTATATATGTCTTATTGCGAAGGACTAAGTATGGACAGGCTGAGAGACGAATCTTGTTTGTGAGAGTTAGTCTCGAGAGACCGAGAGCTCTATCCGTTTGGCTAGCAGAGCCTAGATAATTATGTTGCGCGGTGGTTTCTCATTAGGCGAGCAAGCCTTGCTCATACGACTGGACGAAGGATTCTTCGTAAGGAAAGTGGAGCCTCGCTCATATGGATTAGAGGGGGATTGTTCGTGAGCGAGCGGAGCCTCGGTCATATGGTTGGGAGGAGGGTTGCTTATGATGCGAGCGGAGCCTCACTCATATGGTTGAGCAGAGGGTTTCTTATGATGCAAGCAGAACCTTGCTCATATGGCTGAGCAGAGGCTCTCTCATTAGCCCGAGAGCTTGGTTGAGCCCGTGATTATATATTTTATTCGACATGAGTCCTAAAATGTCCATTTCCCTCATTATAAATGTTAGAACACTGCTCGGTCGAACTCGCATGCGTTGTTATCTCAAGCATGTTTGTCAATGTTAGTGATCATTACTATAAGTCTTGATTTCTATCCTATTTATAGATGTCTCGGACTAGGACATAGATATTGTAGTTGAGCTTAGATTTCACAGAGTTCATCATTTGAAGACGAAGAACTATTAAGGGGAGCTTGTGGAACTTCTTCGAAAAAAGGTATGTGAAGACTTGAACTCATCTATCACTTGGAAAGTCTATTTCTGCTATCTCCTATATTGAGACATAAGTCGTGTTACGATATAGTTTTCTCTATACACATTTGAGATTTCGATCTGAGTATATCTGGCTTGCATATTTCTCGAAATATGTGTTGGTAAGATTTCGCTTCGACCAAGTTCATCTTATATCATGAGAAAATTGCCGAGTAACATCTTACATGGTTTGTGTGATACAATCATTTGATGTAGACTTGGAACATTTCGATAATGATTATTTCAATATCTTGAAAAATTCTTTGATGCTGATAGTGTGTGAAAACGGCCATTGTCATTATAAAAGATGTTTCAATGATTGAAATAAAGATTTGAGGATGTAACCATGTTTAGATATAAGCATATATAGTGTGTTCGCACATTAGTGTATAAATCCACAAACCGGGAGCCAAGAGTATGCATATGTGTGCATACGAAATTGGTGAAGGATACAAGATAAGTATGCGTACCCGTACGCATACTGGCGGAAGTTTTCGAACCGAAAATATCTGCTGAGTTTGGGAATTACAAACTCCTAAACTAGTCACCTTAAGTATGCGCACCCATACGCATACTGGCGGAAGTTTTCGAACCTAAAATTTCTGTTGAGTTATTAAATTTAACAAACTCAAATCCGGTTTCTTAAGTACGCATACTTAAGATGGTTACTTTGTCAAATCGGTCAGTTCATGAACTTAAACATTTAAATCATAAGGAATGAAATCTTTGCAAACCGTGGCTATAATGTTCATGATTGATTCAAGTGAATCAAACTTATTTGGTTTCAATTGTATTTTCTATAGAAATTGAACAACTCTTTAACTAGTTTCATTTGAGTCATTTGAACTAGTTATGGTTGAGATGGATAATGTTGATATGAGAGTAATCATATGGCTAACCTCAGTTAACTATTTGTGAACCAACATAGTGTACACGTTTAGGTACGGTTATATAAACCTAAATGAGGGTACATTTCATTTGTGTATAACAAGCTAAGTTCGATCTAACGGTTGAAAGATATTAGCTTGGTTGAATCAATTTTTTCATCTAACGGTGATTATTGAATGCTTTGTTCTCAAGGTAACTTGGATTGCATACCCTGATTTCAAAACTATATAAAGGAGAACTCTAGCAACTGGGAAACCTAATCCCCACACCTCTTGTGTGTTAATAGTTGCATAACTAGAGTCGATTCTCCTTTAACCTTAGGTTTGTTCTCGATACCTTGTAGGTTAACGACTTGAAGACTTCATTGGGATTGTGAAGCCAGACCCAACTATTTTCTTTGTAGTTGCGTGATCTGATCTTGCTGTTTCTATCGTGTTGAGTGCAATTGAAATAATTGGCTGAGATTTTATATCTCCGATAGGCAAGATAGAAAAGTAATCACAAAAAAACTTCGTTTCATCGTTTGTGATTCCACAATAACTTGTTTCGCTAGTCGATTAAGTTTATTGTGAGGTGATTGATAATTCTAGGCTGTTCTTCGGGAATATAAGTTCGGGTTATCAATTGGTTCCTGTTCACCTTGATATATCAAAAGACTAAACAAAAACTCTTGGGCATTTCTGCGGTAGACAGATTTATTCAATCCTATAGACTTTTCTGTGTGAGACAGATTTGTATATCAAGTCTTCGACTTTGGGTCGTAGCAACTCTTGGTTGTGGGTGAGATCAGCTAAGGGAATCAAGTGCGTAGTATCCTGCTGGGATCAGAGACGTAGGGAGCGCAACTGTACCTTGAATCAGTGTGAGATTGATTAGGATTCAACTACAGTCCATTCCGAAGTTAATTGGTAGTAGGATAGTGTCTGTAGCGGCTTAATACAGTGTGGTGTTCAATCTGGACTAGGTCCCGAGATTTTTCTGCATTTGCGGTTTCCTCGTTAATAAAATTCTGGTGTTTGTGTTATTTCTTTTCCGCATCATATTTTGTTATACAATTGAAATATCACAGATTGTGTGTTAAGATCAATCAATTATAATATCCAACATTGGGTTGTTGATTTACATTGATTGACACTTGAACAATGGTCTTTGGTACCGTTCAAGTTACTCCTCTTATTCAATCAGGCTCGTAGATTTCTATTTGTTGATTGCAGATTGAATTAAGAGTTAGAGATATTAAACTCTTTGATATACTTTACTCTAGATTGAGTCTGACTGTCTAGTTGATTTTCTAGAAAGTATATTGGAGTAAGTCATTTCAGATTTCTAAACGAATTATCGGGTGTGGTTGTTAGACCCACGCATTTTCAATAAAACCACCATATACAACATGATATTGCATAATGAAATAAGTCTATAATATATAACGATTTTATGAGATTTACATCTAAGGGTCAGAATCGTATTAGTATGATTTAATCCATGAGGGAGAGTACCTAATATGAAGCAAATTTTGATAAGGTCAATTACTGTATTTCCCACAAGATGCCAGCATTTATTAAAGAAAATGACTGGATAACCATCAAGATTTGGCTTCTCAGATTACCAATAAGATTAATATATGACTTGATTTCTTCACATGTGGGAATGAAGTAGATTAGACACCTATTATTATCAATCCACCTGGTTATTAACATTCGAGTGGGGATGTAATGGTTATGTTGAAACATATTTTAAAAATGAGATCATAGCTCCTTAGAAATAACATTATAGTTACTAGTCCATTCACCATTGACTTTTTTAAGAACATGGATTGAGTTTTCCTTCTTCCATGCATTACAGAAAGGCTTCAGTATTTTCTCCGGCTACATGAATCCAATTAATTTCGTTATGATACTATGTATTTTAGTATAGCTTACCGATCATGAAGATGGTTGATCGATATTACTTTGGCAGAGCGGCCATGTCATCGTCGCTCAACATATTTTTTGATGTTACTATATAATAGAAAATTGCATTTGTCTATTTATCTGGCATGATAAAATTTTCAATTTGTTCATTCACAAAAGAACTTATCTCACCAGTTCCAAATAAAGTCCATCATTCAATAAGATGAATCTGATAACCTCCACAAAATTTGGTAAACTCCAATAACAAGCTGGTAACTGGATACAACAACTTCCCATGAACACTTTTATTCTCGCACTATCTTACACTTTGGACGTCTTTTATAAAAATCAAAGGTTAACAAATTTGAAACTAATATTTTGGAGATATGTACCTCTTACAAAGCTTTAACTTCTAAAACCAAAAATGAGGACATAGGGAAATGTATAACACCATCGCCTACTCATCTGAAAACTACCCGTTGAATTTAAAATTGGTAGACAATGAGGTTTAGTATTTCTAAATGCACTCATTTTTGATAGGTATATAGAGCTTTGTAATATGAACATGAAAAGGATAAGATACAAGTATGCCACCAAATTTTTCATTCGACAACCTATACGTACAAACCTAATACAATCATAAGTAGGTCAAAGCAAAGATCCTTGAACAAGATTGTAAATAAAGTTTTTCTCCTTTTCTACCACAATCAATATATATGTTTAGATGAAAGGTTCATAACCTTATTGTGTAGAAGAATTCTTGGAAGATCTCAAAAATTAATATCCAAGATCAATCTAGCCATATCCGAATTCTAACAAGTATGAAACTTGTAATCTATCTTTTAAGATATGAATTCAACAAGAATGAGTCTTGTTTTTTATCCCAAATAAGGACCTAAACTATCTAAGTTGATTTCTTACTACTTGTGTTATTCCTATTATAAAGATCAATAATATAATGTGGAAAAAGAAAAACACAAGGCACCAGAAATTTGTTAACGAGGAAAATTGCACTTGTAGAAAAATCCCAGGACCTCGTCTACCTTTGAACACCGCACTGTATTAAACCACTACAAAAACTAGCCTAATGTCATAATTTGGGATAGAATGTAGTGGAGACTGAATTAACCCTTCAAGCAATTCATCTACAATCGTGTTCCTTATTCCTCTTGAACCTCGTAATATTTTGCACACTTGATTCCCTTAGCCGACGTCCTTTACATCCTAATAGTTGCTTCAACCTCGACGAAGATTTTCGATACCAATCTGCCTCTAACATACAAGCTAATTTAATTTTCCTTTTGTTTTTTCAGTCTAGGTTTGGAGATATGTTTGCTATAAACAAAGTCCAGAAAACCAAACGAATCCGGAACACTTATATTCAATTAGCTAAGATGCATGGATTACTAACCACCTCTAAGAACAATCCAAACAAATCAAAGGAGAGTTTACATATCTATATTGAGGAATCACTAAGTCTGAGATGAAGAGAACTTTGTGATTTCTATCTATTTCCTGATCCAAGATTATGAAAACCACAACGAACAATAAGAACAACATCCGGATACACGAACTATCACAAATCCCTAAGTGAAGTCTTCAAATTCGTAAGCTACTAATGTTTCTCAGAGAAAACCTAGGTTATAGAGGAACACTCTAGCTTAGCAACTAGGACAAAAGAGTGTCAGGGATTAGGAATTCATGTTGCAATCTCTCTATTTATGGACTTTCAAGGATCAAGGTAGCTTTGAATTCAAGCTAGGGTTGCTTGGAGTTTAAGCAAAAAACTTTACAGTTTAGATGAAATTCTTATTAGGAATTAATGTAAGAATGTGAGATGTCTGCCTTGAAATTACACATAAGAATATGCATTTTGGTCCAGGATTCCGGAATCGTGCACAATGATGGTCCATAGCGGCTAAATAGCCTTTAGACTTACAATCACTGACAATGCTCAATAACACTCGAGATTTAATTAATGATCCACAACCACAAGTGATTTTGTGTATTAAATTGTCTTAGAAATGTCTATCAGAAAAAAAACACGAACATAATCATTTAGAAGAGTTCATGACTTCTGCTAATACTAGCTAGACTGGACAGACTTGCAAACCAACCCTCTGACAGCTCGCGGCACAGGGGTTTGAAAACCCCTTGGAAGTTCATGAAATTAGGATACTAGGGGTTTACGAGCTTACCTAATTCCATATATTAGATGTAAGGGTTTGCAAAACGGGTTTGTGAATCTCTACAGTCCGCAGAATTCAGACCGACGTTGATAAAATGTACAAGTATGTTTATCAATCGCTAAGTAGTTCTTTTTCTCACATAATTAGTTTAAAATATTCCCAGTAGCCATATATAGTATGCATTGTTGCTTGGGAAATTTCTAAATAATCAACTTGAAACAAAAATAGTTCTTGAACAATAAATTGTTTTTAACTAAAATTGTTAAGGATGTAGGAACATCCATTGCTTGAACCATATTTCGAGAGTTTAACCAAGACAAGCTTTAGCTCGAAATTTCTTATTTGAATATTAAATATACTAAAATCATAGGACATAGTCTCATAAGACAAAATGCTAAATGTCGTGAGTAAATAGGATAGGTCATTCTTTACATACCTCTTTGTTAATGAAATTCTCGCAAATGTCTTCGTTTTTTCTTCAGTCTTCAATCTCCGAGGGTCATTCAGGAATATGTGATACTCAACTACCATACTATAATCCTAGTCCGAGACTTTACTTTAGTAGACTAGGAATCAAGATATGGTTTTGTACATCTAACATTGATAACAAGCTTGAGATAACAAGACTTATGAGTTCGACCGAGCGGTGCTCTAACAAAACATATCTACAAAAGAAGGAAAAATACAATGAAAGAATGGGGTTGTTTCATGGACTAAGTTAACTCATTAGTAGTGATGATAATTTTCAAGATTCTTTTTGTCAGAGGCAAAAGAAGACTGATTCTTAGCAATGAGATTGCCCATAAGAGGTCTTAATTAGTCTCTAGATATGAACTTAGTAACAATCTTGTACTGGATATTGCATAATGCCATACACGAGATTGTAACCTTCGGAAATTTTATGAGATTTACAGTAGGGGCCAAGATCATATTAGTATCATTTAATCCATGAGGGTACTTGATATGAAGCGAAACTTGACAAGGTCCGTTACCTTATTACCCATAAGATATCAGGACCAATACTTTTGAGATCATCAATGAGAAGAGATAAGACTTGATCTATTCCCATGTAATAAGCCTATTATCATTATCCAACTGGTTGTTAACAAGAAGAAGGGATGGGAGCACGAATACAATGGTCATGTTGAAACATATTTCGAAAATGAGATAACAACTCCTTAGAAATAATATTCGGGTTACTAGTTCATTCACCTTTGTTTTTTTTCAAGAAAATGGATTGCGTTTTTCCTTCTTATATATATCACAGAAAGATGAAATACATTAATATATTTTGTTGGCTGCAGAGATCCATTTAGCTTCGTTGTAATACTATCCACCTTAGTATAAATCATCTATTTTTAGATTATAAAGATGTGTTGAGCGACACTACTTTGGCAGAACCATTGCCGCTCGACACATTTATACTTTTTATTCCTTTTTTTGGTGATACTGTTGTGGAAAACTGCGTGCCCGTTTATGTGGCATGGCAAATTTTTCAACTTGTCTAATTTTCTTAGAAACTGTCCTTCCCAGTTCCAAATTAAAACCACCTTCTAATTACATGGAATCCTATGTGAAAATTGGTCAACTCCTGTAACAAGCTTGTAGCTCTACACAACAATTTTCCATGATTATAGAAATACTCGTGTAAGATAAGAGGGATGATCCATAGAAAATCTTAGATGGTATCTAATAAGGTTTTCACCAATTTTTTGTTTTTAGAGTCCAAACGACAATGATTTTGAAGCTAATATTTTCATGATACATTCCCCTTATTAAACTCTAAATTCCAACAAAAAATGATCACACTTTTGGATACCAAGTTTCACCATTTACCGATTTTAATTTCACAAAATTGGCCAAATAGACCAAAAACAACAATTCCTGGGTGAAAAAGACTTGTAAAATTTGATACTGTTTAAATGGACAGGAATCCGAAAAATACTTTTCAATCATCCATTTTGGATATTTCACCCGATTTTGTTTATTAATTAAAACTGGAATGGACTAATATATCCTTTTCTTCTTAATTTTGGGTGATAAAGACTTTCGATCCAAAGAAGAACAGGCTTCTTCATCCTCAAACAGAATCTCGATGGAAAATTACCAAGCATCTATTGAAAATATTCAAAACATTCTTCCGATTCTGTTTCAAGTTTGTAAAATAGATTCTCTTAATCAGAAGAACAAGCTTCTTTAATCTTTATGTCCTCCATTGTCAATATTCAAAAGAAAATTACAGATTTTCGTTCAAGTTTGGATATGATATTTGATCGAAATGGAAGTCGACGGTGATGAGAAGACTAGGTTCTCGATGTGTGCCTGAAAATGGGTTATGCTGGTATAAGCTCCGGGTTGAAGAAGAATTGAAGTTTCATTAGTAATTGATGATGTGTTTTAATTTTTATTAACTTTGGATTTTTACTCCTGATCTTCTAGGGGTTTCTGAATTCAATATTAATCGTACCGAATTAGCTTTCAGATGATGTATTTTTAAGTTCAGTTAATAATCTAATTCAATTGTTTGTGAACTGTGTTTTTTCATGTGATGATTTAGCATAGATGAATCCAGGTTCATCTTGTATTACTCAATACTCATTAGCTTTTCATGTTTTGTTTCTTTATGTATTCAATTGAATAATAACATTGACTTTATTCATATAATTCTTGCAGATGCTTTGAATTCCCAAATTCTTTCTATGGTTATGCATTTTACTGACTCATGTACAATCGTAGATGCTCTTCATTTTTTTTTATGGTAAAACTTGAATGAGTTCAGGAACAATACAGATTAAATCAGGATGAAACTGTTTTCATCCTGCATATTTTGAAAAACCCAGATTTTTGGACAAGATTAAACCAATTGCATCCTGATCATTTCAACATTTTTTTTTATCTTGGACATTCTGAAGAAAAAAAAATCTTAGATGAAACCAGTTTCATCCTGCATATTTAGACCAGATTGTATGAAATATCAACAAGTTACAAGTAATTTAAGTAAATTTTTCATATTAATTGACCTACAATTAATAAATATACATCCATGGATGAATCCAGGTTCATAAACGCATGCAAAGATAAAGTTTTACAAAAAAAAAACTTAAACTTAATTTACATTAATATTTTCTTGTTGCGACTTATTGTTAAAAAACTGAAATGAAACGACATTGTTAGTCCTTGTTAAACTTCCATCACCTACTTTCATCATTGAGTATTCCATATATAAGGTCTACTCATTTTGTAATCATCTTCTTCCTTAGACTACACCCCATGAACAAACAATACCAGAATCAACTGTTTCTCTTCAAATCATTCTGTAACTCCCTTGCAAACTCCACAAATCGAGCAAACCTGCAATCTATTAGTCATGCCATTGTAGAGCCCACTTCAAAACTTCACCATCTCATCCATGTTTCACCAGTACCACTAGGTCAGCTGCAATCTCAACCTGCAACACAGTCACTATCTCAGTAAAACCTAGAGTATAACTTCAAGTTCATGGTAACAACACCAGATCCATCTACCCAGCCATCAACAACAACCTGAGATTCATACTCTCTTCTATTGCTCTACACATCCATCTCTGACAGCAATACCAATCACAAACCTATTATTGCAACAACGGTGACCACCCATCAGATTTATTAGAAACCCATTTCTCCTCCAATGTCATCACTAGCAACAACATCGACCCCATGAATATCAACATCTCTTTTTCATCTTGAAACTATAGACAATTCCATCTGTTTCTTCTGTCCAAGATTGTCCTATCCTTTGCTTCCAACTCAATATCCCCATTGCTTCCTACAACAATTTAAATCGAAACCAGTTAAATCCTATTTTAAAGCTAGATGAAAATCAGTTACATCATATCTTTAAAGCTAGACAAGAGCCAGTTTCAGCAGGTATCAGATGAAACCAATAACATCCTATATTCGAGCTAGATGAAATCCAGTTTCTACATATCAGTTTGAAGACCTAAAACCATTGTGCATTTTGCACCAGACTACTTTCATCTCATCATGTAATACATATAACCAGTTATATCATTATTATAACAACCAGATGCAAACCAGTTTCATCCAATACAGCTGACCTCAAATATAGGTTCATCCAATACAACTAACCATCTATACAACAAAATAATATGAAAACCAGTTTCCTCCAACACAGATGCATTACAACAACAACTTAATTTATGCTAAAATAAATAAAAATAACCAAGTTACACCCAGGTACTTCAACCAATTCAAAAATTTAAGCATGCAATTTTGAAAACTAGTTTCATCCAATACAGATACAACAACAAGATGCAAACCAGTTTCAAAATAGAGTTAGGGTTTGGGAACTTACGAGTTCTAGGTGACATTTTGTGAAATTGATCTGTTCAAACCCTAATTAGGCTGCTCGACATGGTGTTTGCAGACGACGAAAAGCCAATTTCAACAATGAAGTCTTCAATTTCAACTGTGATGATATTGTTGATGTAAACAGTGGACAAAGATGATGATATTGTTGATATAGACGGTGGAACCAAACGGTGAAAATGATGGATAAAGATGATGAAGACGGTGGAGAAACTAATTTCAGCGTTTGCAACAAGATGATTGTGGTGGAGAAAACAGAAGGGGGAGAAATAGATCGGATTTTTGATATGGCGGAGAGAACGAGATGGCAAAGAGAAAATATATAAAGGGTGTTTCTGTCAGTTACACTTTTAAATATCTCCCGTCCATTTCACCCAGGCAATACTTGTCTATTTGAACCGGAAATAGTTCTTTCCTAGTCAAATGACCCATTTTCTGTTTTAATTTCCACCACTAATCTTGAACATTTACTTTCCAAAATGGTGGATAATGATGCTATACGACTCGGATTGTTATCACTTTTTTATAAAATTATGGGGTTTCATAAAAAAAACTTATCACCGAAGTATTAACTTTAAATGGATCAAATCTTACGAGATAATATCTCTATAAAACTGTCTATGCATCCTCACTCATAAGATAACAGGTAAAGGTAGACATTGTAAAAAATATGAAAAGAAAATATTTGATATGTGGTGCAGAACCCAAAGATTTGATTTTCCGTTTCTGATGATTCCAACAAAAACAAAAAAAACACAACTTGCCTCACAAAAACACTAATGTCCAAAACTCCCTCTTGCCTCTCCTATCCCTAAAAGTGCTTCCTTTAATGTTATCCATTTGGGTCCTACAAGACCGCAACACCTACACTTTTCTCCTTTTTCTCTCAGAAAATAAAAATTAAAAATGAAAGATTGAGGATTCTCAATTCCACCTCCTCTTTTGTCGAATCTATCTTTTTAAGCCTTTTTACTGGTTTATATCTTTCTCCTTCAGATTAGATATTTTCTTCCCGATTTTCTTTCTTATCTCCCCGCCCCCCTTTCTTTTCTCAGATATACGGTTGAATTACACACCAAGAAAATGATTTTTTACACGGTTGTTGTGATTGGGGTTCAGCTTTTTCGATCTGGGGTTTGATGTAATAGGGAAATTTTGAGTTTTCTGAAGTGGGTTTTGTAAATAGAGATCAATTTTTTTGTTCCTTTCAAGGTGTTTGATATTTCGCTTCTGTGAAGTTTTGGGGTCTTTTTTTTTTTTTTTTGAAGGATTGATTTGAGCTATCTGGGTATTGTTGTTAGAGTCTGAATTTGGGGAAATTTGAAGTTTTTCTGAAGTGGGTTCTGTAAATAGAGGTCAAATTTTGTTCTCTTTGAAATTTTGTTTTTGGTTTTTCTGGAGAAGGATTGATTTTGGATATCTGGGTGTTGGTGTAAAATTCTAAGTTTTGGGGAATTTGTGATTTTGTAGAGTGGAATATTGATTTGGGGTTGGAAAAGATGAGGAGAAAAGTGTAGGACCTTTGTTTCCAAGATTACATGTAAATGATACAGAGAAAGGAGGACCAAGGGCACCACCAAGGAACAAGATGGCTTTATATGAACAACTTAGTATTCCTTCTCAAAGGTTCAATTCTGGGTCAGGTTCTACATTGCCTTTACCACCTAGTAATAATACAGTTTCTTCAGCCTCAGCTTCCTTGAGCCAGGTTAGTTCCTTACCCATACTTATATGGATTGTTTCATAAGAGAAGATTTGTTAGTTGTGCTTAACATTGCCTTGATTAGTCTAAACTTGAGAGGATTACATGTTCCTTTTTGATTGCAAATCCTGATAACGATGTTTATGTGGTTTCTGAGTTTGAATTATTAGATGACTACATTTCTATAAATGTTTGTATAAAATATGGGTGCTGTTGTTATGCAGTTTATTACACGGGTTTGAATGATATGGTTTTAGATGTATAGGATTCGAATCATCCAAGTAATACAATCTGTATAACAGTTGCTTCAAATTTAGAGTGAATGCTTATCCTCTTTTTGGTGTTTTCTAGACTGTAATCAAGTCTGTATTCGTTGTTGTCAAATATTTTTTTAGAGGAATAATTGCTTTCTATTTGTCTTTTGTATCTTTAAGTTAAATTTGTTCGAGCCAAGTGAAGTCACATTTCATCTTACTTATTTGGTACAAATCTAAATATGGTTATCCTTCCTCATTGTTTGTAAGTTAGAAATTGTTTTAAGCTATTATGAGAAGATGATGATTTATGTGCGCTGCTTTCTTTTGTGATCATTAATTGCTGCTTGTGTTTTTGTTTATAGGGGGGTGGGCATGAAAGGACTGTGTTTTCACCATATTACATCCCTCCTCCTACACCTCATCACTTTGCTGAGGAGATTCATTCTCGCTCCTCTGATTGTGTCAATCATAAGACCATGACACGGGATTCAGAACAGAAATCCACAGATAATGCAAATTATCGAAAACCTAATGCTGAAAGCAGTTCATTTCGCACACGCTACTTCCCCAACTCAAAGAGCACTCACCCGAATAGGGCTGGAGATGAGGATGATTTTATGGTTCCAACGTTTGCTCAGCCAAAAACCAATACTGATACCACCAAACATCAGCAAAATGTGGGACAGGAAATGCTTAGTCCGTTTAATGCAGTTAACAGTACGGGAAGGGTTGTATCTGGTACTTGTGTTTCTTCATCACAACTTCATAATGCTGGGGATAAACATCTGAAACGACCAAATACTACGGACTTGAGGTCAAGACAAAATTCTAGAAACCAGGATGAAGAGAACCTGGCAGAAACTAACACCAGTAGGGACTTTCAGGAGAAGAGTACATCACATGCATCAGCTGGAGAAAGGATCTCACATCCCAGGAAGTATGTGTGTGCATCAGACTCCAGACATCAAAATACTTCAGGTAATGATTTTGGAAGATCAGAGGATCTTAATACACAACCACATCAAGGGCGTTCTGGCGGTGGTGTGGAAGAGGTTAATGTCTCAAGGATTAGAAGTGAACCATGTTCCAGAGCCTCTGTTGGAAACAGTCATAAAAACTCCAATGAATGCGATGAAGACAAAATGCACAGTATATCACAAGGGAGAGATGCAGACAGAAATGATGATGTCTCCGAGACTTCTATTCTGGATTCTGTATCGAGTTTGGACATATCTCCTGATGATGTTGTTGGTGTAATAGGTCAGAAGCAATTTTGGAAAGCAAGAAAAGAGATCGCCAAGTAAGTTGGTTTGTCTTAGCGTACATGATAATTTCTTATACAGATTGCTAGTGTTATAAATTAGGATGTCTTTCCAAGTTAGCTCACTGCAGGGAATTTATGTATACATATCCAAATCTTTAATAAACCTCTTAGACATTATACCTAAAATATAACATAAACTTTCCAAAGATATATTTTCCTGGCATGTCTGTGATCTGCATAGATTACCAGATATCTGCATTTTGACATTTCGTGTTTGAATGTTTGTTTTGGTTAAAACATCAAAAATGCTCTCAAATTTTCTTATGCATAGTTGAATATGTTATATTCTTATTCTCAAGTTTCATAAAGATACTATATTATGCTGGTTCTTACCTATTTGGTCTGCTAGCTAGTGCACATATTTATTTGTGATTTTGGACTTATTAGTTGATACATCATACATGAAGCCATACTTCTAAAAAGAAAAGAAAAGAAAAGAAAGAAAGATAAATATATACTCTATTTTAATGCTTAATGTGAATGATTAGCCTAAAAAATGTCTTTCCTAAGGATGATTCTTGTGAAGTATAATCTATTTATCGTATCATTTTGTAGATTCTGGTATTTCTTTAGATATTCTATACCATCGTATCAGTTAGCTCTTTGTTGGCTTACTTAGATGAATTGCCACTTGGTTCATGTACCTTCCCATCCCCAGTTAAAGAAGAAATAAACTAAGGCTTTAGTTCAAACAGTTCACACATGCTGTGGGAGGAAGGGATCTAAGTAATTACATATAGGATTATCTATAATGCATTTGATTTTGTTCCCAGGGTTTTGTTGGCTAGAGTTTCCTCCAACGGAATCTTGTAGAATATAAATCTGTCTTAACATAGGAAAATGAACCATTCTCCTCTGTTAGATTTAGGTCACTGATACAAGAACAAAAGGAAAATATGGAAAATGAAGAAGGGTTATGTTTGCATGTTTTTTTTTTTGTTGTTGCAGTTATCGAAGTTTGAGCTTTTTATTCTTTCTGTGTTTGAATATGTCATATATATGGCCAAATTTTGGCCACATATATGCTTTTTATTCTTTCTTTTTGTTGTTCAATGTCTTAATTATATGCTTGTCATATATATGGCCAAATTTTGGCATCTACTTCATTCCATAGTTTATCTATTCTAATTATTTCTCCATTTATGAATATAAACAATTGTAGCTAAACTGAAGTCCAGTACTGATCTACAGAGTGTGTTTTTTTTCCCGAGAGTGACGACATGTTTGTTTATTTCGGTTGGATGCATGTCCTTTTGAGTATTTCTAATGCATTGACAATTACTTTTTTTCAGTCAGCAAAGGGTGTTCTCTGTTCAAGTATTTGAGTTGCATAGATTGATAAAGGTAAAGCTGCCCTTAACATTGGCAACTATTCTATTTTGTTAATTCTATTCTCTCATACTTTTTTTCCTTAATTATGTAAATTTTGACTCGATCTGTGAACGTCCCTGGAACAGGTACAGAAATTGTTTGCTGGATCCCCACATCTGTTGCTTGAGGAAAATTCTTTTTTAGTCAAGCCTTCTTTTAAGGAATCACCTGTGAAGAAGCTGCATCCGAAGTACGTCGTGAAACCTATTCCAGAAATCGCACAGCAGAAAGACAATTCTTCGAGACCTAGCAGGATTACTGAGTGCTCGGCTGAGAATGCTGTTGAAAAACCTAATCTTCCTTCAGTCAACGATGGGACCGACAGAAGAAATGGTAGCCAACATCCAGTTTACGCCCCATATTCTGAAAACCCACCGCCAACACCGCCTCCTCCACCTCCTCCTAATAATAATCAGGGTTGGTGCTTCCCACCACCAGGAAATCAGTGGTTGGTCCCCATAATGTCCCCTTCCGAAGGCCTTGTTTACAAGCCCTACTCAGGGCCATGTCCTCCAGCTGCTGGTTTCATGACACCGTTTTATGGCGGTTGTGGTCCTATGAGCTTACCTCCTAATGCAGGAGACTACTTAAATCCAGCTTATCAATATCCAGCTCCACACCCACAACAGATAGGTCATCATCCTGCGGCTCCTGTTCCACCAACTTATTTTCCTCCTTACGGGATGCCTGTCATGAATTCAGTTATGTCTGCCTCAGCTGTTGAACAAGTGGGTCCATCAACTGAACAGTTATCGACTGGAGAGTTCAATGCTAACATGCAATCTCGAAACTCATGCAACATGTCAAGGAACCAAAGAAGTGAAGCAGTTGTCTCTCGTCGTTTACCTAAATTTCAAGCATCCAAAGACAGTGAATTACAAGGGAGTACAGGAAGTAGTCCCGCAGAAAGAGCACAACGAACGGTTGCAACAGGTAACATTTCTGGAAAGTTGGATGCTCTTCCACTTTTTCCTACTGCTCCTGCTGCTCAGAATGTAGATGTAGTACCACAGCTCAACAACAATGACAAGCAATGTTCGCGTGTTATTAAAGTTGTTCCTCACAATCCTAGATCTGCAAATGAATCAGCTGCTAGGATTTTTAGGTCCATACAAGAAGGAAGACAACAGTTTGATTCACCGTAGATGAATTTTCTTACTCACTAGGTTTAGTATTTCTGATGATATACTGCTCGCCTCGCCTTGTATCTTAACTTGACCTTATAGTTATCACTATATTATCGAGTGTTTTGATGTGCCTTTTCTTGTAACTGGGTTTCGCCTTGGCAACCTTGTTGTTTTGTATGTAAATATATTTCTGGAAGATATTTTAAAAAGTTTTCCTCTTGGAACACAGGAAAGATTACAGCTGAGATAATGCAAACGAAAACGACTTAAAACCATCTAAGGTTTTTTGTCGACTTAAAACCTAAATCAATTGCCATTCTGCAAAAATTATGTACTTGAATCAAAACGACATCAAAATTAAACTTTTCGTGGAGTAATTATTTTTAGCATTATGCATCGAATTATAAATTCCATTATATTTGGGAGTCGTCTATTTTGCTCGTGAAGGTACATCATTATGGTAGCATTAGTACATTTTCAGGATTGGTTTAATGACAGGGGGATTCAGAATCTCAGATTAACTTAGCTAGGCCTGTGTTCAGTATGTTATTGGCAAATAGCTTATTTGCCGTTTCTGTGAAATGTATTGCATCCCAATACATGTATTTTGTGGGATCTTTACATAATGACACTGCCAACATGCACAGTTGGTTTATCTCGACCGTTCCCGTCCCACAACATCCATTTTTCACCACCTCGAATCCTATATATTTAAACAACAACAAATCAAACAAGTCAAGAAATTAGAAAACATAATAAGAAATTAGCGAACAAGAAAACGAAAAACAGGGATTTAACATTAATACATCAAAATTGCGAGAGACCCATATCCTATTTCCATTGGTTTGTCTATCATGATTGCTGCCAAAAATTGAGAGCAAAGTTTTTCCGAATAAAATAGAGAACTCACCATATAAGGAAGGTGTTTGAATCATTTGGATCACAGGACTATAAGCATCTGCATACACCACTCGGATCCCATCAACTTCTTGTCTCAAGTCTGCGACTAACTTCATTAGCTTTATATTAAAATCCCTAGCCACTTTGTTATAGGGATGCAAACATGCTCTTCCTACCAGAACATTCAGAGTTCTTACTATTGGCAAACACCCCATGGGAAATGACCCACTTATTGATATTTTTCGGGCACCCAAACTTCCAAGATCCTTAATGAACCTGCTGGCATTTTCGGTGAGAAAATTCTGGAACTCCTCCATGTTGAACTGTAACGACCGTATGGGAATAGTGAGGTAGTTCTCTATAAAATCATTTGTTCCTATGCTTATTATATACAATGCTTCACATATCGTTTTGGTTGCTTTCTCTTCCCCTTGAAACTCACTTAATTTCTCCTTGTACTCTTTGAAGAATTCCAATTGCTTCCATAAAGGTATGACACCCTGCATATTTTCGATGGATCACGCTTATAAAAAGTTTACAACCGTGTTAGAAACCCCAAAATATTAACATCACGTAGGGGAAGAGCAAAATGATTATAGAAGTCTCAGTGCACTTACTACAATTGTTGTAGTTAAATTATCATATCCAGCTCCACCGGAGCCAAAAGTGACACCAGTTGCAAAGTCTTTTATACCAAACTTTGGATCCAAATAAGCCGGTATCAAAGATTTGATTCCTAAAGCATCAGATAAAAAATCGGTAAACAATCTGCCGTTCGTCCAACGACCGGTGGGTTTACCACCTTCGAAGTCTGACCATATGGCTTGTAATTAGACTTGGACACAGTTAGCCTTAGGTTATTGTTGCCTGCATCGACTGTTGAGTCTCCAAAAACAATTACAGCAGACACTTTTGCATGAACTTTCTCAGCTGAAAATAACATTAAGAACTGTATGGCGAATAAACATGCTAGACTGCTTTCACTGGCCATTGGCCCATTGCATGCCAGTTCCTGGTTACGATTACAAGCTAATGAGCTAATGAATTAGTGGACACTTTGGAATTATATAAGAAAATACAAATCTAATTGAATTCCTAACACTAGGGACTTTGATAGAGAGATACCAGCACTCCATTAATTTGTGATTAACCAAATCGAGGTGTTCAATTTTGTATTTCTTTCTTTCTATTTAAAAAACAAACCAACTATGTCATGCATAAGCAGTGAACTTTGGTGCATATGTTTGTTTGTGAGTTGCTTAGCATTCACGTTTGCCATGTCAAAAGTGAATACCAACTTTCTCTACCACATTGGGTTATGGCAAATGTACCATCTATAAAGTCACTCTGTTGGAGATGGCTCCAAAACTTTCATAAATCTAGGAAATTTGTGAAGGATGTTTAAACAAGATGCTCACTCAGAAAGCGCTCCAAATTTCCTGGAGATGCTCTTAATATGTGAGAAAACTCATCGGAGCCTATGTAAAGCAAACAGAGGGAATAGTTTGTGAACGAACGTTGACTCCATGATATTAAGAAAAGATCAAATAAATAAGAAAAACACTGAATTCAAATGAAACAAAGAGATAAGACAAGTCCAAGTGTACAACATCTGACCTCACCACATGCAACACGAACGAAAGCAAAAACAACTTCAAAGAAAATTTCCAAAAATTGATATAATTAAGCACAGATAGTGCCTTTATTTGGGGAATGAGCCAGTAAATTCCCTCGAATGGAAGCTTCAACCTGCTGATTTGAAGACACATTAACATTTTTTGGGTGCAACCAATGACATTTCTGACGCAAATGGCTTACGGGCTGCATAACCAATTCCAGCATTGTTATAGGAACCCCAAATGTCGGGATCGAATCTAGCCTCCTCTCCATTGGGAGTTAACTCTGCTACGTTAACAACCACTATAGGAAATAATCCTTGATAGAAACAGTGGGCTTCAACGTTGGTTGTATAATCAACCCCGAAATTTAGAGCACCGGCGGTTTTAATGATTGTCAGAGTAGTATTCTCTGAAAACGTTTGAGCATCAAGCTTCTCGAAAGGAACCCAACTACTTGGAAAAGCATGACCACTCATCCATGGTCCCTTAACTGCAGATCCACTTCCAGCACCACAACACCCTTCAAGTTTTGACGTGACATCTAAATTATGTTTCTCAAGCTGAGCTTCAAGACCGGCAAGACGAGCAAGCAATGCTTCGTGATTCTGATCAGCCGTTTCTCTGTTGAGAGCATTGATTAGAAGAATTTTAGCATCCCTCTCTTTTTGGATTTCAACTTTGAGGTTGGAGTTTTTTTCTTGTAATTCAGAAACTCTTCTCTGAAAGATGGAATTGCGTTCTCTTAAGTTGGAAATTATATCTTCAAGTGCTTCCTTGTAAGCCAACAATTTTGTACGTGATTCGGTAATACCTGGTAGACTATGGAAGGGTGTGTTTTCTTCCTCATGAGACCAATAAGCTCTCCTAGTCTGATCATCCCATCTGACCACCAAACCTTGATTGTTTATAAATTTCCAAATCACATTATTCATAGGGAAACTGTATTTGAAGGCATCATAATCGCTTTCTTTGTTATCGCCAGTTGAAAGATGTTTAGAGAAATCTAATCTTTCATCATTGACGTTGAATCCGCCCGACACCGGGCCATCAGAATACCCTTGTGAAATCCTCGCTACCATAAATTGGCCATCAGTAGCACGCCTATAAATGAACAGCTGAGGATCTCTATACCACGACATAATTACTCAATTTGTTAACTGACAAAGAGAACTAGAGCAACGAAGAAGCTAACTTGTGAGTTGTGAAGAAAAAGATTGAGAATATGACCATTTCGTATTTCCTAGACCAAGATATATATAGAAAATACATATGCAACACAGCATGTAAATACAGCTCAGAAAACAAAGCAACAGTGTAGTGTATAATAGAGAATTTAGCCACATGGAGTTCACATGAGAATTAAAGCTGCCTTAGCCTGGCTCCAGACCCTTTGAATTGTATATTTAAGTTGGCGCCTTGATTTGCATTATTGGTGTTACATCGTGAACAAGTTTCGCAACACTTTTCCTGACATCACCATGTATCGGGAATGATATATACAGCTCAACGTTTGGAATCACTTATGCAAAGTCAACAACTATATAGTTTATACACAGAAGTGCCACATCGTGGGAAACCCACAGCCTACCTGCATATTTCTCTAAATGCATGTCTAACCACTGCATCGTAGCCCATTTCAGTACCCTACCAAATAGATAGACTTTGAATATGATGTCTCTCACCCAACGGCCAACTGGTTCATGGAGGTCTAAAGGGAAATGAATTGCAAATATCATCGCACATTATGATTTTCTGTTTTCATGCTCTCTGCTGGTACTTAATTGTTACATGCATGTTAGATTTATTAAAGCTTGCTTTAACCCTAAGCTAACAACTTCATCTAAGTATTTAATTACTAGCTAGTTATCTAAAATGAAGAAGGTACATTATTTTAATGAATTAGAAATTAGATTTTGCAAATTGTAGAAATCCTGAGAGAGTGAGAGATTAAGATTTTAGAGAAAAATAAAATGTTTGTCTAGAAGCTAATCAATGGATTCCTCTTCATTTACTTTGTTCTCCTTTTTTCGATTCAAATTTCATTATTGATTAATGGTCAGATAAAATAGGTTGAATTCTTTCTTACATTCCTCGTCGAATTAGTTTCAAGATACATTCAATGATACATTCAAGACAACAATTAATGTCTCAGAAACCTCATTTCCTCATTGTCCTCTAGTCATTGCTAGTGTCTATGGTATTTTCAAGAAAAGATCTTGGATTAAAAATACTTGCTTGATTTACGCTGTTTCAGCCTCCACTAGCTTGGTATTTAATTTCTTTCCCAATATCTTTAAATTTGTCTGATATACACCAAATTCAAATCCTATATATATGCTGTATATCAAACAAGCACCAAATATAGGAGTAATACAAATCCAAGTTACAACCTCTTCTGACCTCGGCACATGCAACATAAACAAAGCAAAAACGAGTTCAAAATAAATTTTACTAAAGCTGATTTGATTAACAATGAATAGTGACTTTATTCGGCCAATGAGCCTGTAAATTCCCACGAACGGAAGCTCAAAATAAACTTGAAGTCATATTACATCTCCGTCGCAAATGCCTTGGGGGCAGCATGACTAATTCCTGCATTGTTATATGTGTTAAAGATACTGGGTAATTTGTGATAATCTTAGATTACCCAATCAGGAGACGATGATAAACTCCAATGGGCTTGTCTCCATGTATAGGCCCAGTCTAGAAAAATCTAGTAAGGCTTCAGTCTAGTGAGGCTTTTGATCAGTCAGACAAGTTCTAGAATTATCTAGGCTAGCCCGTACAAGGAAGTAGCTAGACTAGTCAGTCAATATCTAGAGAATTCTTTCTCTAGTAATTTCTTTCTTACTTAGTAAAGTAGCACGTGTATTTTGACAGTTCTAGAGTAAACTAGAATTGTGTTGGTCGGTCACTCACTAGGCCTATAAATAGGCATTCAATGGTTTCATTTTGTATCCATCAAAAAATCCACAACTAAAGTGAGTGAAGTAAGAAAGCTAGAGTGAGAGTTAAGAGTGAGTGCTAAATATCAAGAGCCAAAGTGCTTTTGTAAATTAGGTGAGCCAAAGTGCTACACTAAAACTTCTTGTAATATTTCATTTTCAAATTAATATAAGCCTCACTTATCATTCAATTAACCAACCTCTCTTCCTAAATTCATTTCCATAAACCCATCACATTTCCGCATTGCGCCAACAAATTTGGTATCAGAGCAAACCTATCCCAGTAATTCTAAAACTCTACCCATGGCAATTAACCAAAGTATTCAAGGTTTCAATTATGCCCAAAGTCTAATTCCAATTTTTGATGGTGAGAGTTATGATTATTGGAGTTTACAAATGAAAACATTATTCATTTCACAAGACTTATGGGATTTTGTAGAAGAAGGTTATAAGGTACCCGAGTCGGCAGAAGCTCTATCGTCATGGACGGATGCAGAGAAAAAGGAGTACAAAGAAAAAAAGAAGAAGGATGCTAAAGCACTACTATTTCTACAACAAGGGGTAAGCAAAACTATTTTTCCTCGAATTTCGGTGGAGAAAACTTCGAAGGAGGCCTGGAATATTCTCAAAGTAGCATTCCAAGGATCAGAAAAGGTAATCTCCATTAAACTACAAAACTTATGGCGAGACTTTGATAATCTACTTATGAAAGAAAATGAAACTATCCAGAATTTCTTTTCAAGAGTTACTGGTATAGTAAATCAAATTAGTAGTTATGGAGATACCATAGAAAATAAAAGAGTTGTAGAAAATTTTTTAAGGAGCTTACCGTTCAAATTCGATCACATCGTCACTGCCATTGAAGAGTCCAAAAATTTATCGACTCTCTCGGTACACGAATTAATGGGTTCACTCGAGGCGCACGAGAAAAGGATAAATAGGTTCGCGGAGCAACCATTGGAGCAGGCATTTCAATCAAAAATAAATTTCAGTGAGAAGAAAAATACAGAAGCCAGAAAAGAAAGCTCCAGAGGGGGATCGTCATCCAACTCGCAGTACGAGAAAGGGTCGACGTCAACTCAAGGACCCAGAAATTTCTACCGCGGACGTGGAAGAGGAAAAGGAGGTTATAGAAACAACAACGGTACGGAAAAAATTACTCCTCAAATCTCCGATGCAGTGTTTGCAAAAAGTTTGGCCATGCAACTGAAAATTGCAAGTACAAGTGCACCAAATGTGATAACTTAAATCACATGGAAAAAGATTGTTGGCTTAAAAATAATGAAGCCAACTATTCCGAGAAAATGATTCTCAAAATCAAGTATTTTATTCCTGCCTCACCTCGCAACAAGAAGCGCAAGGTATATGGTATGTCGACAGCGGATGCAGCAGCCATATGACAGGAAACAAAGAATATTTCGTAAAATTGGAGGAGCAAGAGATTCCACCGGTCAAGCTCGGAGATGGAAAGTTCCAGAATGTTGAAGGAAGAGGAGTCATATCCGTACGTACAAGGTCAGGTAAAACTCGATACATATCTGATGTTCTTTATGTTCCTGGCCTAGCTCAAAATTTATTAAGTGTTGGACAACTTATAAGAAAGGGTACTCACTACATTTCGAAGACGGAGAATGCACAATTTATGATAAAATTAACAAGAATTGGTGGCAAAAGTAAAAATGTCAGGAAATTTTGTCTTTCCCTTATCTATGCCATCAATTGAAAATTGTGCAATGAGTACCAACCATATTGACGAAGGAAAGCTATGGCATTTGAGATACGGGCATCTCAACTACAGATCCTTAAAGGTTCTGAAATCAAAAGGCATGGTAATTGGTCTTCCCAATATCGACGGTGGAGATAAAGTATGTGAAGGTTGTATTCTTGGGAAGTTTCACAGACTTCCATTTACCAAGACATCGTGGAGAGCAAGAAGGCCCCTCGAATTGGTGCACGCTGATATCTGCGGTCCGACAAGAACAACTTCACTCAACAACAGAAGATATTTTCTCTTATTCGTGGACGATTATACCAGGATGATGTGGGTGTACATTCTCGAGCAAAAGTCCGAGGCATTCACTAAATTCCTAGAATTCAAGGCGCTGGCAGAGAAGCAAAGTGGCCATCAATTGAAAGTCTTCCGTACAGACCGTGGTGGAGAATTTACTTCAAAAGAGTTTATCAACTACTGCAAAGAAAATGGAATTAAAAAGGAGCTCACTGTCCGATACACTCCACAACAAAACGGTGTCGCGGAAAGGAAAAATCGTACGATCGTGGAAATGGCTCGCAGTATGCTAAAAGCAAGGAAGCTACCCAACACCTACTGGGCGGAAGCAGTCAACACAGCAGTCTACATCCTTAATCGCTCTCCAACAAAAGCGGTTCACAACAAAACTCCATACGAGGCGTGGCATAAGAAAAAGCCCGAGGTAACTTCTTTCAGAATTTTTGGTTGCGTAGCATACTCACATATTCCATCCCAACATAGAGAAAAATTCGATGAAAAAGGAGAAAAGTTAATATTCATCGGATACAGCGAAGAGTCTAAAGCCTATAGACTTTAAAGCCAGAAACAAAGGAACTGGTGATTTCAAGAGATGTTATCTTCGATGAATTCAAAGCTTGGGATTGGAATGATGAACCAGACAACCACGAGTTACCACTACTCATTGAAGATGAGCCAGATAAGCCACGCCAGGAAGAAAGTACTCCACCAGCAAGCCCGAGATCTCCTAGTCCAACACGACAAAGTCCAAGTTCATCAGAATCAAGTGCAAGTGCCCCACCAAGAAAGGTGCGTTCCCTAAGAGATATATGATTATCTAATTGTGCATTTATAGCACTAGAGCCTCAAAAATATGAGGAAGCGGCGAAGGAAGAAAAATGGAGATATGCCATGGATGAAGAAATGCGAGTAATCGATAAAAATAAGACATGGGAGCTTGTTAATCAGCCAATTGACAAAGAAATAATTGGTCTGAAATGGGTCTACAAGACAAAATACAACGAAGATGGTTCGATTCAGAAGCACAAGGCAAGGCTAGTTGCAAAAGGATATTCAGCAACCAGGAATCGACTACAACGAACATTCGCCCCAGTCGCTCGCATGGAAACAATCCGGATGGTGTTAGCTTTGGCAGCTCAACTAAAAATGAAAGTCTACCAATTGGACGTAAAGTCGGCGTTCCTAAACGGAGAACTTGAAGAAGAGGTTTATGTCGAACAACCTCAAGGATATGTCCGAAAAGGAAACGAAAAAATGGTTTATCGTCTCCGCAAAGCACTTATGGTCTGAAGCAAGCACCGCGTGCATGGAACAGCAAAATCGACAAGTACTTCCGAGATAATGGATTCGAGAAAAGTCCAAGTGAGCCATCCCTCTACATAAGAAAACAAGGTACGGATTTCCTAATCGTCTGTCTCTACGTTGATGATTTAATTTACGCCAGCACAAAACAAGAATGGCAGAAAAATTTAAGAAGGAGATGATGAAAGAATATGAGATGACAGACTTAGGACTTATGCGATATTTTCTTGGGATTCAAGTAAAACAATCTCCAGGAGAAATATTCATTTCCCAAGAAAAATATGCAGACGACTTACTGAAAAGGTTCAACATGATGGATTGCAAACCAATTGCAACTCCAATGGGTACCAATGAGAAATTGGTAAAAATGATGGAGCGACAAAGTTGATCCACCTTATTCAGAAGTCTAGTCGGCTCACTGATCTACTTAACAAATACAAGGCCAGACATCGTCAATGCAACCAGCATTGTTTCTCGGTTTATGAGCGAACCAAGCAAGTTACACTATGCCGCCGCAAAGAGAATTCTCCGATATATCAAGGGAACAAAGAATTTTGGCATCAAGTATACAAGAGAAAAAGATAATGATTTAATTGGCTTCACAGATAGCGATTGGGCAGGTTCTATTGAAGACCGAAAGAGCACATCAGGCTATGTTTTCTGTATGGGAACAAAAGTTATCTCTTAGAGTTCTAAAAAACAAAGTACGGGGGCACTATCGTCAGCCGAAGCAGAGTACATAGCATCAACAAGTGCAGCATGTGAAGCAGTTTGGTTGAGAAGAATAATGACCGACCTACAACAAAGGAAACATCAGCCGACAACTATCTACTGTGACAATATGTCTACAATCGCAATGACAAAAAATCCAGTCTTCCATGGACGAACGAAGCACATAGAGCTACGACACCATTTCATCAGAGAGCTGGTAGAAAACAAGGAAATCGAGCTTCAATTCTGTCCAACACAAGAACAAAATGCTGATATTTTCACGAAAGCAGTCACGGTAGAAAAATTCAATCACTTTAGAGAGAAGCTTAACATCACAAATTAAGAGGGGGTGTTAAAGATACTGGGTAATTTGTGATAATCTTAGATTACCCAATCAGGAGACGATGATAAACTCCAATGGGCTTGTCTCCATGTATAGGCCCAGTCTAGAAAAATCTAGTAAGGCTTCAGTCTAGTGAGGCTTTTGATCAGTCAGACAAGTTCTAGAATTATCTAGGCTAGCCCGTACAAGGAAGTAGCTAGACTAGTCAGTCAATATCTAGAGAATTCTTTCTCTAGTAATTTCTTTCTTACTTAGTAAAGTAGCACGTGTATTTTGACAGTTCTAGAGTAAACTAGAATTGTGTTGGTCGGTCACTCACTAGGCCTATAAATAGGCATTCCATGGTTTCATTTTGTATCCATCAAAAAATCCACAACTAAAGTGAGTGAAGTAAGAAAGCTAGAGTGAGAGTTAAGAGTGAGTGCTAAACATCAAGAGCCAAAGTGCTTTTGTAAATTAGGTGAGCCAAAGTGCTACACTAAAACTTCTTGTAATATTTCATTTCCAAATTAACATAAGCCTCACTTATCATTCAATTAACCAACCTCTCTTCCTAAATTCTTTTCCATAAACCCATCACATTTCCGCATTGCGCCAACAATATGATCCCCAAATTTTTGATCGAATCTCGCCTCTTGATAGTGACAGTAATTTTGTGTGTTGGTTGTATTATCAGCTCCAAAGGATCAATATGGTTTTGGTGATTGTCAGATAGTATTATTTGAAAACGTTTGAACATCAAGTTCCTCGAAAGAAACCTAATTACATGGAACTGCTTGACCACTCACTCGCATCTAATTTTTTTTCTCGAGACGAGTTTCTAGACTCGCAAAACGATCCAGTAATTCTTTGTGTTTCTGTTCAGCTCTTTCTCCATTGAGACAATTCATAAGAGCAGTTTTCTCATCCCTCTCTCTTTGGATTTCAGCTTTAAGAATGAAATTTTCTTCTTCCAAGTCGGAAACTCTTTTTTGAAAGGTGGAATTGCTTAGTTCTAGTTTGGAGATCTTTTCCTCAAGTGCTTGTTTGTCAGCCAGGGATTTCGTAACCGATTCTTTTTTGGTAATACCTGGTAGACTATAGAAGGGCATGTTCTCTTCTTCATGAGACCAGGTACCCATTTCCCCATCATCATCATCAAATTTGAGCACCAAACCTTGATTGTTTATAAACTTCCAAATGTTAGTATTCACCGGGAAGCTAGATTCGAAGTCCTCATAATCGCTTTCTTCGTTATCTCCCATCGAGAGATGTTTAGAGAAATCTATCCTTTCATTATCAGTGTTATATGCGCTTGCCACAGGGTTATCAGAATACTCTTGTGTAATCCTCCCTATGAATAATGAATGGTTGAGGGAAGGACAATTAAAAATAAACAGCTGAGGATCTCTATACCACGACATAATTAACGATCAGTCTGTTAACCAACGAAGAGTATAACAAGATAGAACTTAATGTGAGATGGAAGGAAAAGAAAAGAGAGAGGATATGAATATTTCTCATCTCCTAGCTAGACAAAGATATATATAGAAGACATCAGCAACACAATATGCTTGTCGGTACAGCTCAAAAGACAAAAGTAACATTGTCAAATATAACAACATAATTAGCCACAGGGGAGTGTATATGAAAATGAAATGAGCATCTTGATGCAAGCTTAGCTTAAGTGGCTCCAGCGCATTTGAATTGTACTGTATATTATAAAATGATGAGAACATGGTCGCCATCCACCTACGTAACACCTAATTAATAGTCTTTTGCTGACACCGCGATATAAGAAGATAACGTGCCCATGTCGCTTCATGAGAGGAAGTGCATGGCAAGTTTTCTACCACTTTCTTATTAACTTAAAAGATTTGAAACGAAGTAAAGAGTGAGCAAACAACAACTATACAAAGTCAACTACTATATATAGTGCCATAGTTCTATACTCTTGAGTCTGTAGTACTGTTAGATTTTAGAGAAAAAGAAATGTTTCTCCAGAAGCTAATCAATGGATTCCTCTTCATTTACTTTCTTCTCCTCGCGATTCAAACTCCATCACTGAATGCTCAAATAATTTTACCTATTGAGTTCTTTCCTAAATTTCTTATCGATTTAGTTTCAAAATACATTCAAGAAAACAATGATTATTTGATTTCCGAGAAACCTCATTTCCGTGTTGGACTTGCTTGGGTTGAACTTATTCTTTATTGGCCTCTCGCTATTGCTAATGTCTATGGGTTACTCAACAAAAGATCTTGGGTTAAAAAGACTTGCTTGATTTATGGCGTTTCTGCTTCTACTAACTTGGTATGTATTTTCTTCCCAATATCTTTGAAGTCGTTTGATATCCAAATATGTGAATGTTGATTTGAATTTATTGTTTTTTTAGGTTGCAATTTTGTCAGAATTGATTGGATCCGGAAAGGGTTCACCAAAGCTTGTGAGTAATTTTTATGGACCTTTCATGATTGCTACAGTAATCTGTATTTTGAATGGACTCACTACGACAACATCTTCATCATCTACACGAACACCGATGCCTAGAAAGAAGAGGGTGTAATACTTGTTTTGATCTGGAATCTGATGTATCTCATCTTATATTCTGCGCTTCAATTTTAGTCTTTGAGAACCTTGTAGTGATTGACATGCTATTACTGTATCAATTTAATTCTGGAATGAACAAGACAACCGAACATACCAAAATGAAGCAGAAACTGGGTCGATTGCCAAATATTTTTAAAACATGGTTCTAATGGACAAGTAAAAATTAGTACACAAAATGGTTAAAAAGACCAAAATTAACAATTCCTGAGTGAAATGGACAGTTAGATTTTGATATTGTTTAAATGGACAAAAATGTAAAAATAGACAGGATGTAACCATTTTCATCATGTCCATTTTCAAATATTTTTTTTTTTATTTTTAATTTTCAAAGGATGTATCCAGTTTCATCCTTACTATTTTTAAATGTAAGCTATCCTTACTATTTTTTTTTGGCCATTTCACCCAAACTATTTTTTACTCGTCCATTTGAACCGTGATTTAAAAATATTTGGACAAATGACACATTTTCCGAAATTAGTATGAGTGAAATGGACACCAAGAAAATAGCAAGAATGAATCTGGATTCATCCTGACTTAAACTTAAAAAATAGCGAGGGTAAAACTGAATGCATCCTAATGTAAATTAAAAATAAGAAAAAGTATTTGAAAATGGGTAGGATGAAACTGTTTACATTCTGACTATTTTTACATTCCCGTCTATTTAAACATTATCAAGTTTTACAGATCTTTTTCACCCAGAAATTATCGTTATTGGGTTAATTGTTCAATTTTGTGCATTTTTTTAAGATATTTTGCTTGTAGAAAAATCTATTTCCATATTGGCAAAGGATGTTAAACAAGACAGGCACTCAGGAAGCGCTCCAAATTTCCTCACATGCTCTTAATATGTGAGAAAAACAATGAATTCAAATGAAACGAAGAGGTAAAACAAGTCCAAGTTCACAACCTCTGACCTCACCACATGCAACATAAACAAATTCAAAGAAATATGACAAAAGTTGATACAATTAAGCATGGATAATGCCTTTATTTGGCTAATGAGCCTCTAAACATCAGACGGAAGCTTCGACCTGCTGATTTGAAGACATATTAACATGTCTTTTGTGCGTCAACTGACATCTCCGACGCAAATGGCTTACGGGCTGCATAACTAATTCCTGCATTGCTATAGGAACCCTAAATGTCGGGATCAAATCTCGCCTCTTCTCTATTGGGAGTCAACTCCGCAACATTCACAACCACAATTGGAAACATTCCTCGATAAAAATAGCTAGTTTCAACGTTGGTTGTCTTATCAACTCCGAATTTTGGAGCACCATCTGCTTTAGTGATTGTCAGAGTAGTATTCTTCGAAAAGGTTTGAACATCAAGTTCCTCGAAAGGAACCCAACTACTTGGAATGGCATGACAACTCATCCATGGTCCCTCAACAGCAGATCCATCTTCAGCACCAGAACACCCTTCAAGTTTTGACGTGACATCTAAAATTTGTTTCTCTAGATGAGCTTCTAAACCGGCAAGACGAGCAAGTAATTCTTCGTGTTTCTGATCAGCCTTTTCTCCATTAATATCATTGGTAGGAACACTTTTTGCATCCCTCTCTTTTTGGATTTCAGCTTTGAGGGTGGAATTTTCTTCTTCCAAGTCCGAAACTCTTTTTTGAAAGGTGGAATTGCTTTCTTCTAAGTTTGAAATTTTTTCCTCAAGTGCTTGTTTGTCGGCCAATAATTTTTCCGTAACCGATTCTTTTCTGGTAATACCTGGTAGACTATAGAAGGGTGCGTTCTCTTCCTCGTGAGACCATGTACCTCTGCTACCATCCCATTTGACCACCAAACCTTGATTGTTTATAAATTTCCATATTGGAGTATTGATAGGGAAGCTAGATTTGAAGGCGCCAAAATCGCTTTCTTTGTTATTTCCCGTTGAAAGATGGGTATGGAAATTTAAACTTTCACTACTACTGTTAAATCTACACAAAATTGGTTAAAAAGACCAAAATCAACAATTTTGGGTGAAATGGATAGTTAGATTTTGATACTGTTTAAATGGACAAAAATGTAAAAATAGGCAGGATGTAACCAGTTTCATCGTGCCCATTTTCAAATATTTTTTCTTATTTTTGATTTACACAGGATGTATCCAATTTCATCCTTGCTATTTTTTAAATTTAAGCTAAGATGAATCCAGTTTCATCCTTGCTATTTTTTTTGGCCATTTCACCCAAAGTATTTTTTACTCGTCCATTTTAACCGTGGTTTAAAAATATTTGGACAAATGACCCATTTTCCGTTAAATCTAGGGGTGCATCCCTACCTATATCCGCCAATTCTATCATACCCGCCAGTGTTTTAACCGTATCCTATCCTACCCACTATTTGGCGGGTAGGATAACGGGTAAAGATTTTCTTAACCGCCGTTAGATGGGTAGGGTGACGGGTAAAACTCGAAATTATCCTACCCTACCCGCCTATTTATCTAACAGCCGTTAGTAGCCGTTGATCTTTCTATTATTGATCATCTTTGCCGTTGGTTTTTTATTAATCAACTCAACCTAAAAACTAAATTCATTTTCGTTTCATCTCTTCATACTTCTCCTCTCTATACAAAAACTCCCAGAATCCTAGATTGAAAATCCAGTTTGTTTCTCAATAATTAGAAATCAAAGTTAGAAATCGAAGAGGAACCTCACTCTCATATCGAAGATCGAAACTCACTGTCACAATTCATTCATCGTCCTAACCGAAATCAAAACGTATGTATCAGTAGAAATCTAAAGTAACCATTTCCATCGAGTATCTTTTTTACCTCCAAACACAAGAGTTTCAGGCTTACAGCTAAACTTTATCTTTGGGGTTTGTCAATTTTGGGTGCAAGAGTTAAGGATCTCCCTTAGTGGTTTTGTTTTTAAAAATTTATTTTTCCCTTAATTCAATTGGTTAGTTATTTGATCAAGATGTTGTAGATTGATTTCATTTTTTTCAATTTATAACTTGGGTAGGTCGTAATGGCCATGATTGCATGTTTTCTTAATTTGTTTTAGGAAAATTAAATTAGTGTTCCTTATTTTTACATGAGTTATGGGTTTCTTTGTTTTCTTGAAATGACCTAGTGTTGCCTCTGTTGTTCTTCTAATACTGTTTTTTCATTAGGGTATGACTGATTTATGTGATTCTGTGCATACCCATCTTGAGATTTGATAAGCAGTAGCCATGAGTATGTTAGGTTTCGGTTCAAGTTTTTGATTTTTTTCTATTCCATTCTCAAAATCTGTGATGTTGAGTTGAGTTATTGTATAGTTAAAATTACTTAAGCTAATTGTGTTCAGTGTCTCTCGCTGGTTGTCAAATCTTGGATGTAAAACCTTTAATGGATAAAATGCAAGTGTTATAAGTTTCTGCCTAGTATTGTCCGGACTTTTTCTTTGGATAAGGTTGTTTTGGTTTAGTGGTCGATGGATGAAAATGTGCATACAACTAGAAAGGCTTGGAAAAGCACATTCTGTTGATTAAGGATTTTGTTTATCAATGTAATGGTTTATGTGGCTATAATAGATCCAAAATATCAGTTATTTTGGTTGGGGCGGGAAGCTTAGAAGGATTCATTTACTCTTCCATGTTGTTGTTCTTATACTAACCATTGTCGACCTTGGTGAACTGATGTGCGACATTATAATTTACACCTTGCTTTGTAATTAGCATTTATATTCCTGAATGCTTTTTAATTAGGATTACAGACTGCTGTCAGTTCAGCGGGTCCTGCAAACAAATGTTGGGGGTTCTCTTTTGAACCCAGGGTGAGTCTCTCTACAAGATATGATCATTCATAGAGCTGTAAATGTATTCTGATGTAAGCACCGATACGTCGTTCAGTTGTACGAGGTATCTTCTTTTTGCACTTTAAATTGGAAATTTTCGTAAATGTTCAACATGCTTGGATCCTTATTCGACCCAATTGTGCCATAGGGCAAAACGGGACATACTGAATCTTGACTCAACCGTTTATACTTCTTCTTCATGACCAAAACTATGCTGCAAGGTTGTCTCTATTTTACTTTAATTTTTATTTTTTGTCATCTTTGTAAATGATATATTCTCTTGGTTTAGGTGATGGGAAGCAAGACAAAGATTTTTATCTTTTTGGAGTCAGTCACCGGAGGGGAGCTCTTTGAAAAAGTTGTAATTTATCCATGAAGTCCCCTGTACCATGATTAGATGCATGGAGTCTAAGCGTTATGATGGGAACACAAGGTCTAAGCGTTGAATTTAGATATATAGGTTCTCGACAAAGATTTTTATCTTTTTGGAGTCAGTCACCGGAGGGGAGCTCTTTGAAAAAGTTGTAATTTATCCATGAAGTCCCCTGTACCATGATTAGATGCATGGAGTCTAAGCGTTATGATGGGAACACAAGGTCTAAGCGTTGAATTTAGATATATAGGTTCTCGACACGGTGCCAGCATGGGTGTCTGGAACCAGCAAAAACACATCAGTATGTGTGTAAATTAATTTACCACAGAGACTTAAAGGTTTATTTTCTGGAATGTGTTAATTTTGTAGAAATTAGGAAACTTCAGATCTACAAGATAGGATCATTCATAGAGCTGTAAATGTATTCTGATGTAAGATGGAGTAAGTAATTGTCTGTACACAGTCCTCTTGGTGATATTGTGCATGTGAAGGAGGTAAATGCAAGGACACTAGTTCATTTAGGATATAGGTCTCACAGTGCAGAAGCAGTTTGTAAATTTAAGTATTTTCAAGGCTGTAATCAGAGATTAAACGTCAAGAGTAACAAACTTGGTGTGCTGCTAATGGGATTAAGACCACATACTAACTGGGAAATCAATCCTCACAGTACTAGTTTTATGCGCCTTAATTACACCTTGCTCTGTAATTAGCATTTATATTCCTGGGTTTTTTTTGCAATTTCTTGTACTGCATATTAAAGCTATGAAATTTAATGTTGTTAGTTTTAGTTTGTGCAGGCTTAGTGTGAGCAAACATGATTGAGATTACATAAGAGATGTCAACGAGACCTCATATTCCCTCTCAAGCTGCATCTCAATTTGTGCAGCGAAGGGCCAGTACTGTTGCATCTCCGCCACCTCCACCTCCACCTCCACCATCTTCTCAACTTGAGGTCAGAGAAAGTAAGAAGCGGAAGAGGACATCTTGGGTATGGGGGCATTTTACGACGATTTTTGATGAAAATGGTATTAAATAGGGGAAGTGTAACCATTGTGAAGGCATGATGCTTTTGTTTGTTCATTTTTCCCTAGTTAGATTGGCAGTACCATTGGGTACATATTTAGATAGGATGACTCTTATTTGCTGTGTTGTTGCAAGATTTCATTTTTGTTTTTTGGGAAGCATTTTTTGTATACACAGTCAAGGTAGTAACTAGTAACCAGAAAATCCAGAATATAGAAAACTATCAAAAAAAAAACGGTTATACCCGCCACCCTATCCTACCCGACCCGCCAATTAATGGGTCGGGTAGGATCTTACCCGTTTAGTGGAGGGTAGAGTGACGGGTAAAAAATTTCTTACCCGCCAGTCAGCGGGTAGGGTGGCGAAATAGGCCATATCCTACCCACCCTACCCGTTGTGCATCCCTAGTTAAATCCTCCTGGCATTGGGGTATCAGAGTACCCTTGTGTGATCCTACCTACGTAAAATGAATGGTTACTGGCAGCACAATAAAAAATAAACAGCTGAGGATCTTTATACCACGACATAACTCACTTTGTTAACTGACAAAGAGAATGAGAATCTAACAAGAAGGAAGAACCTAAATTGTGAGATGTGAAAGAAAAGAGATAGGATATGAAAATTCCTTATCTCCTAGACCAAAACTTATGTAGAAAACATCAGCAAGACAATATGTAAATACAGCTCAGAAGATGAAGTAACAATGTCATATATAATATACTTAGCTACAGGGAGTTCGTATTGGCTCCAACCCCTTTGAATTGTATATTAAAGCTGGCTGCCCCTTGATTGGAATTAAGTTTACTTATACAAAGTCAACAACTATAGTTTATACTCAGAAGTGTTGCATCATGCATGAGGAAGCCTTTGATGTTGAATTCTCACCCAACTGCCAACTTGTTCATGGAGGTCTGAACTCTCAAGGGACGATATTAATTAAAAAAGTCATTGCTCGTTAGGTAGCCGGCTTGATCGAAGAAAATGTACAGTACTTGTAGTTGTAGGAAATCCTACAACCACGCTCTTAGTAAAATTTATAGAACAATCTAAGTAATCATCGTAAGAATCATAAGAACTTTCATTAAAATCTTCAAATCAGATACAAAGTTATGAGAAAAACCTAACTTGGGAAGCAAATTATCTTTCTCTCTCATAAATATCTTGTCTAAACTTTCAAAAAGATCTCTCAAACACAATGGTGGCTAGCTCCTTATATAGGAGTTTTACAAAGTGGAGTACAGCTAATAAAACCCCTAAATTCGGATCTGACGTGCGTCCGTGTCGCATAGGAGTTCACCATTGCCGCACGGTTTCTTCATTGCCGCATAGATCTTCACACTTTAATTGTGACTAGAGTGATGTCATCTGATGCGTCATTCTGTGTATGTGCTGTGCATTCGCCTTCGATCCCTTCTTGCGGATATCATTTCGCATGGCTGTTAAGTGTGCGCTATTTTGTACCCACATTTTGCCTCTTCTCTTACCGTTCCTTTGTGATAATGAGCGGTGTGAGAAATTCTACTTGTCTTTTTGCCGCACCCGTTTATCTTTTCACATTCTTCTTGGACGACATGTCTCCATGATTTCGGCTTAACCGTCTACACGTATTGACTTTCTCCTTTCTAACCGACACGTTTTGAATTAAGCGATTGTCTTTTTTTCTCTATTTATCAAATGGGACGAGGAGAGATAAATTTTCCTTCTTCACTTTACCTTCCTTTTTCTTCTCTGCAAATCTTCTGTAAACCGTCATCGTCTTCCTCTTCTCAGAATCTTGATTTTCTTCGTCTTCTCCAAGTCTTGATTTTTCCTGTTGTTCTTATGGATTATCATCCAAGGTTAGTGTATTTCGCCACTATTGCTACCTTATTTTCTCTTTTTTGAATTTCCAACTGCCATTACTAATCAACCATCGTTTTATTCCCATACTGGTTTTGTTTCAGCAAAAGCTCCTCCTCCACTGGTAGTCTTCGTGTTACAGTTGCAAACCCTAGATCTGTTTTGGGTTCTAAAAATGATGAAGCTCTCAAGAGGAAGCCTTCGCATAAAAAGGTAGTAAGAAATATTTTCTTTTCTTTTAAACAATATTGTTGCCTTTGTTTCTTATCTGCATTGTTCTGCGAAGTATACCGAGTGCAATATTGTTCGCGAGAAGAAGAAAGTTAAGAGGGTTCACAAAGCTCTCACAGTCAACATTTCTCTTTCCATTCCGGAGCTCGACTATCAACCGCGTTCTCAAAAGCAGGTTCCTTTTGATGATGCTTTTAATATCACTGCGAGAGATGTCATCACTCAAGTAGACGAGAATATTTCCGCGCTTTTGATAGATGCTAACCCCTCTGATGATGCTGTTGCCTCAGTTCCCTCGTGTTGTCTCCACTTTTCCAAAGGAAACTCTCGCTCTCAAGGAAGCTACCTTGGTTGACGATGCTACTACCTTTTCTTCTGAGAATGTATCCGCGCCAGTGGTGGATAAGACTGTTTCTACTTTTGTGAATATTCCTTTGTCAGCGAATATTCCCGTATCCACGGAGAATATTACCATTCCCGTTTTAAAGGAAATTGCCTCTTCTGTATCTGCTCCTTCTTCTTCTTAGGTTATTTCTCCCTCTTTGAAGGTTGCCTGTACTGATAAGGAGGTTTTGGAGGGAGTAAACTCTGCTACTCAAGCTTTTTCAGATATCATCAGCGCTGCTCACTTATCTATTAATGATCCGGTTAAGCTTCGCATTTGTGATGCTTTATCCAAGATGTTATGCGATTCTCCACCAAAAAAATCAACTAGGAGTGAGATCTTCTCACAGCTTGATCTAAGCGTCCATCTTGCTCTTGACCTCTTGATATATACTCTTTCGCTTATGCTTTTCTATTCGTTCTACTTTATCATATTTTCACTCTTATTTTATTTCTTCTTTAGGAATCTCGTCGCCGCATAGTCCAAGATGAAGGATTTTCTGAATCTTGTAATACCATTCTGTAACTTTCTCACCAAAACACTAAATTAAAGGAGGATCTTGGTAAATTATAACGTGAACTCCAAGCTGCAACCTTTGATTCCGAAAATCTTCAACAAGAATCAAGAACTCAGAGGTATGTTTACCTTTATCTTGTCAATTGCTTAAGAGAAGTTTGTACTTTGTGTGTTTATCCCTACCTTGTCTACCTTATCAATTGTTTAAGAGATGCTTGTATTCATGTCTTGAGTATCTTCGTGAGTTTGTTAAGACTTAAATCAGACGTGTGTTATGGAGAGATTTAATTATCAATATGCTGCTGAGGATGCTCGTGCGGCCAATGAGAAATTGCAGAATCAAATAGTTAATAATCATTCATTTTCGCTTGATCAAATTGAGAATTTAAAAAATGAGAATCTTTGCTTATCTAATCAGAATGAATTTCTGGACTCTCAAGTATCCTATCTCTCTGGAATGTTGTATAATGCTGATTTAAGATATCAAACTTTATCAGATGAGAATCAGGTTTTGACCACAGAGAAGCGGTCTTTTTTAAACAAAGAGGCGATGTTTTCGCGTCAATATCTTATTCTCCGGAAGGTTTGTGACAATCAAGAAGAATCCATTCGCGTAATAAGAAATCAACATGATGAGTGTACGAAGAAATTAACTTTGGAGAAGGAGAACATTATTCAGAGCAAGATAAATTTGACTGTGAAGATGAATGTACTTCGAGAAGAATATACACAACTAAAGGGGTCTCACGATATTCTTGTGAATGAGAAGTCTTCTCTTTCTCAAGATGAAAAGAAAATTCGCTCTCGTATTCAAGGTTTGATCGGTAATGATTTTGATACGGTTATGGAAAATATGAAAAGTAGTAGTCTCGCCCTATCTCAATACTTCATCTCTCAAAGGGAAGGTAGTCACATTAAGCTGAATACCTCAGTTTACTTCCACTTTCTAATTATTCTCATCTTGTGTCTGCGAAGTTTTCGCTCCGTTAATAATTAGATGTCTCCTTTTTGTAGAATCTGAAAGAACGCACCAGTCTACCATCCCCAAGTTGAGGTCTGATCTGACTAAGGCTAACAAAGAGTGCTGGAAACTTTCAGTCTTACTTGCCTCTTCCCGAGATAGAGAGAATAGGATATGTTCGTATCTTGGAAATTTCATGGCAGTTGCCCTAGAGAACACCAAGAACGGTGCTGCGCGAGAAGCTCATATTAAGGCTGAAATTCTCGCAAACCGAGTTTGCCTCGATAATTCAATTCCTCCAGTAGATGTGAAACCTCTTGATGGGGATGCAAACGAGGAACTTCCTGAGCCTGATAGCGATTACTACTATGTGAGCGATGATGATGAAAGTGGAGAGAATAGAGGCGAAGAAACTCTTTTTGAGAAAGGTCATCTTGAAAAGGATGGGTCTGGTGATGGTCTCCCTAAAGGCCCAAGTTCTGATGTCGATCCCAATTCTGAGGTTGGTGCTGAAGCGTCTGCACCAGATCAGAACATCTCCCCAAATGATGCTTAGCTTTTTTCTTTCTTCACTTTCTTGTGCGTCTGGATGTATTTTAACTTTGGATATTTCTTTTTGACTATGTAGATGTATCTTTTTATCTCTGCTACTTTTACGTAAGATTGTATTGAACAAGGAGAATAATACCTTCTTTTGTTATTCCCATACATTCCTCTTATTATTCTCCTTGTGAGAAATACCCTTTGTCTTTTCGTTTTGTTGTTATGTCCGTGCCTCAGTTTCTCTTTCATTATCTCCTGCAAAAAAATATTAGTTTCGATTTTATTTTTCTCATGAGGTCTTACTGAGCCTCCCTAAGTAAAGGTCTTATTTTTCCTAATATATTATTTTACTATTGTGCGGTGAAATCGCAGGCGGTCTTTAAATTTTCATGCAATGACCCATTGATCTCGCCTTATCATCTTCTCGTATTATTTCCTCTACAGGATGTATTTACGTGCAAATACGACGAGTCTTATTACCCCCCATGAGTAAAAAGCTTCATGATATTTGCGTCTTTTGACACAATTCAGCTCCCTAATGGAGGGTGTCGTCCTTATATTCCCCCTGACTCCCCCTTCAAGGAAGCTTACCCCTACCGGGTTAGGGTGGTATCTTCCATCCAGTGATGCAACAATCAGTTGTTTTCATGACCTCTTATCCCTCCTCCGATATGGATTGTGGTTACGAGACCGCACCCTAAATGGGGTTTCTTGAGGACCGAGTGCATCATAGTCAAGACTTGTCAAGAGTGGCCAGGTACGTCCAGACGCCCCAGGCACTCTTGACTCAACCGTGTATCCCGGCTCCATGATCGAGTTTCTGCACTCCTTAGGAGAGACTTTGTCACCTTAATCTTTCGACTAAGGCGCCTCTCCTGGATGGTCTTTCGTTTCACCCAAAATCTCCATGACTCAGGTTTCAGGGTCGGTGTAGCTTTCCCCAAAGTCATGCTAACTAGATTTTCCCCAATTATGACGTGCGTTAGGTCTTATCATTTCCTCTTGTTGTATATGCGAACTAGAGTGCACGCCACAATTGGATGCCTAGCCTCCCTAATTAGAGTTGTTACTTCTGTTGCCTTCTATTAAGGTCTTATTATAAGGTCTTATTTTCGCCTTTTTCTTGAGGTATTTATCATGTATAAAGAAGAGAAATCTTTAATTTTATTTATTTGGTTTATCAGTACATCTTCGATGAGTTGTGAAAAAGAAAAACTTCGCATCTTCGAATGTATGTGTTGCATCTGAGTTGCATGTAATTGTCTTCTTCATATGTGCGGTTACTATTGCATGAATTACGGATAATATTTCTTTAAATATAATTTGTTCCATGAATGTTCAAGCTTTCGACCTGTGTTTCTCCCCTCAGGATCCATTAGCTCATACGCTCCATTTCCAACTATCCTCTTTATTATGTATGCTCAATCCCATAGTTTCTCCAGTTTTCCATCCCCTCGTTTCTGATAAGGCGGTATTTCTCTCAACACTAGCTCTACTGGTTGGAATTCTCGTTCTTTGACGCGCTTGTTGTATTCTCGCGCTATCCTTTTATGGTAATTTTCCATATGTTGCAGAGCAATTTCTCTATTTTCTTTTAGAACATCCAGTTTTGTTAAGATCAAATCTTTGTTCAAGTTCCTTTCCCATGCCTCTTTTTTAGTTGTAGGAATGATGACTTCAGTTTGCAACACCGCCTCTACTCCATATGTTAGACAGAAGGGAGACATTCCTGTATCTTCTCTCTGAGTCGTTTTATATGCCCATACTGCATTGTTCGCACCATCCCTTATTGTATCCTTCCAACTTCTTCTTCAATATATCCGCAATGGTTTTGTTAATTGCCTCAGCCTGCCCATTGCTCTGTGGGTACAAAGGGGTGGATTTTCCGCTTTGGATCTTGAATGCATTGAGCATCATTTCTATGTCTTCACCTTCAAATTCCTTTCCATTATCAGAGACTAATTATACAGGAATTCCAAATCTGCAGATGATATTTTCAAATATGAATGTGAAGATATCTCGATCTCGAATATGCTGCACTGCCTTCACTTCTGCCCACTTTGTGAAGTAATCTGTTGCTACTATTAAGTATCTCCTTTGTCCAGTTCCTGGTATGAATGGGCCTACAATATCCAGGCCCCACTTTGCAAATGGCCATATGCTTGTTGAAGAGTTTAGCGCCGCTCCAGGTGCATGTATCTTCTTTCCATGACGTTGGCATTCTTCGCATCGCCTGGATACCCCCTTCGCGTCCTCATACATGTAGGGCCAATAGTACCTTGTATCTTTGCTTTATAGGATAAAGACCTTCCCCCACTATGGTTCCCTGCGTCACCATAGTGTAGTACCTTTAGGATTTCCATTCCTTCCTTTCGCGTTAAACATCTAAGTGATGGTCTGAGGAACGATTTTCGATAGAGCACGTCTTCTCTTAATTCATAATTTGTTTCCCGGATCTTTAACTTGTGTGATTCTAACCTGTTTCTTGGTACTTCTCATTTTTCTAGATATTGGCGGAGTCGTGTCCTCCAATCTGCGTCTTTCTCTGCTTGGATTTCTTGTGCATATTCCACCATCATTATGTCTGCATTTTCTTCTTCTTCTTATTCTTCTTTCTTAATTGAGGGGAGAGAAAGCGTCGTTATCTTTATATACCGTGCGGTTGGATCCACCATCATTGAAGAGGAAAATGCTAGTGCATCTGCAAGTCGATTATCTTTCCTAGCTATGTTCCTCCAAGTTATGTTTTCAATTTTCGCTGAGAGCTCTTCCACAAGTTGCTTGTATTTTTGGAGAGACGGCTCATTTGTACTATACCAACCCTGTGTTTGGCGTATTACCAATTGCGAATCACTTGTTATTCTAATCTCTTTTAACTTCATTTCAATTGCCAGCTTTAACGCGTGTACCACTGCTTCATATTCGGTTTCATTATTGGTTGATGCGAACTCCAATCTGAATGAATAAGCCATCCTTGCTCCTTTTGGTGAAATGAATACTATCCCTATTCCATTTCCCTCTCCATTGGAGGATCCGTCCACCAATATTTCCCATATATTAGTGTTATGCTATGTTAATAGATCACTTGGGTTTCCTTGCTCCTCATCGATTTCTATCATCTCCTCCACGTGTTCATCTTCTTCTAATGAAAATTCTGCCAAGAAATCCGCTATGCCTTGTGATTTTGGTGAAGAAAATACTTCAGATTTGATTTCAAAATGCCCCACTTGTGCATTCCACCTTTCGATTCTTCCTGATCTTATCGAATTTTTCATTACAGACTCGATGGGTACTTTAGTCAGTACCTTAATCTTGTGGGCTTGAAAGTAAATACGAAGCTTTTGTGTTGCATAGACCAATGCAATGATTAGCTTCTCAATCTTTGAGTAATTTTTCTCTGCGGCATTGTAGGTTTTGGTTATGTAGTATATTGGCTTTTCCCCTCCTCTATCCAAGCGTAGCAAGACAACACTTAATGAGTGCGGTGTTGATGCCAAATATATTAGCAATTCTTCTCATGGCTCCGCTTTCTGCAAAATAAATAAATTCATTAGGTATTTATTAATATTTTGCAGTGCTTTGTCGTTGTAGATGGTGGATTTTCGACAAAGTCTAAAATCGTAAACCCATAATTATACGAACTTCTGATCCAGCAATCAGACGCGAGTATCGAGACACAGGTCTCTCATCGAATCTCTGAATGAGAATACTGTCTCCCAGAGTACATGCAGATATGTAGTCTCTCGGCTAGGCAACGACATATCTAATGAATACTGAACACTTCAGTAATTACTTCTATATAGAATCACGAGATTGGACGGCTCCTAGACAGCTTGCCTGCTAGTATAGAGCAATAACGTCTTCAGGATACAAACAACAGTTTTCCCTGACTATATAAAGGATATGACGCTTCTACTAGCTCATGTCGCTTAGAATAATTAATGATCCTAGACGATCGTACTAGTATAGAGCCATCAATTAATTATTCCTAAATTCTTGGATTCATCCACTGAATTTCTGAAAATATTCAAATATTTTCGTAATATTTCGTTACTTCAATCTATGGTTCTTCCCAGCAGAATTCCATGGGTTAGTAATAAATATTCAACATACGGGCGTCTGAGTTACCTTCGAGTAAGCCCCGACTCAAAAGGTGCAAGTGTATTCGACGATGATGCACTAACAATCGCCTGAATGCACGAACGAGTATTTCAAAATACGACGAAACGATGAACCTATGCAAAATAGGAAAGAAAATAATAAATAATAAAATATTGACCAAGGCACTGGGGGACTGGGCCCACTAGCCGGCCGGCCGTGCCGTGGCTAGTCCCATGCCAGTTTTATATTTTATCATATTTTTGTTATTTTCCTTGATCTTATGAAAATCCTTTCATTTGACCAAATATCCTTCGTTTTGAGGAAACTCCTCAGTTTCATGGTGTGTCTTTCGCACCAAGGAAATAATATAAAATTGGAAAAAATGTCGTGGGGCCGTGTTTATTGGCCAACCGTCCATGCCTTGGTCCCGGCCAGCCCCACACCTCATGGTTCCTTATTATTTTATTAATATTTCCCTAATCTCATGAAAACTCCTTAATCTCATGGTATTTTCATAAAACCATGAAAAATATAATATAAAATTAGGAAAACTCGTGGGACCGGGTCCCCAGCCGGTCCCACATGTCCCTTTATTTTATTATTATTATTTTAAGTTTTATTGATCCCATGAAATTCCTTGATTTCATGGTATTTCTCTCAAATTATGAAAATTCCTTCAAATCATGGAAATAATACACAAAAATTACATAAAATTAGGGAAACGCATGGGACCGGGCCCCAACCGGACGACCATGCTCAAAGCCGGTCCCACATGCCCTTATTTTATTATTTTAATATTATTTGTTTCGTTGATCCCATGGAAACTCCTTCACTTCAAGGAAACTCCTTAATTTCAACAAAATCCTTGATTTCATGATATTTTCATAAAATCCTGAAAAATAATATAAAATTAGGAAAAGGCACCATGGGATCGTGGTCACTGGCCGGTCGACCATGCCTTGGCCTCAGCGGTCCCACGCCTCATCGTTCCTTCATTTTATAATTATTTTCCTTCATTTCATGAAGTTTACTCAGTTTCAGCAAAACCCTGATTTTGTCATATTTTCTCAAATGGTTGCTCAAATGCACGCCAGAAAATATCAAAATTCTCAAGACTGAGACACAAACTTTTTGACGACGTGAGCATGTTACCTTGACTGACCAAGGTTGGTTCTTTGGTTCGCAAGGAGCCGGTCCCACGTATTTTCATGATTTGACCTAATTGCACGTATTAAGTCTAAAACTCCTCTAAATAATTTTGGAATTTTCATAGAGTGATCGTCATTCGATCCCGTGACCATCCAGGGTCGGTTTCATGACCCCTTGGTCGGTCCCTTACCTCTTCATAATTAATTAGGTTTTATCACCTAAGACTCAGACGAGCATTGTATGAGGAATGATTGAACCAACATTTGATCATTATTTTACCAACTCTTCAAGAGATCTTGGTATTTGCTCATTCGAGCATCCGGGCGCTACATGGTCGATCCCTGATCCCATGTAGCCGGTCCCTCCTTCATTCCATGGTTGAATTTTCAATAAACCATCAAATTGGTCATCAATTGATCAAATTAGGGTTTCTGAGTCCAAGGATCATAATTCCAAATTCGAACGATAATAATTTTGCGACGATCTCATGATCATCATTTTATTATACTCGGTTCAACTATCAGTATTCTAATTAATGTTTTATTTTGGTCACGCTACCAATAATTCATCAGACGAGCAACACTTGCTTAGATGGGCAATATTTGCTCACACCAAGGAATATTGGTTCAACCCTCAATATTCAACAATTTATCGAATGAGCAATACTTGCTCGCCTCAACTATCAACGTGAGAATTATACCTCTGTCTCAACAGACACGTTCAACTCATGAGTCTCAGAACATTTTGCAAAATCATGTTCAACTCAGCAAATACATGGACTCATCGTCCCATGAAGTCATGAAGTAACAACTGACTAATTACACCACGAGACGTCAATCATGTCACATGGGGGGATATTAACTAGGGTTTTGGTCTGGTGGTCTACGGCACGTGTGTTCATACACACGATGGAATGTGAGCAAGTCGTGCAATCAGTTGAAGGAGTTAACAAAGTTGTGGATGGAAAATCGACCAAGTCTCCGCACGATGAGCAACTGGTTTCAAACACGATTTCCATTTCCCCACTCTTTGATTCCATCAACTGTCACACTTCATGGGATCATGGTGTCTACAATTCCAGTAATATGAATAAGTCTCTGAATCATGATTGAAAACAAGAATCTCACGTCAAACAGACAACACGAGATTAACAACTCAACATCTGAGTAATCACTCTCAACAGAGATTCAATCATTTAGAACTTATCTTATTCAGAATACATAATACACCTATAATCTTTGATTATCATTGATTCCACACATTTCTCAGCTTCCCTCCTACAGATCGACCCATTCTCTCTTGTGACCGAATTTACTCTGGAACGACCATTGTCTTGGTTTAGGCCGGAGTACTACAGATTGTGAAATATGGTGCTCGACATTTTGGATTTGAGGTTTTTGAGTGTAGATATCAGTAACAAGCCTAGTATCTTGCTCTTGTTTTTTCAGTAACGCCAAGTTTGATATTAATTATGACTTATTTTATGAGCATTGATAGCTTAGTTCTCAGATCCTTATTGACAATATAGTCGGCGTAGATGTTAGGAGTAATTTAATACCAACGGGAAATGCAGTTTTAGTTTTAGTAATCGTAGTTACTTGTACTTGGGCCTTTTTTATATAAATTTTGTATAACACTTAATGTGACCTTGAGTTGAACACATATTTGATTGGGTTGTTTAGCTTGTTGTGCTTGTATGTGCCACGAAAGATAGTTTACCACAGATTATGGTTTGAGATATATGGAAGGTCTAATGTCCACATTTTTGGTTATGCTTCTCATACATGTCTGCTTATACATATTCCTTAATCAGTTTACTTGATAGCTGATAAGAGATGGTTGCTACCATTATGGGTAGTTCATACTATCTAATTTGACGAACTACGGTCGTGCTTGATCCCTTCGAGCAGCGGAGAGGGTACGTAGGCAGACGATATGCGGTTCAACACAACTCTACAAGGTTGTTCGTATCGTTTGAAAAGATTTGGTTACTGCTTGGAAGTTCATATCATTTATTCAGAGACGGTCGCAACATGATAGTGTATGTCATTGGTAAGAGGTAGTTGCAGTACTGGCTGTTCATATTACCTAGGAAGGAGATGATTGTTGTTTTTCGAGTTCCTATCATTTCTAAAGGATGTTCTGTTGAGCTTGGATGAGTACTTTGAGTTTGTCAGGCCCACTGGGGCACCCCACTTTGGTGGCTACCCGAAAGACCATTGGCACTGGCCGATGGTGGCTGGTATCCAGAACTACGCTGACATTGGAACTGACCATCTCTCACCCGTATGATACGGTGTGTACTGCCATGCCCACTGGGGCATCCCACCACCTCGTTGGCTACCCGTAAGACCATTGACACTGGCTGGTGGTGGCTGGTATCCAGAACTACCCTGGTAATTTTGACATTTACATGACCGCTAAAACGAGGTTTCTGCACAAGGTGATTCATATCATTTAGTTGATTAGCAATGATATTTAAAATTGATGACCCTTGGAAGGAAAACAGAGTTTGCAAGCGACTGAAAATTTTGAAAATCTTATTTCTCGAGTGACGTATCAGAGAGTCGGAGCTTGTCTAGCGGGTCGTAACCCGACCCATTCGGAACAGAAATTCTCTGGTCTGCCACAGTTGGTATCAGAGCAGTTCCGGTTCATTCGGGACTGTGAGTTGCGGACTCATCAATGCTTTAATCATAATGCGACTACAAGTAATCTTCTTACTTCCAAATTTTATTTTGAACTTTGGGGACAAAGTTCTTTTTAAGGGGTTGATGATGTGACAGTACGAATCTTTTCTCGGGTTTAACTCAACCCATTTGGACAAAAGTCACATTTTTTTTTATATTAGACAGTTCCCAAAACCCAGAAGTGGATACCTTTATAACTTTTGGATTCTCCAAATATAATCCATGGATGTAGGTTGCCCTTGTTTAAAGTAGAGGTGACTTAATACACTTGCATGCACCAAGACACATCATTATACACGTCAATTAGTGAAGAAAATCCATGGGTATTTTGGTCATTTTGTCAACTGAATGGAAAAAAAATAAAAAGAAGAAGAGAAGCAAAAATTAAAACATTTTTTCTTTTCTTTTAGTTTTGGAGAGGAAGGTATTTGGTTCTCTCTTATCTTATTCTCTCCTGGTATCTTTTACTTCTCTATCAACTTTAACAATTGGTGAGAAGGACAAGAGGATGTTAGAGCTAGAGAATCATGAAGTTGCTTGAGTTCAACTTGGATGGAGATGTGATTGAGGTAGGGATTTCATGATAAATCTAGTGTTTTGCAAAATTATGAAGATTTCACTATAAATCCTGTAGTTTGTTTAATTTGCATAAATGGGTAGTTGTAATTGATCTTGAATTGTTGATTTATGGGCATGAATTGTGTCAAACTTCAAATCGTTGTTTCATGCAAAGTTATGGTTCTTATGTGATATTTGAGGGTTTTTAACAAAGATTCAAAATATGTTTTATCCTAATTTATGTTTGAATTGAGAATTGATGAGAACTAGGGGTTTGTAATCCCTTCCGTAGTAATCCATGAATTGCATGTGTATGTCTTGTGATGTAGATGGTTAAAAATTGAATAAGTTTCATATTGAAGTTTTTGATTTTTGCATGGGGATCACATGTTTGATAAAATGTCATAAAAGAACCTATAAAATGATTGCTAGAACAGCCTTTTCGCAAGCCATTTTCGAGGCATATCTAAAGGGATTTATCTAATGGTTTATTAACGAGAAATGTTTGTGGTTGTGCCTTATGTAACCTGTTAAAATGGCGTGATGTTTGGATTTGTATTTTGTGAGTTATAGCCTAGAGAAAACAGCATGTCATAACTGATTTTTCTGAAGGAAGCACATGATAGGGTTTTGCCTGATGATTTCGAACTATTTATACTTTGAATTAGGTCTTGGTTCCTTCTTGGAAGTTGTAGAGGATTGCGAGAGGTTTCAGAAAGGGTAAAGTATGGTTGGTTTAATTATACACTTGAGAAGTTATCGTGTTGCAAACATAGCATATTAGAGTTAGAATTTCTGAAAACAACATTTTGTTATGCATTGTCGCAACCTTTTAAGCACCCTTTTGATTTTATTGTTTTTAGTTGATTTGATTCTTATGAGTTCGTGTTAGTTAAGTTAATTGCTTTAATTTTGAGAACTCAATCTATATTCGAAAAATACTGGTGTATAAATTAAGTTTAAAACAGATGGGTTCTTATATCATTTCGTGTGCTTACTACAATCATATTGATGTTATGGATGTACTTGGATTGGTGGATATATAACTTGCTACTTGTCCTGGTGACAAAGAAATGATCTAAGTAGTGAACCACTAAGCATTAGTATGCTGGTTTGGTTATGGTGTTGGTACTGATTTCCATCTTCAGTTTCATTGGTAGATGTACAGGCTTAAAGGTGTAGTAAGTCATCTAAACCCAAGATTATACGTTTAGTAATCTGCCAATATCTGGAGATCCGACCGTTAGAATACTGTGATGTATTAATATGTTCTAGTAGTATGAGCCATCATGCTACAGTAAAAATTTCACGACGATCGGGTGACAGTAGCTACTGAAAAACCTGAATACATTGGGACTGCGCGTTGCAAAAACAGGAATCTTTCACAGCCCACTCATCCGTCATTATTGCAATATGTGGTCATCGGATTGAATACAAACTCTCATAGTCTGATCTATAAAGTTTGTAGGGTGAATGTCATCGTTCATGGATGTGTATTAGTACTGTTATTTACATAGTACCATGTAATGCTTACCTCTCATGTGAGCCTCATGAAAAAATGTTGTTATTCTATTTTCTATGATACCAAGCTTTAAGTAAATGGTGGCAAGGAAGAGCCACTATGATTCATTCCTGTAATATCAGTACAAATTACATCTTAAGAGATTGAACTTTGAACTGTGCTAAAAAAGTACAAATTACATTTTAAGAGATTGAACTTTGAATTGTGCTAAAAATAGTCGATGCTTGTAACTTATGCAAGATCATGGGGAGGTGCTTGTAACTTATGCAAGATCATGGGGAGGTGCTCGTGCTTGAAATGTTACTTTTATCTTTGGTTTTATCTATTTTCATTCACATTTCATTTTTATGTGACGCCGCACACAAATTCTAGCTTTCACATTTTATGGTACCGTGCCCGAATATTGACTTCGATCTAGTAGGATGACTCATTTCTTTGATTCATTTTGACAAAGCTACGCAACATAAACATAACATGAATTGGATTTTTATTGTGGATATACAGCATAATGAATCTTGGATAGCTCATACTGAGACTTGATTGTGAAATATGGTGCTCGGCATTTTGGACTCTTTATTTGAGGTTTTAGAGTGTAGATGTCAGTAACAAGCCTAGTAGCTTACTCGTGTTTTTTTCATTAACGCCAAGTTTGCTATTAATTATGACTTATTTTATGAGCATTGATAGCTTAGTTCTCATATCCTTATTGACAATATAGTCGGCGTATATGTTAGGAGTAATTTAATACCAACGAGAAATGCAGTTGTAGTTTTAGTGGCGTATATGTTAGGAGTAATTTAATACCAACGAGAAATGCAGTTGTAGTTTTAGTAATCGTAGTTACTTGTACTTGGGTCTTTTTATATAAATTTTGTATAACACTTAATGTGACTTTGAGTTGAACACATATTTGATTGTGTTGTTTAGCTTGTTGTGCTTGTATGTGCCAGGAAAGATAGATTACCACAGATTATGGTTTGAGATATATGGAAGGGTTAATGTCCACATTTTGGGTTATGCTTCTCATGCATGTCTGCTTATACATATTCCTTAATCAGTTTAATTGATAGCTGATAAGAGATGGTTGCTACAATTATGGGTAGTTCATACTATCTAATTTGACGAACTACGGTCATGCTTGATCCCTTCGAGCAGCGGAGAGGGTACGTAGGCAGACGGTATGCGGTTCAACACAACTCTACAAGGTTGTTCGTATCGTTTGAAAAGATTCGGTTACTGCTTGGAAGTTCATACCATTTATTCAGAGACGGTCGCAACATGATAATGTATGTCGTTGGTAAGAGGTAGTTGCAGTATTGGCTGTTCAGATTACCTAGGAAGGAGATGATTGTTGTTTTTCCAGTTCCTATCATTTCTAAAGGATGTTCTGTTGAGCTTGGCTGAGTACTTTGAGTTCGTCAAGCCCACTGGGGAACCCCACTTTGATGGATACCCGAAAGACAATTGGCACTGGCCGATGGTGGATGGTATCTAGAACTATGCTGACATTGGAACTGGCCATCTCTCACCCGTATGATACAGTGTGTGTTGTCATGCCCACTAGGGCACCCCACCACCTCGGTGGATACCCGGAAGACCATTGACACTGGATGGTATCCAGAACTACCCTGGCAATTCTGACATTTACATGACCGTTAAAACGAGGTTTCTGCACAAGGTGATTCATATCATTTAGTTGATTAGCAATGATATCTAAAATTGATGACCCTTGGAAGGAAAACAGAGTTTGCAAGCGACTGTAAATTTTGAAAATCTTATTTCTCGAGTGGCGTATCAGAGAGTCGGAACTTGTCTAGCGGGTCGTAACCCGACCCGTTCGGAACAGAAATTCTCTGGTCTGTCACAGTTGGTACCAGAGCAGTTCCGGTTCATTCGGGACTGTGAGTTGCGGACTCATCAATGCTTTAATCATAATGCGACTACAAGTAATCTTCTTACTTCCAAATTTTATTTTGAACTTTGGGGACAAAGTTCTTTTTAAGGGGTTGATGATGTGACAGTACGAATCTTTTCTCGAGTTTAACTCAACCCATTTGGACAAAAGTCACATTTTCTTTTTTATATTAGACAGTTCCCAAAACCCAGAAGTGGATACCTTTATAACTTTTCTATTCTCCAAATATAATCCATGGATGTAGGTTTCCCTTGTTTAAAGTAGAGGTTCCTTAATACACTTGCATGCACTAAGACATATCATTATACACGTCAATTAGTGAAGAAAATCTATGGGTATTTTGGTCATTTTGTCAACTGAATGGAAAAAAAAAATAAAAAGAAGAAGAGAAGCAAAAATTAAAACATTTTTTCTTTTCTTTTAGTTTTGGAGAGGAAGGTATTTGGTTCTCTCTTATCTTATTCTCTCTTGGTAACTTTTACTTCTCTATCAACTTTAGCAATTGGTGAGAAAGACAAGAGGATGTTAGAGCTAGAGAATCATGAAGTTGCTTGAGTTCAACTTGGATGGAGATGTGAAATATGGCACTCGGCATTTTGGACTCTTTATTTGAGGTTTTGGAGTGTGGATATCAGTAACAAGCCTAGTAGCTTACTCGTGTATTTTTTCAGTAACGCCAAGTTTGCTATTAATTATGACTTATTTTATGAGCATTGATAGCTTAGTTCTCATAAACTTATTGACAATATAGTCGGCGTAGATGTTATGAGTAATTTAATACCAACGAGAAATGGAGTTGTAGTTTTAGTAATCGTAGCTACTTGTACTTGGGACTTTTTATACAAATTTTGTATAACACTTAATGTGACTTTGAGGTTAACACATATTTGATTGGGTTGTTTAGCTTGTTGTGCTTGTATGTGCCAGGAAAGATAGTTTACCACAAATTATGGTTGGAGATATATAGAAGGGATAATGTCCACATTTTGGGTTATGCTTCTCATGCATGTCTGCTTATACATATTCCTTAATCAATTTACTTGATAGCTGATAAGAGATGATTGCTACCATTATGGGTAGTTCATACTATCTAATTTGACGAACTACGGTCGTGCTTGATCCCTTCGAACAACGAAGAGGGTACGTAGGCAGCCGATATGCGGTTCAGCACAACTCTACAAGGTTGTTCGTATCGTTTGAAAAGATTTGGTTACTGCTTGGAAGTTCATACCATTTATTCAGAGACGGTCGCAACATTATAGTGTATGTCGTTGGTAAGAGGTAGTTGCAGTATTGGTTGTTCAGACTACCTATGAAGGAGATGATTGTTGTTTTTCCAGTTCATATCATTTCTAAAGGATGTTCTTTTGAGCTTGGATGAGTACTTTGAGTTTGTCAGGCCCACTGGGGCACCCCACTTTGGTGGCTACCCGGAAGACCAATGTTACTGGCCGATGGTGGATGGTATTCAGAACTACCCTGACAATTCTAACATTTACATGACCGTTAAAACAAGGTTTCTGCACAAGGTGATTCATATCATTTAGTTGATTAGCAATGATATCTAAAATTGTACAATAGTTTTGATGACCCTTGGAAGGAAAACAGAGTTTGCAAGCGACTGAAAATTTTGAAAATCTTATTTCTCGAGTGGCGTATCAGAGAGTCGGAGCTTGTCTAGCGGGTTGTAACCCGACCCATTCGGAACAAAAATTCTTTGGTCTGCCACAATTTGGTTCTTAGGGAGTAGACAGCTCTTTGTAGGTGCAATTCAATAAGGTATGTGTGTCACTAATGTGACTGATCTTTTAAAATTCTATTTTCAAATGCATAACATTTATAGATCCACATAGGATTTGGTTCTTAGGGAGCAGACATCTCTTTGGAGTTGCAGTATTTTTTTATCTGTTTTTATCTCTGTTTTTCTCTCATACATATATGGTGTTAACATTTATAGAGCCAAATAGGATTTGGTTCTTAGGGAGTAGACATCTTTTGATATCTTTCATGTCATATTTAATGACAATTGGAACACTTAAGATGTGATAGACTATCCTGACCAAACAAATGAATGTGGCCATTAAGGCAGTAATAAAAACAAAAGGCTTTGAGAGTTAATGGGTGTGATAAATTCTGCAGGTAATATACAATTTTTTGAATGGGTACAACGCTTGTATTAAGATAGTTGGATTGCAGCTAGATGCCGATATTAGAAGAACATCTGAACATCCTTGGTCATCAATATGTTGGAATGCTTGTGAAATGTAAGAAATATATCTCATCCTTACCTATGTTTTGATGAAGACATAAAAACTTGTCGGCTTGTCTTTTTATACTCGTTTTATTGATTTTGGAGACTTATTTTTGCTGCAGGTATTTTATTATTAAGTGTAGGCTCAGTTATCATTTGGGACGGGAATTTATCATCTGCTGGTGAATCACACTTGTCTTTAAGCTTACAACTTACTAGTTAGAACATATGCTGATATGAAGTAAGGATTTAAATCCTTTTTGTGTAATGAATGAATTCCAAATGAAAATAATATCTTGAATCTGTGAGTGCATGTTTCATTTTATCTTCAATGAATTAATTTCATCTTATTTCAGTCTTATTTGAGTTGAGTTTGAGTCGGATTATTTCAGCCTAGACAGACTCAATGAAGGCATTCAACAAATCTAGGTTTGGTTTGAGATTTAGTCAGATTCAGTCAGGCCAGACAGCCAATCTGAATCTTTTTTATATATATTAAGATTTATATCTAGGACTGATTGAGGTCAATCATCATTTATTAACTGTTAGCACCGGTCGTTGATATAAGATACACAACGACCCTCACAACCACGCCATAGATGAAAAAGACGCTCAAACAACGACCCTTTCCCCGACCTCCAATGCAAGTCATTTAACTCGTATCTTTGACTTGCTTTGACGGTCGCGAAACTGCTATTTTCCACTAGTGAAACTTCATCGTCTTCATCGACTTCAACATCATCATCAACACCAGCAGAGAAGAAAAAACCTTAAAACTCCGTCGTTCATCATCTTCTTCGTCGTCTTTATCATATTCATCGTTTTTCATCTTCGTCTTCAACAACAACAATCACCGTCTTCAACAGCAGCAGATCTCGAGAAAGTTTTTGTCATCTTCGTCGTCTTCAAACAGTAGTCGATCAAATCTTCAAATCAAGATTCATTGTCTGCAACATAAACAGCAGCAGAAAAGAAAAAAGAAAAAAAATGGAGAGAAAAAAAACTAGATCTGAAATTGAAATATAGAGGAGAGAGAAATAAAATTTGAAAATAAGATATTTTCTACTCCTTTTTTGTGTATATATGGTCCTTGTAAGGTATTTTTGCCACTACAAGGTGACAATTACATCATCCATGACGTCACCTTAAGACCAAACTATAATTTATATTTTCAAAAAGGACCAAACAGACAGTTGACTGAGTCCACTGGACTAGACTCTCTCTAATATATTATTCCTAGGACTATATGGTATTTCCTACTTGCGGATATCATTTCGCATGGCTGTTAGGTGTGCGGTATTTTATACCCACAGTATTCTGATATATTTATTTTTAACTGTAACAGATTGATTGCGCCCTCCAATCCTAAGTGCAGGAGAAGAAGGCAGGGATTGGACGAAGTAAAGAGAATTCAAAGTCAACTACTACTTATACTTTATATGCAGAAGTGTCATTTAGATTTTGAAGAAAAAGAAGATGTTTCTCCAGAAGCTACTCAATGGAATCATCTTTCTTCACTTTCTTCTCGTTTCGATTCAAATTCCATTACATAATGTTCATCTGATTTTACCTATTCGATTCTTTCCTAAATTCCTTTTCGAGTTAGTTTTTGAATTGCATAGAAAAAGATATGAGTATGCGGTCTCTGAAAAACTCCATTTCCATGTTGGACTTACTTGGGTTGAACTTCTTCTTGATTGGCCTCTCGCTACTGTTAGTCTCCATGGTATCATCCTCAACAAAAGATCTTGGGCTAAGAAGACTTGCTTGATGTAATACTCATCCTTAATCATTTAATTATATTTATTTTTATGAAAAATTGACCTGTAGTGGATTTCTAAAGATAACTATATATAACTATCATATGGGTGGGTGGACATATCGTGAAGTAAGTCCTTATAAAAGTTTGAACTAGTAAATATAGGCTAAGAAAATTCAGCCGTGATAAATTGGAAAGGATTATTAGTCTTTTTAACTATCTCTTTCATTCTCAGGAAGAAAAGAAATCAGAATCCTAGGCGGCTGAAGAGAAAAGGGAATACACGCAAGAAGTGGCTGCGATAGAAAGGTTAGTAGTGTATCGTAATCTTAGATTAGCCTGGATGGATTTGGTAATATTGCTTTCCTTTCAAATACCAATGAAAATATTAATGGTGATGTCGATCAAAAAAAATAATAATGGTGATTTATGTGCTGCAATTTCAGTTTAGAGCTCAGGATAAAAACATCAACTCGTGACGGTCAAGACCACAACTGGAATTGAGGCAAATTTGCTTTGTCTTTGTGTTAGGGCAAACTTTAGATTTAAATTAAGTTCTATAGTTAAGTAGTGTGGTTTACGGTATAATTTGGCCCTTGAAATTTATACCCGTATTGTTGTATACCTTGCTTATGTTTGTGGTGATCTCGTTTTGATGTGATGTTGATTATGCACTATGCTGACTGCTGACGTTTTGAAAATGTAACGAACTAATGCATGATATTTTTGGGAAGTGATATCGGTAATCGATACAATTTTTGATCACTTGGAAGATACTCTGTATGATTAGGATATTTGTTGATCTATATGTAGAAATGTTGTTAGACCGATCTAGATATGTAGGCTCCCTTAAATAATGAACTTGTCACTTTATAATCTTCTTGCTCATGCTCTAGCCTTCTTAATATGTGGAACAAAAATCCATAGCTTGTATATATTTATATATTTAGAAATTACTCGAGCCCAAGTTTGTTAAGTAGGACTTTTACTTCTTATTTGAACCGTGTAGGCATCACCTTATTAGGCTCGTACCAATTAGAATATGCTAGTGGATTTTGTTTTTGATAGCATTACTTTAACTAAGGAAGTTTTGACAGTTTATATGCACCTTTAGAATTCCAATTTGTACATCTGTTCAGAACTATGGACTGACCACGTCCCTAGGACGGTGGTGCGTTAATGTCATTAAATTTTGCAACGGTGCCAATTAGTTCGCCGCCAGTTCGTGTGAGGTCCTAAAATGATAAGTGATAACTAGCTATGAGAGCGTTAATGTTTGTGTAAGTCATATAAAGTTAGACTTAGAAGTTACGAATTTATAGAAGCAGTGGAATGAACTAAGGATGCGAACATCTTCCATAATCCTTAATCTTATGCAGGGTCATGTTAAATTCAATAGCATTTGGTGAAATTTAGTGCCGCAGTCTGGGCTCAAGTCTTCGGAGATGAGTCCATGATGTGTTATACATGTGTGGTTCTAATCGAATCTTAAATGGCATATGAGGTAGGTCCTATTATTCCATTTATTTTGTGCGCCAAAAATGGACAGCTTGATTCGAAGCATAAATGAGTGGTGTATGGGATTTTTCCAGTTACATCATTCCGTAGCGTTAGTCGCTGAATTAGGTTTTGGAGATTATCTCTTGTTTATTAGTGTGTGAGATCATTTCGCACCGATAGTAACTGAATTAGAAATGTTAAACTAATTTCTTAGGACGTCTGTGGTAAGTACAGTTTCCCTTTTTGGGATTCTATTAAGGTTGGATGACAAATAAATTATGGGTATAATGTTACTTCTATTGTTAAATTACTAGCGGTTATGTTTTTGAGGATAATTAATTATAGCATTTTGGTTTAAATCTTGGGAATGTCGTGGCCGGATACTTAGTGAACTTGCATGGAGTTTAACTCCCGTTGATTATTTTTTTTAGGTGTTGTTAGGGATCGTGAAGGAGTTTGATTAATTCCAGTATCGGTGGATATTCAGAAGATATCTAACTGAGGGTGGACATCTACACTTTTTTTTTGTTATGTAGTTGTGAGGCAGTGGGGACACTTACTTTGGGTAGACTTCATTATATTTTTGTTAGCTTCGTATTTAAAGGTGGATTATACTATTGAAGTCTAGTACATCGTTTCAAATTTTTAGACATCTTCATTATTTTTGTTAAGAAATAAAATTTCCTTCTGCATATACAATTGTAATGGAACTGTGTTCATAGTTTTCTGTGCTTATGTACCTTGTTGCAGAAAATTAACGGCATACTTTCTAATTAATCATCGGCCGGGGTTAAGTGGAAAGTAGGGTTGTTACACTTGATTTATGGTGTTTATAATTTTACTAGCTTGGTATGTATTTTCTCCCCCCTATCTTGTTTGACATATACCCAAGACTCTACGATATGTAAATGTGGTGATCTCGTTTTGATGTGATATTGATTATGCACTATGCTGACTGCTGACGTTTTGAAAATGTAACGAACTAATGCATGATATTTTAGGGAAGTGAGATCGGTAATCGATACATCTTTTTATCACTTAGAAGACACTCTGTAAGATTAGGATATATGTTGATCTATATGCAGAAATGTTATTAGACCGATCTAGATACGTAGGCTCCCTTAAATAATGAACTGGTCACTTTATAATCTTCCTGCTCATGCTTTAGCCTTCTTAATATGTGGAACAAAAATACATAGCTTACATATATTTATAGATTTAGAAATTACTCAAGCTCAAGTTTGTTAAGTAGGACTTTTACTTCTTATTTGAACTGTGTAGGCGTCACCTTATTAGGCTCGTACCAATTAGAATATGCTAGTGGATTTTGTTTTTGATGGTAGTACTTTAACTAAGGAAGTTTTGACAGTTTATATGCACCTTTAGAATTTCAATTTGTACATATGTTCAGGACTATGGACTGACCACGTCCCTAGGACGGTGGTGCGTTAATGGCATTAAATTTTGCAACGGTGCCTATTAATACGCCGCAACTTCGTGTGAGGTCCTAAAATGATAAGCGATAACTGGCTATGAGAGCGTTGTTGTTTGTGTAAGTCATATAACGTCAGACTTAGAAGTTACGAATTTGTAGAAGCAGTGGAATGAACTGAGGATGCGAACATCTTCCATAATCCTTAATCTTATGCAGGGTCATGTTAAATTCAATAGCATTTGGTGAAATTTAGTGTCGTGGTTTGGGAACAAGTCTATGGTCTGAACCTATCGGAGATGAGACCAGGATGTGTTAGACCTTTGTGGTTTTAATCGAATCTTAAATGGCATATGAGGTAGGTCTTGTTATTCCAATTATTTTGTGCGCCAAAAATGGACAGCTTGATTCGAAGCATAAATGAGTGGTGTATGGGGTTTTTCCAGTTACGTCATTCCGTAGCGTTAGTCGCTGAATTAGGTTTTGGAGATTATCTCTTGTTTCTTAGTGTGCGAGATCAATTCGCACCGATAATAACGGAATGAGAAATGTTAAACTAATTAGGATTCTATTAAGGTTGGCTGACAAATAAATTATGGGTATAATGTTACTTCTCTTGTTAAATTACTAGCGATTATGTTTTTGAGTATAATTAATTATAGCATTTTGGTTTAAATCTTGGGAATGTTGTGGTCGGGGACTTAGTGAACTTGCTTGGAGTTTAACTCCCGTTGATTATTTTTTTCAGGTGTTGTTTGGGATCGTGAAGAAGTTTGATGAATTCCAGTATCGGTGGATATTCAGAAGATATCTAACTGAGGGTGGACATCTGCACTTCTTCTTTTATTTTTTTTGTTATGTAGTTGTGAGGCAGTGGGGATACTTACTTTGAGTAGACTTCATTATATTTTTGTTAGTTTCGTATTTAAAGGTGGATTATACTACTGAAGTCTAGTACAACGCTTCAAATCTTTAGACATCTTCATTATTTTTGTTAAGAAATAAAATTCCCTTCTGTATATACAATTGTAATGGAACTGTGTTCCTAGCAGTTTTTTGTGGTTATGTACCTTGTTGCATAAAATTAACGGTATACTTTCTAATTAATCATCGGTCGAGGTTAAGTTGAAAGTAGGGTTGTTACAGTTGGTATCAGAGCTTAGGTTAGAGTGACTCTAGAACTTGGGGGGAGTGAGCCTAGAACGTTTCGTTCTGTATATCCATGGCTTGGATATGCTTTATGATTGTTATTAGTATATTTGTATTCTTTTCTGAGATTCTCGTTGACTTATATAGGAATGTCAAGGATTGGTACTAGGAGACGCACTGGTACTGGGAGAGGTGGTACCGGAAATGGTAGTCCTATTGATGGAGATGAACCAAATTAGGAAATCAGACTGTGAATGTGAATATGGCACAGCTGACCCAGTTAATTGCCCAAGCAGTCACTGCTGCTATGAACCAAAATGCTGGACAAGTCAACAATCATCAAAACCAAGGACCACCTGCTGAAACTGAGGAAAATAGGTATAAAAAGGTTCAGTTTTAGTTCAAGAAGTTGAAACCGAAAGAGTTTTCTGGAAAGTCTGATAACCCAATGATAGCCCATGAATGGAAGGATGAGATGGTCAAGATTTTTAGGGCCATAGGACCTTCTTGCACAGGAGTCTTCAAGCAGAGATTAGTTACCTTTGAGCTCACTGGAGATGCTCGTACTTGGTGGACTTCACGTGGATTGGATCATGCCACCATGACATGGACAGACTTCATTCGAATGTTTGATGACTAGTATTTCCCTAAGAGTATTCGAAATGCTAAGGAGAGAGAGTGTCTTTAATTTAAGCAAGGCACTTTATATGTTATAGAGTACGAGATTGAATACTCAAGATTGTCGATGTTTGTACCTCACTTGGTGGATACTGAAGAGAAAAATATACGTAGGTTTGTTTATGGTATGAATGTTGTGTATCGGAGGCATATTGTTGCAAATCATATGATTGACACATATGTTAGGGCTGTTGAATGTGCCAGAGAGCTTGAGCAAGATTCTTGGCTCATAAGAGGGATGAGGAATACTTGAATAAGGACAATAAGGTTGACCGTGCATCAAAGGTTTCTTCAGGTCAACATGGAAGTGATAGGAACCAGCAGACCCAGAATGTCACTCAAAATGGTGATCAGCCAGGGAAGAAAAGGAAGGGGTATTGGAACCAAGGGAACCGTGGTCAGAAGAACAGTGGCAATGAAGGGGCAGTAGTGCCAGCTAAGGGCTGAGCTCTTGCTGCCAAACCAATTAACTTCTATGGGGTTTTTTATAACTGTCGTGAAAGGGGACATAAGGCATCAGAATGTACCAAAAAGAAGGTTCAAACAGCAGACAGACGTGAGCATCCAAACACTGGAGTTGGACATCGCAATGTTCAGCCTCGTGGTCAGGGTCAACTCTTTGTTGTGAAACCTCGTGACGCAGAGAATACTACTTTGGGAGGTACTTTCTTTATTTTAGAGGAGCCTGTTAGTATTTTATTTGATACCGGAGCTACCTCTTTCATTTCTGCTAGGTTAGTTCGAATGATAAACCTTTCTGTGGTAGTGTGTGATTTTCCGTTATGTGTTTCCACCCCTACTAGTAGTATGGTAGAGTTGAGTAACAAGGTCGATGCATGTCCTATTATGATTGGTGATGTTGAGCACTTGGCGGATCTTTATGTGTTGGAGATGGTTCCTTACGATGTAATATTAGAGATGGACTGGTTATCTTCTAATTTTGTGCAATTGGATTGTGATGACAAGACAATCAATTTTGCAAAGCCGGATCAATCTAAGGTAGTGGTGAAGACTACATCTCGAAGTGTGTTTGTAGAAGCATTCCTTAGCCATATTGAGGGTGAAGTAGTAGATAACGAGTCTCTACAGATTGCGAGTATACTAGTCGTGTCTGATTTTGTAGATTTGTTCCGAGAGGTTCCTGGATTGCCTCCAAGTAGGCAAGTGGAGTTCTGCATCGAACTTCAACCAGGTACGACACCAATTGCTCGTGCTCCTTATATAATGGCTCCAAAGGAAATGCAGGATTTGAAGTCTCAGATTGACCAGCTTTTAAGTCAAGGATTTATTCGACGTAGTTCTTTACCATGGGGTGCTCCTGTTTTATTTGTGAAGAAGAAAGATGGTTCTTTACGATTGTGTGTTGACTACCGTGAACTGAACAAGGTCATGATAAGAAACAAGTATCCTTTACCTAGGATTAATGATATTTTTGACCAGTTGAAAGGGGCTATATGGTTTTCGAAGATAGATTTGTGATCTGGCTATCATCAGCTTCTTGTTAGAGAGCAAGATATTTCTAAGACTGCATTCCTGACTCGTTATGGTTCTTATGAGTTTATGGTGATGCCTTTTGGGATTACGAATGCACCAGCAGTGTTTATGGACTTGATGAATAGAGTATTTAGAGATTTTCTTGATAGGTTTGTTATAGTTTTTATTGATGATATTCTTGTGTACTCTAAGACTCGATAAGAACACGAGGAACACTTAAGATTGGTGTTGCATACTTTGAGAGAGCATCAGTTGTTTGGAAAGTTCTCGAAATGTGAATTTTGGAAACAATCAGTTAAGTTTTTGGGACATGTGATATCTGAATCCGGAGTTTCTGTAGACCCTTTCAAGATTGAGGAAGTGTTGAGTTGGAAACAACCTACAACGGTTTCAAAGATTCGAAGTTTTCTTGGTTTAGCTGGATATTACCGTCGATTCATTAAGAAGTTTTCTCGAATTTAGGGACCACTTACTAAGCTAACTAAGAAGGGAGTATTGTTTGTTTGGGATTTTAAGTGTGAAGAATCTTTTCAGGAGCTTAAGACTAAGCTTACTTCGGCACCATTTTTGACCTTACCTGTAGAAGGAAAGGAGTTAGTGGTTTACACAGATGCCTCACTTCTGGGATTAGGATGTGTTTTGATGCAGGAATGTAAATTTATTGCTTATGCGTCTAGGAAATTGCGTGTCCATGAAAAGAATTATCCAACCCATGACTTGGAGTTGGCAGCGGTAGTTTTTGCTCTGAAGTTGTGGCGTCATTACTTGTATGGCGAGAGATTTGAGCTTTTCACTGATCATAAGAGTCTCAAGTATCTATTTTCCCGGATGGATTTGAATATGAGACAACGTCGATGGATGCAGCTCATCAATGATTATACTTTCGGCTTACAATATCACCCTGGTAAGGCGAATGTTGTAGCTGATGCCTTGAGTCGAAAACCAAGGGGTTTGTTAGCATCCATGATGGTGGAAGAGTGGAAGATGTTGGAGACAGTTTCCGAGTTTGACTTAGACGTCAAGAATTCGTCTTCTTCGCAAGCATTTTTGAGTAATCTTGTGGTACAACGTGCACTTATTAGCCGTATCATCCAAGCTCAATCCAAGGATGATTGGTGTGCGAAACTACTTGGAGCTGGAGACTTAAGTGAAGATTTTGAGGTAGGAATGGATGGTGGGATTCGACTTCAAGGTCGGTTATGTGTACCCTTGGATGCCCAGTTGAGACGTGAGGTGTTAGATGGAGCTCACCGTAATCGCTATACTATCCATCCTGGAGCTACAAAAATGTATAAGGATTTGTGTAGACAGTTTTGGTGGAAAAGTATGAAGCGGGATATTGCGGAGTATGTTTCTAAATGTCGAACATGTTAACAAGTTAAGATTGAGCACCAGAAGCCAGCTGGAGAATTACAATCATTTCCAATACCAGAATGGAAATGGGAAAATATTTTCATGGATTTTACAGTTGGACTACCGAGATAAAAGAGAGGACATGACTCTATTTGGGTAATAGTGGATTGGTTGACTAAGTCGGCACACTTCTTACCAGTGCATACTACTTACAACGTGGATAGATTATGCAAGCTCTATGTACAGAAGATTGTGGTATTGCATGGAACGCCAGTCTCAATTGTTTCTGATAGGGGTGCTCAATGCACTTCCAAATTTTGGAGAAGCTTTCAGCAAGCTTTGGGTTCATATTTGGATTTTAGTACTTCATTTCATCCTCAGACTGATGGTCAGACAGAGAGAGTTAATCAAATATTGGAGGATATGCTTCGAGCGTGTGTGTTAGATTTCGAAGGAAATTGGGATGATTATTTACCATGGGAAGAATTTGCTTACAATAATAGTTACTAGTCGAGTATTGGTATGGCTCCTTTTGAATCTCTTTACGTTCACCGACATGTTGGGTAGAAGTTGGTGAAAAAAGATTTTTGGGGCCTGATTTGGTTCAACTCACTACGGAGAAGATCCTAGTGGTTAAGGATTGTCTTCGTAAAGCTCAGAGTAGGCAGAAGATTTATGCAGATAGGAAACGACGACCATTACCACTTGAAGTTGGGGATGAAGTGTTACTCAAGGTGTCTCCTATGAAAGTAGTAATGAGGTTTGGTAAGAAAGGAAAATTGGCTCCTAGGTTCATCGGACCTTTTCCTATAACTAAGAAGATAGGGAACGTAGCATACCAATTGGAGTTACCACCCTAGTTGTCTGGAGTGCACAACGTATTTCATGTTTCTGTGCTACATATATACTTAAGAGATGAGGAGCAAGCTCAAAAAGCAGATCTTAGTGAGTTGGTTGTGAAACCGAATGTGACCTATGAAGATAAGGCGATTCGTATTCTAGAACGACAAGTAAGGAAATTACGGTCTCGGGGAATACCATTTGTCAAGATGCAATGGAATCCGATTGACGAACGAGAGGCTTCTTGGGAATGTGAGAATGTTATTCGTCGTTCTCATCTGTATCTCTTTAATGATGAGGTAAACTTTGATTTTGTGGGAAAAATCCCTCTCTAGTGGGGTAGATTGTAATACCCATCCTTAATCAATTAATTATATTTATTTTTATGATAAATGGACCTGGAGTAGATTTATAAAGATAACTATATATAGCTATCATATGGGTGGGTGGCCATATCGTGAACTAAGTCCTTATAAAAGTTTGAACTAGTAAATCTAGGCTAAGAAAATTCAGCCGTGATAAATTGGAAAGGATTATTAGTATTTTTAACTATCTCTTTCACTCTCAGGAAGAAAAGAGATTAGAATCCTAGGCGGCTGAAGAGAAAAAGGAATACAGGCGAGAAGTGGTTGCGATTGAAAGGTTAGTAGTGTATCGTAATCTTAGATTAGCCTGGATGGATTTTGTAATCTTGCTTTCCTTTCAAATACCAATGGAAATATTAATGGTGATTTATGTGCTGCAATTTTAGTTTAGTGCTCAAGATAAAAACATCAACTCGTGACGGTCGAGACCACAACTGGAATTGAGGCAAGTTTGCTTTGTCTTTGTGTTAGGGCAAACTTTAGATTTAAGTTAAGTTCTATAGTTAAGTAGTGTGGTTTACGGTATAATTTGGCCCTTGAAATTTATACTCGTATTCTTGTATACCTTACTTATATTTATGGTGATCTCGTTTTGATGTGATGTTGATTATGCACTATGCTGACTGCTGACGTTTTGAGAATGTAACGAGCTAATGCATGATATTTTAGGGAAGTGAGATCGGTAATCGATACAATTTTTGATCACTTGGAAGATACTCTGTATGATTAGGATATTTGTTGATCTATACGTAGAAATGTTGTTAGACCGATCCAGATATGTAGGCTCCCTTAAATAATGAACTTGTCACTTTATAATCTTCTTGCTCATGCTCTAGCCTTCTTAATATGTGGAACAAAAATCCATAGCTTATATATATTTATATATTCAGAAATTACTCGAGCCCAAGTTTGTTAAGTAGGACTTTTACTTCTTATTTGAACTGTGTAGGCGTCACCTTATTAGGCTCGTACCAATTAGAATATGCTAGTGGATTTTGTTTTTGATGGTAGTACTTTAACTAAGGAAGTTTTGACAGTTTATATGCACCTTTAGAATTCCAATTTGTATATCTGTTCAGAACTATGGACTGACCACGTCCCTAGGACGGTGGTGCGTTAATGCCATTAAATTTTGCAACGGTGCCTATTAGTTCGCCGCCACTTAGGGTGAGGTCCTAAAATGATAAGTGATAACTAGCTATGAGAGCGTTGTTGTTTGTGTAAGTCATATAACGTTAGACTTAAAAGTTACGAATTTGTAGAAGCAGTGGAATGAACTAAGGATGCGAACATCTTCCATAATCCTTAATCTTATGCAGGGTCATGTTAAATTCAATAGTATTTGGTGAAATTTAGTGCCGCAGTCTGGGCTTAAGTCTTCGGAGATGAGTCCAGGATGTGTTATACCTGTGTGGTTCTAATCGAATCTTAAATGGCATATGAGGTAGGTCTTGTTATTCCATTTATTTTGTGCGCCAAAAATGGACATTTTGATTCGAAGCATAAATGAGTGGTGTATGGGGTTTGTCCAGTTACATCATTCCGTAGCGTTAGTCGCGGAATTAGGTTTTGGAGATTATCTCTTGTTTATTAGTGTGTGGGATCAGTTCGCACCGATAGTAACTGAATTAGAAATGTTAAACTAATTTCTTAGGACGTATGTGGTAAGTACAATTTACCTTTTTGGGGTTCTATTAAGGTTGGCTGAAAAATAAATTATGGGTATAATGTTACTTCTCTTGTTAAATTACTAGCGGTTATGTTTTTGAGGATAATTAATTATAGCATTTTGGTTTAAATCTTGGGAATTTCGTGGCCGGATACTTAGTGAACTTGCATGGAGTTTAACTCCCGTTGATTATTTTTTTCAGGTGTTGTTAGGGATCGTGAAGGAGTTTGATTAATTCTAGTATCGGTGGATATTCAGAAGATATCTAACCGAGGGTGGACATCTACACTTCTTTTCTTTTTTTTGTTATGTAGTTGTGAGGCAGTGGGGACACTTACTTTGGGTAGACTTCATTATCTTTTTGTTAGCTTCGTATTTAAAGGTGGATTATACTATTGAAGTTTAGTACAACGTTTCAAATCTTTAGACATCTTCATTATTTTTGTTAAGAAATAAAATTCCTTTCTGCATATACAATTGTAATGGAACTGTGTTCCTAGTTTTCTGCGGTTATGTACCGTGTTGCAGAAAATTAACGGCATACTTTCTAATTAATCATAGGCCGGGGTTAAGTGGAAAGTAGGGTTGTTACACTTGATTTATGGTGTTTATAATTTTACTAGCTTGGTATGTATTTCTCCCCCTATCTTGTTTGACATATACCCAAGACTCTACGATATGTAAATGTTGATTAGATTATTATCGTTTTCAGGTTGTAATTTCGTCACAATGGATTGTATCCGGAAGGGGTTCAATTAAGCTTGCGACTAAATTTTATGGACCTATTATGATTGCTTCTGTAATCTGTATTCTGAATGGACAACATCTTCATCTGCAAGAACACCAACAACGCCTAGAAAGAAGAGGGTGTAATTCATTTGATTTGGAACATATGTATTTGCATGTTATGTTCTGCACTTCGATTTTAGTCCTTGTGAACCTTGTATTGATTGTCATATGCTATTACTATATCCATTTTGCTTTGGAATAAATTATCTACCTGTATCGTGAATGATACAGACTAAAATTGAACTAGTAGTGCAACCATTCTCAGGTACACGATTAACATTATGTCATGTACCACATAGTTCAATATGCATACCTTATATTTCTGAATTAGATACTAAGCGGTGCAATTAACCAATTATTGGGTGTACTCATCCTAGAGTCATTTCCTCGAGTTCTGTAATGAGTTGGATGAGTTATTAGCGGTTGATACTGTTAGATAGGATTGGTCTATTAAAGACCAATCATTCTTCTCCTGAAACAATGTAATGAAAACCTAATTAAACTTCAATTGAAGTCCAGGCTCTGTTTATCAGAGAGAAGGTAGCTTGCTACCATTTTTATCCAAATTTCATCTTGTAGTTGTACTAGATACACTACAATTGGTATCAGACTCCATCCTGGAACCTGTAACCATGGCCACCAAGGAAAAACTTCAAGAAATATCTAACATCGTTACTCAACATACCGATTTAATCTCTGAGATGAAATCTGAGATTCAATCTTTGGGTGATAAGATGAATCTTCTTATTAATTTGTTTCAATCAACGCAACCTACCCACCCTGAAGCTTCTGGATCGGAGAATCAGCAACCAAATCCTGGTAACCCATTTACAGATCTTCATTAGGTGATTCATAATTTCTCAACTACTGAATCTCGTACATCGTTACTCAACATACCGATTTAATCTCTAAGATGAAATCTGAGATTCAATCTTTGGGTGATAATATGAATCTTCTTATTAATTTGTTTCAATCAACGCAACCTACCCACCCTGAAGCTTCTGGATCGGAGAATCAGCAACCAAATCCTGGTAACCCATTTACAGATCTTCATCATGTGATTCATAATTTCTCAACTACTGAATCTCGTAAGTTCACTCGTGCCCCCAATGTTGATTTCCCACGTTTTAATGGTACTAATCCTCGTGGTTGGGCTCTTAAGTGTGAAAGGTATTTTAATTCACATAGATTTCCTGATGATGAACGTGTTAATATGGCTGCAATACATTTTGATTCATCAGTTGATTCATGGTTCTTAAACTTCCAACAGGGTAAAGAGTTTATTTCTTGGGAGTCTTTTAAACATGATATTTGTGCTAGATTTGAAGATATTTCTCAGGACAACTATGTAGGTAGTTTCAATAAGTTAAATCAAACTACCACTGTAGAGGATTACTATGATCTATGGGAACATTATAAAAGCTATATGGTAGCTAACAATCCTTATTTGCCTGAGAGTTTTTATACATTAAGCTTCATTAGTGGGTTAAAAGAAGAGATCCGTACAGTTGTGAAAATGTTCAAGCCTAAGAATACTGCAACAACTTTTTATCTGGCTAGGCTACAACAAGCTTCTATGCATCACCAGCCCAAACCAACTAAATCATTCTCTAGACCATTTACACCTTCTCCACTTTCTGTTTCACACCCACCGTCTGCCATGAAATTTTTTTTCTCTCCCTCCTCTACCCTTGCTAAGACCAATACTTCTTCATCATCTCCCATTGTAACTCACCCTCCTACACCCACTAAAACTTCACCAAACAATTCTATTCCTCCTATTAAAAGGCTCACCCATGCACAAATGCAGGTTAGGAAGGATAAAGGGCTCTGCTATAACTGTGATGAGTTTTACATACAAGGTCATCGATGTAAAAACCAGCAGCTCTTCATGCTCATTGCTGATGAAGATGTGGAGGAAACTGTATCATTATCTACTGAAGAAATTCCTGAGACATCTCCTTCATCTTCTGATTCTACAATCGAAATTTCCTTACATGCTTTGACAGGGAATATTACTCATGATTCTATTCGAATTAGTGGTCATCTTAACAAGCATCCTGTGGTTGTACTTATTGATACAGGCAGTACTCATAGTTTCATTGATGCTGCTCTCACCTCCAAATTAGGCATTCATGTTTCTTTCACTGGTAAAATGCTTGTCACAGTTGCTAATGGAGATAGCACCATCAGCAGGGGTATTTTCCAACACCTCAACTGGGAAATGCAAGGACATCAATTCTCTGCAAATTTACGCGTTCTCCCTCTAGGTGGTTGCGATATTGTTTTGGGAGCTGACTAGTTGCGCAAACTTGGTGATGTTACTTTTAACTTCAGTCTTGTAGGATCAAAATCTCGCAGCAATAATATTTCAGCGAAATTGTCAACAACACAACACAACAGCGTTGCAGAACAATTTCATAAATGATATAATAAACAACATCAGCTAAAATCATGAGAAAGATGTGATGATCCTGTGAAAATTAAAGAGTTTGCGAGATTAACATTTGTAAGGTTGCGAGAATGTCGCAAGCCATATCCGAAAATAAAGGAAAGATTAGCTGTCATCCACTATGTATTTCCCTATAAATAGTCGCTCAAGTTGTAAAGAAAGGGAGAGATCTTTTTTGAGTAAGAAACAAGTAAATAGGAGAGAGAAAGTCTAGAGCATAGGTCATTCTTAATTCCTTTATCTTTTCTTGTAAGAATATTAAAAGATTGATCAATAAAATTAAGAGTATAAATCTATAAATGAGTTGAGTAATAATGAAATCATATGAGGGGTGTAGTGTAGGATTTCTTGCAACTACATAATGGCGCTAGAAACGGGGACCGATTAAAGATTGAAGATTATTCTAGAAAAAATTGAAGATTAATATTGAAGATTTGTGAAGATTTGGAGTGATTGATTAAGAATTTTACATAATCTCTTGCAATTCATTAATATTGAAGAAATGGCTAGAAGAAGAAATACATCAGAACAACCAACTACTGTTAGAAGAAGCAAGAGAATTGCTGGAAGGGAAAGAAGTGAAATGGGAGAATCAACTAGAATGAGAAATAATGGAGAAAATCGAATTCAACCACCAGTTCAACAAACACTAGTACAAAGAAGAAATACAGATTATGATAGGATGAGTATACACATTTGGCAATCAAATTCAGCAGAAGAAGTAGAAGAAGAGCAACAAACCAGGAATCATAGACAGGTAGAGAGAAATCAAGAAACAGATGAAGGAATAATTCATGGAGATGAGGAAATTGGAGCGTTAGAAACATTGAGACGAAGAATACATGAAGAAAGAAGAGTTGAGGCAGAAGAGCGTGCGAATTTAACAAGGAAAAATCACGAATTGAGGATGGAAAATATGAGACTACAGAGTAGAAGATCAAGAAGTATTACAAAATCATATTCCAGATCGACTAGAAGATAATTGAGGCGAAATTCACCCACAATTAATGCTGGAAACAATATTCAAGAAGAAATATCAAATCCTAACGAAGAATATCGCGAAAATGGAGAAAAAACTGATGATCGTTACGTCCCACAAAATGAAACTTTTGATGATAGGAAAAATGGTAGAAATCATGAGAATGGACAACGTCAGGGGCAAAATGATCAAGATGGCGAAGGAAATCAAGAGGAACGAAGGAGAATTTTACATGAAAGAGAAACTCAAAGAAATCAACAAACGATTGAAGAAGAAATTGAAAGACGTTATGCTGAACAAACACGTTTAACTTGCGAACGTGAAAGATTGAGAGCGGAAATAGAAGAACAGGAGCTTCAGGAAACAATTCGCCAAAACAATCACGACAACCGAGAAAGAAGACGAGCACAAAATCGAAATAACGGTAATATCAATGAAGAATATAATAGAATACATAGGATGGCTGAAAGACAGCGAATGAAATTAATAAGAAATGAACAAAATCATGAAGGGGAAAATGAGAGACATCATTATATGCGAATTCAAGATAGAGATGAAGAAGAAACTCACAGAAGAAGACGAGATGAGGATAATGAAGAAGAAATGCAAAATTTCGCGAGAGAAGAAAGACATGAACGCAGAAAAAGAGAGGCGAAATTAAAAAGACCAATGGATCAAAATTCAGGTGTAAATAAACAAATCTTGAAAAAGTTAGAAGAAATGAGAGGAATGCTAAATAATAGAGGAGAAGTAGGCAGAAAATTAGATGAAGCTATAGAAGAAGCTGCGAAAACTCCATTTACAAGGGAAGTAAAATTAGGAGGAATACCACCGAAATGCAATTTGCCCGCATTAACCAGCATTTTTGATGGAACAACTTGTGCAATTCAACACATTAAAGCCTACGTGAGGTGCATGTTGCAATGGGAAAATAATGATGCCGTATTATGCAAATATTCCGCATCCAGCTTAACAGGAGAGGCGTTAAAATGGTTTGAAGGTCTACCAAAGAATACAATAACATCCTTCAATCATTTGCATACTACATTCCTAGGGGCATATATAAGTAATAATTCTTCGCGACCTGGTACATAAGATGTGTTTGGATTAAAACAGAGGATTGGCGAAAGTTTGAAGCACCTGACTAAAAGATGGAGAACTATGTGTAGCGAAATGGCTGGCCGTGTAGATGAGAGATATCTTATATTATCATTTATCAATGTTATGTTTGCAACAAATCTATTGTATGTCCAAATTTTCAGAGTCAAGAATACGATCACAATGACTGAATTGCGAGAATTTCAAGAAGAATACATTGCTCTAGAGGAAAGGCAAAATGAAATGGAATCATATCCAGTTGCGAACACCAGCTCACAAACAGCGAATGCAAGCTTATTACCCAAACTAATAAACACAGTAGCGAATACTTCGCAAGTACAACAAGAGAAGGTGACGGGTAACAATCAACATAAACTGGTAGCTATGGGAAGCCGAGATCAAGAGGAGTATGAAAGAGAAAGAAATTTCTACAATCGTGGTGGAAATAACAAGATTCAAAGACTCGATCAACCACAAGAAACTTATGGAGGTCAAAGACAAAACTATAATAGAGGACAAGGAGGTCACAAGGTAATATGGGAAGAAATCAAGATGCCACCTTTAAATGCAAGTGTGGAGAAAATATGGGAAGCTATAATTTTTATGGAGAATATACCAACACCATGGAACATGGGAACGGAACCACCTCCAAACCACAGAAGTCATGAGTTTTGTTCTTATCATCATTTTCATGGACATACTACAAATGATTGCAGAAATGTAAAAGAATTATTCTGAGAATGATAGATCAAGGAAAACTAAACCACTTTTTGGTAGGGCACCCACAATCTCAACCATTGCACCACCACCAGAGCATCACAAAAACACGATGAAAAAAGGAAACATTCTTCATAGAAGTTGGTGCAAAAGCAAAGAATCTATTCTGTCACTCTATCGTACATTCACAAGACAATTGAAGATTTTCATGACAATGTTTTGAGTAGAGTGTTCGCAAGAGATAACGATGGAAGAGAAATTATGAATATTGCGAAAATCTCGCCACTAGAGGAATGGCAGAAACAGATTTTCTTTTACCGCAAAGAAATTCCCGAAGGTGAAGAGGTACATGATAATCCATTGGTAAAAATTAGAAATTAATCCAAAACCGAAAGAAGATGAGGATGATGAAGCTGAAGATTCATGGGCAATTAATAGATTCTAATCGATACTGGAAGCTCTGTGAACATCTTATTTTATCATACTTATAAAACTATGGGAGGAAGAGATGATCTTATACCATCAACATATAAGATATATGGTTTTAATGGTACTGCTAACAAGCCTAAAGGGGAGGTTACTATGCGAATTCCATTGAAGGGAATATCTTCTGAAATCCTATTCTGTGTCGTTGATGTAGAATCACCCTACAATGCATTAATTGGTCGACCTTGGCTACATGGGATTCTAGGTGTAGCTTCAACTTTCCACCAGTGCATCAAATTCCCTCACCCCACGGTGTAGGAATCATAAAGGGAGATTGGGTTGAAGGAAAGAGGTGTTACGAAACTGAGATAGAATCTTGCGAAGGAGAGCAAACAAGAAGGAAAATTGGCGACACAAAATCAAAGAGACACAAAAAGTGAGAGGTTGATGGTGGATGCAATCGAAAGAAGAAGAAGAGATGTTGCGAAACTAATGCTAGCTCAGAATGAAAAATGGCGAAAAAACAGTAACACAAAATAACAAAGAAGCATAGGATAGCAAAGGTAATGTATGAATGATTGATTTGTTGCGACGCTCTCGCAATAAATAAAATTCTCAAAGGTACATTTTATTGAATGACAAAATTGAGATTATGAAATGCAAATACAATATGATGATGTGCAAGAATTTCGCAGAGATAATGAATTCTACAAAAGACAATCAGAGAACAATGATAAAAGAGAAAGGGGCGAACCTTTATGGCGTACACCCTAGTTCGCGAATAAAATTTCGCAAGAGGCAAATGTAAGACCTAAAGTACGTCATGTAAGAGGGTACCTGTTGCATGACTCAGGGAAAGGCTACACCGCCACCGAAACCTGAGTCATGGAGATTTGGGGTCAATAAAGCCTATCCGGGAGAGGCACCTTGGATTCTCATCTTAAGCATATGACTTAGGTTGGGCGACTAAGGTAATAAGAACTCTCCCAAGGAGTGCAGATCTGATCAAGGCGCCGAGGTACACGGTTGAGTCAACAGTTCCAGGGACGTTTGAAGCGTACTTTGCCATTCTTTACAGGTCTTAGCTTATACTGCACTCGGCCTGAAGAAAACCCCACTTAGGGTGCAGTCTCGTAACCAGAAGCCCTATAGGTAAAAGGGATAAGAGGATGCGAAAACAACTGGTTGTTGTTAAGACTGGATTGGAGGAGCTAACCTTGTATGGTAGAAGTACGCCTCCTTGAAGGGGAAACCAGGGGGGAGATAAGGGAGGCACCCTCCATTAGGGAGCTGATAAGTGTCTTAAGACGCAAATGTCATGAGGCTTTTTATTCGCAAGGGTATTAAGGATTGTCATATTTGTGCAACAATCCTGAAGAGGCAATAATACAAAAGAAAAAGATAAGACGAGATCAATGGATTTTTGCATGAAAGTGCGAAGACGTCCTGCGATTTCGTCGCAAGATGGCAATGTCATGGGGCTTTATTTTCACAAGAATATTTAGGCCTGTCATATTGTCGCAACATTCCTGAAGAGGCCATAATACAAAAGAAAAAGTTAAGGCAAGATCAATGGGTTTTTGCATGAAAGTGCAAGGACGTCCTGCGATTTTGTTGCAATGACAAGAGGTGGCATGATAAGACCTTTAATTAGGAAGGAAAAATAAGACCACACAGGAATGAGATTTTGAAAAGAATCAAAATTCACTTCGCATAAGATTGTGAAATTATACATAATTAACTGCGAAATTGAGTCATAAAATAAGAAAAATTTATAAAATCTCTCATTTGGATACAAATAACAGAGGCAAGTATGGGAATGGCTGAAATTAGAAAATGTTATTTGTCTCCATATGATAGATTTACACAAAAATTCAAAAATTAATGATTATATTGATTAACTGTATTGCAAGGAAGAATTGTTTTAATAAATGCAGGTCAAAATGAAAGAAATACAAATATACAGAAGGAAGAAATAAATGTACAAGTATTACAGAGGATCAAAGAAAGAATCGAAGAATACTTCTTAGTTGATCCTTCATCATACTTGTTCCCTTCTTCGTCTGCGTCAGAATCTTCATCACCATCAGATTCTTCATCATCAACTTCGCTATCAGAAATAATCAGACGGGGAGTATTCTGTGGGATCCCGTCCAAGAGACAAGGATAATCAGAATGAGGGATACTATGGTCGTCACAAACCATTTCGATAGTTTGATTGCGAAAATGCATAGCATCATTCTTAAAATTCGCAACCGTGATCTGGATTTGATTCTTTAATCTAGAATACTTATCGTTGCGAGAAGAAAGATTCTTTGCGAGATCCTCCTTTTGAGATTCGAGTTCCTCAATCTTTTCACGATATCTACTTTCAGAATCTGCAAGCAAAAGACAATCAATTATTAACTTGATGAAAATTCATAAGAAGCAAAAGATTAGTAAAGAAGAGCAGTTAATAACCTTCTCTGTCAGAAATCATATCTCTAATCAAGGCTGTATGCTCAACTTGGAGACTAACATTTACACCTAAATCTTTTCTGGCGTCATCTAAGAGTTTCGCAGCCCAAAAAAATTCATCCTCATTACTTATAAGAAGACGAGAACGAATTTGATTTTACCTTTCGCAGAGCTCGATGTTCTTGTGGTTAACCTCATCTCGTTCATGTTGAACTTCAAGAAGAGTCTCTTGGAATTTCACCAAAGCCTTAGCACCTTGATCAGAGATACAATACTTATCATCTATAAGACCGCTAATTTTTGTTCTCAACTCATTGATTTTCTCTTTAGAATTAAGGAGGAGACGCTTAAATCGGTTGGCCAAGCCTAAACTAGATCTATGGTCAATTTCTAAGAGGCGAAATTTGGATCTAAGTTCATATAGAGAAAGAGATGAAATTCTATTATTTGAGAAACTATTTAAAGAATTATTAAGACGCTCGAGAAGGGTATCATTATCCAAGGCATTAGGAAATGAACGAAGAATGGTGGCTTCGTCAGAAAGACCATAAATGTCTGCAAAAAGGATCATTTAAATAAGATAAAATAACAGGATGAATGAATGAAGGGAAAAGAGAAAAGTAACATACCATAGATCTGATTATTAGCTTGCTGAAGACTAGAAATTTTGTTCTTGTATGAAGAAGAATCAATTTCTAGTTGTCTGTTTTTCTCGCGAAGACATTTGACTTCAAGAGAATGCAAGAAGTCGGGAGTCACTGATCTAGAAACTCCGCGAAGAGAACTATCACCATCCAGTAAAGGGACATCGCAAATTGTAGCGAGAGATTTGCAGGTATTAGCGAATTTGCTATCTCCCATTCCTTGCAGAGAATCAGAAAAGAGGCTAGAGAGCTTAGCCATAGAAGATTCAGGTGGAAAATCTTCACTTGAAGCAAGGTCATCATTATCCCCATCATCCTTGTCACTTTCGGAGTTCTCATGAGAAGGAATATTTGAAGGGGAAGAAGAACGGTCTTTCATTTTCTTTGAAGGAGGAGCAGTTGATTTTTCCCTGCGAAGAGCACCTTTGCCTTTATCATTAGTATTCGCAACATCGACAGGTTCTTCTATTTCAGCAATAACCTTCACACACAGATAGAAATAAGAAATGTAAGCAACAATATACTGTTTAAAATCATAAGAGAAAAATTTCTTATCTCATCTGTGTATGAGCGAAGAGCTAACAAGGTACTAGTCCTCCCAGTCCTGTTATAACTATCTTTCAGTTTTTGGATCTGTAGAATATCGCAAGGGTCAGTGAACAAAAGAATAAAGACAAATAAAGAAATATAAAGTGAGCAAAACTAGAAGAAACATACCTCTTTCTCCTTATCGGGCCAAGAGAATACCCAAGGTTGATAGGTAGCGAGATTCTCAGGAAGAATATTTGATCCAGCAATATAAGGCCCTCTTAGCATCAAGGGAAAAACACACCACTTATCATCTTTGGATTGGCGAGGAGTTGTGTTCTTACCAGAATGCCAATCAATATCTTGCATAAGTATTTTTGCTTCATCAATATTATCTTTCCTTTTCAAACGAATACCCCAGCGAGTATTCTCTTTATTCATGGAGATCAATTCATAATTTTCAAAGAAGCTTGCTATTGTATATTTCTCAGCAATTATTTCTAAATCTGCGAATTTAGGATCCCTAAGTTCTTTGGAGTATAGATATCCTTTACCGGCACCACTATTAGCGAATTCTAGCATCATACGGATGCAATCCTCACTCAATTGAAAGATAGCTCGCGAAAATCCCGAATGAGCGAGAATTTCATTGAACAAGAGGAATATATGGGTCGTAAAGAGGAATGGGGAGACCTGCGAGAATTTGACCTAGCGAAATTATGATTGATTGATTATCACAATATTGATCAGAAAAAAGTTTGATAGAAAGAATTGATTTGGCACTTTCACCAGGAATGGTAGAAAGTGTGAAACCTTTTTTTGCAAAATCTTTTTGGACGTCTTTTAAGTTTTTCTCATGTTTATGGCCACTTGGAGGCAGATTCTTTCAATTCTGGTTCTTTAACTATAAATGCATCCGAGTTATCTCCTTCGTGGAGTAGCTTCAAGAGGGCATCAACATTTTCAACAGATTTGCTTCAATAAATAGAAGCTCCAAGCCTCCAAGTCAGTCTCTATCAGATGTCGCTCTTATGCATGCAATTCACCCAGCGGATCTTCTGCTTCCGCCAGCAGTAGATCATCAAGCACATGGTTGAAAGACTCGGCAGATGCTATTGTAGATTCCTTCAGTACAAGTTCATCAACAATATATGTATCCACGTCATCTCCCTCGTGGAATTGCTCCAATTCAAGAATTGGAGACACCAAAGACAGTTTGCTCATCTTCTGTTCCTGTCAAGATTGACTCATGGACTCGTATTCAGGTTGAGCAGGTTCAAGTTTAGCGTCTTCCCTGGGTGATAAGGATAAATTTTTTTGGCTTCTCCATCATGAAGTTGCTTAAAGGCAGAATCAATATCTTCAAACCCTACATGATCATCCTTTGTTCCCTCTGTTTCATCGTGTTGCTTACATTGACATGAGGAGTTCACATAAATTCAAGATGTGCAGAGTGGTTATTTTTCTTTCTGAAGTGTATTTATGCAGTTTTTCATAAGCCTTTCCATCAGAATTCACTCCCAGAACTCTTATTAAACAACTGTGTTGTTTTATGAGTTGTTTGTTTTCATAATTTTTGACGTGTATTTAATATCTTCAATCAACTCTATGCTACAGGTTTCTTTTGTGCAGTGTTATCCGGGATAATAGTAGACAACAAGGCTATCAGGGAAAATAGTAGACAACAAAGTCGTTGTAGTATAGTGGTAAGTATTCCCGCCTGTCACCCGGGTGACCCGGGTTCGATCCCCGGCAACGGTGTCTTTTTTTTTTGTTTAGCTTTTGTCCCTTTTATGACTAGTTCAGAAACTCTGCAACTGCCAAAACGTTTTGCAGGCCTTGGGACTGCTAGGGTAATGGCGTTGGCGTAGATGTTGGTGATGCTGCTGGCATTGGTTATGATGTTGCCGTTGTTGTTGCTTAGTGATGGCATTACTATTCTGCTAGCCTCTCACCATATCTGACACTGATGAAATGAATTTACAAACCCCAACGCTTCCATTTCTGCCCTCGAATAACTTCGCTGACTTGCATCCAATTTCTTTTGATAAAATGCATTTCTAGCTTAAACAAACATACCCAACACATTTTTCTTCAAGTTTGTTTCTGTAATTCTCTCCTGGAACATTTCTCAGCTTGTTGCCTTATGTTTTCAGAGAAAATTCCAAACCTTTTTTACCCACAGCAACGAAGCCCACCATTTCGTTCCTCCCACAGCCATTTCCATTAAAAATGCCAGTACTTCCGATTTCCGCCGCCATTCCCTTACTATTACTACCTTAAACTGAGGATCCTCCTCATTTCCCCCAATTAATCTCATCAAAACCAATCATCTCTTGAAAAGTAGTTTTCTTCTTGTCAAAAAAAAATGATCCCAATTTCTGATTTCAGCAAGATTCTGAGATTGAGAAATTGATTTAATCTGAACAAAATCATCACTAGTAATTACATTTTTCACTTGAAAGATCTGCTCCTGCTTAACTTCTATTCCACTAGTACTACTATATGAATTAATCATCTTTAACTACAGCATTATCATATGGAGACATGGAGGAGGGCAAAGAATGAACTTGACATACTTGTTTCAAATGACGACCCTAATTAACGACAGTTTTACGTCGTAATATACATAATTAAAATAATAACGACTCTTCCAAAGGGTCGTTAGGGAATTGATTATGTATATGACGACTCTAAACCGTCGTACATTTCCGCCATTAACGATGAAGATACGACTCTTTTTAGAGACTAACGACTGTTTTTAACGACACCTCTAAAACATTAACGACTGTTTACGGTCGTCATATACATAAATAAAACAATAACGACTCTTCCAAAGGGTCGTCAGGGAATTGATATGTTTATGACGACTCAAAACTGTCGTACATTTCTGCCATTAATGAATCTTCGACAGTTTAGAGTCGTCACTGAAACAGTCGAAAAATTAACGACTGTTTAGGTTCGTCACTGAAAATTTTCAATACCATGACGACTTTTCATACAGATCTGGGCAAAAAAAAATTGCAGACGAAAAATCTGGAAAAAAAAAAAAGAAAGAATTAAACTCTAATTAAATCAGTTTATCACTAATTATTTAGGGACATTTTAGCCATTTAAAAAATATTTTTTAAGGGGTGATCCAAATTAGGATTGGGTGACTTTTTTTGTCATCTAGTGCAAGACCCCCAATTAAAATGTTTGGCCCCCAATTAAGCTAGGAAAAAAAAGCTCTTTTTTCTCTAGTTGGAAAGTCAGATTTTACGGTGGCTCGTGTTATAACAGACCGACTTATCGTGCCGGTATGAGTATGACCTCTTGGGTCCTAGACTCGTCCCTCGGGAGTTGGGTCCTAGACTCGTCCCTCGGGAGTTGGGTCCTAGATTCGTCCTTTCGACTTCCATGCTTGTTTCAACATTCTTAGGGTGCTCAACAAATACGATCCCTATATCGCCCTAGGAATTCCACCACCTGCCAAGATCTGACGCCGCCTATGTAGTAGTTGTTTTAATCTGATGTATTTCTTTTATTCTCATGTATGGTGTGGTTGTTCAACGCAGTATGTTTTTATTTATGAAATTGATGGTGCAATGTTTAATCGAAGAAAAATTTAAATTACTTGATATTGATGGTTTTAGATAATCGTAATAACACAGAATAAACAACAAATTAAATAACATAATACCATAGTGAATCGATTTGTCCTACAACTTCAATCAGCCCACTCCACCAAAGAACACCTAGGACATTCCCAGAAATGCCTTCCATATGTGTCTTCTTCAGAAGAAGTCCGCAAATGCATAAAAGTCCTGTAACCGGGCATTGAGCATGAGCTAATTCTCTGTGGACAATGTTTGTATTCATGATCTCCATATCCACAATGCTTGCAGTGTAATAACTCCTTCTTCAATTTCGCTTTAAGTTTGAAGTTTTTGCAGAGTGTTGCAATCTTTTCTTCTTCTTGTTTTTTAATCTTCATAACATTATCTAGCATATGTGGTTCCTCTGGACAATTGGGATCTTGACATTGCAAATACCTGAGCTTTTCCGGTTGTGATTCAATCACCATTCTGATGCGTGAACAACCTTCCCACGGACACTTTGAATACATCAAAGGACATTGCATAAGACTGTGGTTATCCATGAAACATAATGGGCATACCTCTTTTGCTTCGACACATAATATTTGCTTCGCTTTGCCTTTAAAAAACATGGTGGATGATGAGAAAGAAATTGGTTGGTTTGGTTTAGAATAAAACCTAGTGATGTATTTATAATAGAAAATAGGCGTTGGTAATTCAAGCGGGCACTCAAAGGAAAGTCGCGGGCGATTTTACTACAAACGCCAACGTCTAAATTTCCATTTCCAACGACAAACTTTTCTTTCTCGACCTATAAATTTCATTCCTCCCATTTCCAAAATCACATCTTCTTCTTCTTCTTCTTTTTTTCGTACATCTCTCCTCCTTTGCAGAAATGTCTGTTAGAAATCGTGGTCCCAAGTTTACTCAAGAAGAGGATATAACTCTATGCAAAGCATATTTCTTTCGTAGGGTAATCCCTGGTGTTATTATTTCTCATGGCAGTTCTTTTTGGGAGAATGTTTTTTCAATGTTCGTCTCATTGACGGGAAACCCAGGAAACCGAGATGCTCGTCGATTGCGTGCTCGGTTTCATTCTACTAGGCTTGCAGTCCAGCCATTTATTGCTCTGGTAATAGAAATTGATCGAGAAAAGTTCAGCGGTGTAACTGAAGATGAAGTGATCCAAACAGCTCATGATAATTGGGAGGAAGCTCACGGTAAGCCTTTTCGTTACGAAGCGTGTTTCAGAGTTCTAAAAGATGGTCCATCTCGAATGTCGCTGCCGGAATTTACAATGGAAGAAGATGTTGCTCTTGTTCGATGTTGGTTACATCGTATGGTGAGACCAATGAACAATGACAATTTCTGGGAAAGAGTATTTGGAAATTTTGTAGCATTGCGGAACGAAGCCATAAGAAACAGTAAGAGCCTAGAACTAAGAATTGCATTCATCACTAATGAAGTCAAATATTATACGGAAGTATTGTGGATGGTTCATCGTAGCAGTTCTGGATTATCCAACGAAGAATTAGAAACCATCACTCAGGCCAAGTTTACCGAAAAAAGCGGGAGAGAGTTTAGGCATTTTTTGAATGCTATGAACTTTACAGAGAGAATGTCGCTGGATTTGATGTAGTTTGATGTTTTTGTTGTGGTTTTTTAAAATGTAGTTTGATGTTATTTGCAAGTTTAATAAATTGTAATAAATTTCACTTAATCTGAAGTGGAAATCTATTTTAAAATATAAATATTTTCATTCATTGATATTACTGCCAATTCTTTTACAAGATATAAACTTAGACAATAATAAAAACTTCAATGAAAATCAAGTACAAGTTTTGGCCTCCTGTTTATCTTCATTTTACGTATTTTCCACTCAACGCGCTCTTTGACAGTTTCACCTTTGTTTTTGAATTGTTTATTATTAAGTTTCAAAACCGGAGCTCTTCTTTGCCTTTTAGCGGAACATTTTCTTGGAGCAACTTATAAAACTTGCACTTCCCTCTTACAGTTTTCAATCTTTTTAAAACCCCCACATATCTTAAAAACAACAGCTTCAAGTTTTGCATCGCAAAAAAGTGTGATCGCCTTTTCAGTCATTTTTAGAAGAGAAAATCCAAGTGAATTTTGGTGTGAGTGAATTGTTTGAAGATTGTGGTAATTTATAGAGGTAAAAAGTGAAATTCGAATTTTAAAAAATCTGGCGTTCGTGGAAAAAACGCTGGCGCTTTATCTTCGGACGCCGCGTTGGTTCTTCCGTCGCCAGCGTTTGTCCTCCCGACGCCTGCGTTGGATCTACTGACGCCAGCGTTTTAACTTGGCTCGCGCGCCTATTAGTCTAACGCCCAGTACTTTACTATAATGAAAAATCTAGTTTGGCCATCCACCTGACTGAATAAAAGAATTCTAGTTTGGCCATCACCTGGCTGAACAAAAGAATTTGTTTGGAGAAATTAGCATTATGGGCTGGTAATGATGTTTCAATTCCTTCATTGGGTGCTTTGTTTGGACAAAGATTAGCTTCTTGGTTTGAAGCTATGGGTACTCCTGTTGATTCTTCCCTGTTTCTATGCCATTGCCAAAGGTATCATCTTTTCATGTTGGTTTTCTGCTTTTGGTTTACTTAAGGTCGATGGACATCATTTGTTTGATAAAATGACTGTGTCAAATTTTTAGTTCAATTTTATGCGTTTTCTAATTTGTTGTTATACAGATGTGAATCGATTCTTCAACCCGGTTCTAACTGTATTGTTAGAATTGAAAGAAATGGAACGAAGAAGAAGAAACAGCGCAAAAATGCAAGTGTTCCATCGCAAAACATGGTTGTTTATACATGCAACTTTTGTTCACATAGAAACCTAAAAAGAGGGACCTGGAAGAATCATATGAAAGAGTTATTACTTGCAAAACTGAAACACATTTTATGTGAAGAGAAGCAATTAAATTTGGTAAAAACTAAAGCGGACGAAGGTAAGGTAGATATGAATGTGGAGGCAATAGTTTGTACAGAAAATGTGGCAGGATTTAAAGATGTCGTTGATCGGATACGTTCAAGGTCTGGAAAAGCTATTGAGAGCAATAAAGAGTTAAGCAAGACTGCACAAGAGCTAGTACCCATTGTAGAATCAGAAACAAAGGTCACTGAGATGGATTACGAAGTTTATAAAGATGTCCCCAGTGAAAAAAGCCCGGCAACTCCATTGAATAGAGTGCCGATGCTTTTGCTAGATGCAAAGCGGAGAAATAGAAACAGGTCTAACAATAGGTCTTATAATAATCAGGCTGCAAATGAAAGTAACCCTACAACCACGGATGCAAAAATAGTTTCAGGAAGTTCGACTAAAAGAAGAAGGAAATCATGGTCTAGTTTGAAGGAGTTAGCTGAAGCTAATGAGCAGAAGAATGACGTTGTTAATCTAATAATCCCGTTTCGTCTATGAAAAGGTATCTATGGTCATATGAAAGCGGATTTTATTAACGCTCAAGTGAAGGTTTTTGCTTAAAAGTTTTAGTTCGGAGAGGAGAAATGTAGACACATGAGAAGTCAAATCGGTTTCTCTCAGATGTCGTTCTTGTGTGTGCAGTTTCAGCTCACTCTAATATAAACAGTCGTCAAAAGACTCAGCAGATGCTACCACATCTTGTGTGTGCAGCCCATCATCTTCTGTTTCCATCAGTGGTGGATCATCAAGCACATAGTCAAAAGACTCAGCTGATGCTACCGCAGACTCCTTCAATTCTGGTTCATTAACAATAAATGTCTGCGAGTTATCTCCCTTATGGAGCTGCTCCAAGACAACATCAACATTTTCAACAGATCTCACTTCAATATAACTAGAAGCTCTAAGTCAGTCTCTGTCAGATATCGCTCTTGTGTAGCCAGTGTCAATTCACCCAGCCCATCTTTTTCTTCCGTCGCAGTAGCTCATCAAGCATATAGTTAAAGGACTCGGCAAATGCTACTGGAGATACCTTCAGTAGTGGTTCATCAACAATAGAAGTCTCCGCGTCATCTCCCTCTTTGAGTTGTTTCAAAACAGCATCAAAAGACTTTGCTTCACGAATTTGGGACTCTGAACTGCTCTCTATCAGCTTTGTTTCTTCCACGGGTAGCGCAAAGACCGCTTGATTTTGGTTATCTGGGTGTTGTTCTAAGAGTTCAAATTTGGAGAAATTTTGAGTTTTTCTGAAGTGGGTTTTGTCAACAGAGGTCAATTTTTGTCCCTTTCAAGGTTGGCTTGTTTGAAATTTGTTTTTTATTTTTTCTGGAGAAGGATTAATATTGGATATCTAGGCGTTGCTGTAAGCATTTAAATTCGAGAGAATTTTTGATTCCTTAGAGTAAAATATTGATTTAGTAAGTGGGTTCGGGGTTGGAACAGATGAGAAGTGAAAAAGATGTGGAGAAGAGTGTAGGACCTTTGTTTCCAAGACTACATGTATATGTTACAGAGAAAGGAGGACCAAGGGCAACACCAAGGAACAAGATGGCTTTATATGAACATCTTAGTATTCCCTCTCAACAGTTGAATTCTGGGTTATGTTCTGTATTGCTTTTACCACCTAGTAATACAGTTTCTTCTGCCTCAGTGTCCATGAGCCAGGTTAGTTCCTTACCTGACTTATATGGGTATTTCATTGTTTCTTAAGAGAAGATTTATTAGTTGTGTTCAACATTGCTCTGATTTACTAGACCCGAGAGGGTTATATGCTGATTTTGACTGCAATCTGCAAATCCCGATAACGAAGTTTATGTGGTTTCTGAGTTTGAATATTAGACAACTACATCTCTACAGGTATTTTTATAAATATGGGTGCTGTTGTTGTGCAGTTTATTTTTGGAACATGGGTTTGAATGGTATGGCCTTATATGTTCAGGATTTGAGTCATTAAAGCAGTACAGTTTGTATAACTGCTACTTCAAATTTAGAGTAAATATTTATCCTCTTTTTGGTGTTACTTAGAGTTTAGTCAAGTCTGTATCCACTATTCTCAAATATGTTTTGGGAGAAATAATTGCTTTCTATTTATCTTTTGTATCTTTAAGTTAAATTTGTTCAAGGCCAGTGAAGTCACATTTCATTTTCCTCATTTGGTACAAATCAAAATATGGTTATTATCCGTCACTATTTGCAAGCTGGAATTTTTTTTAGGCTATTATATGGAGAAGATGATGTTTCCTTGAATTTAATAAACGGTCAAATTCTATACGCCATTTTCTTTTGTTTTCATTAATTGCTGTTTTTAATTTTGTTTATAGGGTGGTGGGCGTGAAAGGACTGTGTTTTCCCCCTATTACATCCCTCCTCCTGCACCTCATCACTTCAGCAAGGAGATTCACACTCGCTCAGGACACGTGGTTCAGGACACATGCTACTTCCCCAACTCAAAGAACACTTACCCGAAGAGGGCTAGAGATGAGGATGACTTTATGGTTCCAAATTGGTGTAGCCCGAAATAATTCTGGTACCACCGAACATCAGCATAATGTGGAACAGGAAATGCGTGTTCCCTTTAACGTAGTTAACAATATGGGACGGGTTATACCTGGTAATTGTGTTTCTTCATCCCAACTTCCTAGTGCTGGGGATAAACATCTGAAACGACCAAATATTACGGATTTGAGGCCAAGTCAAAATTCTAGAAACCAGGATGAAGAGAATCTGGCAGAATCTATCACCAGTTGGGATTTCATGGAGAAGAGTACATCCCATGCATCAGTTGGAGAAAAGATCTCACATCCCAGGAAGTATGTGTATGTATCAGACTCTAGGCATCAAAAATAGTTCAGGTAACGATTTAGGAAGATCAGAGAATCTGAGGATGTCAATGCACAACTACATCAAGGGCGTTCCGACGATGGTGGGGAAGAGGTTCATGTTCCAAGGATAAGAAGTGAACCATGATCCAGGGCCTGTCTTGGGAAAAGTCACAAAAACTCCACTAAATGTTGTGAAGACAAAATGCACATTATATCACCAGGAGAGATGCGGACAGAAATGATGATGTCTCCGAGTCTTCTATTCTAAATTCTGTATCGAGTTTGGACATATCTCCTGATGATGTTGTTGGTGTAATAGGGCAGAAACACTTGTGGAAAGCAAGAAAAGCGATTGCCAAGTAAGTTGGTTTGTCTTTATATACACATAAGAATTTCTGGTTGTCAGTGTCGTAAATAAGGATATCCTTCCAAGTTAGCTCACAGCAGGGAGTGTACATATAAAAAAATGTTTAATAACCCTCAAAATGTCGTAGACATGATACCCTTAAGTATGACATAACTTTGTAAATATGAATCTCCAGGGTATGTATATTAGATACTGTATTTCTGCATTTAATCTGAATTTTGGTTTTGGTTAAAACAATCATTATTTGTGAGCATTGTGGCTAGCTAGTTTTGCACGCATTTAGTTGTGCTTTTGGACTTATTAGCTGATACAGCATACATGAAGCCATACTTCTTCGCATAAAAAAATTAAAGCAAGAAAGATAAATATTTGTTTTATTACTTAATGTGAGTGATTAGCAAAAAATTATGCTCTTCTTTAAGGATGGTTCCTGTGAACTCCGAGTAGCTATTGCTGTACCTTTTGGTGGGTACTGGTATGTCTTTAGATACCATTTATTCAGTTAGCTCTTTGTTGGCTTACTGGGAATGAATTGCCACTTAGTTCATGTACCTTCCCATCTCTTCTTAGAAGAAGAAATCTGGCTTTGGTTCAAAGAGTTAGGACCCAGACATGCTGCGGAAAGAAGGGATTTAAGTATTTACTTATGGAAATTCTATAATGCATTTGATTTTGTTACCAGGGTAATGTTAGCAAGATTTTCCTACAATGTCTTAATCTAGGAAAATCCTTTGTGTGGATTTAGGTCACTGATATTTGAACGAGGGGAAAATTTGAAGAATGAAGGTGGGTTATGTTTGCATACGCTTTTGCAATCCTCGGAAGTAGGAGCATTTTTTTGTTTCTTTGTTTGGATCTTTATAATTCAATGCTTGTCATATATTTGCCTAGTTTGGCATCTACTTGATTTTTTTTTCTATGTCATATATTTGGTCTATTTAGGCATCTACTTGATTTTTTTTCTATTTTGTTGTTATACAGATGTGAATCAATTTCTCAACCCGGTAAAGGGATATTACCAGAAGAAAGAGAATTACCATGAGAAGTCAAATCGGTTTCTTTCAGATGTCGTTCTTGTGTGTACGGTGTCAACTCAGCCAGCCCGTCATCTTTTGTTTCCATCAGTAGTGGATCTACAAGCATGTGGTTAAAAGACTCGGCAGATTCTACCGCAGATTCTTTCAATTCTGGTTCGTCAACTATAAATGTCTCCGAGTTATCTCCCTCGTGGAGCAGCTCCAAGACGGAATCAACATTTCAACAGATCTTGCTTCAATAACTAGAAGCTCCAAGTCAGTCTCTGTCAAATGTCTCTCGTATGTATGCAGTTCACCCAGCGGATCTTCTGCTTCCGTCAGCAGCTGCTCATCAAGCACATGGTTGAAAGACTCGGCAGATGCTCCTGTAGATTCCCTCAGTACAAGTTCATCAACAATATATGTATCCGCGTCATCTCCCTCATGGAGTTGCTCCAGAACCGCATCAAAATCTTCAAAAGACTTTGCTTCAAGAATTGGGGACTCCAAAGACAGTTTGCTCATTTTCTGTTCCTGTCAAGATTTACTCATGGACTCATATTCAGGTTGCTTTAAAGAATGAGCAGGTTCAAGTTTAGCTTCTTCCCTGGGTGATTCATCAAGGACTTCAGGAAGGATAAATTTTTTTGGCTTCTCCCTCATGAAGTTGCTTAAAGGCAGAATCAATATCTTCAAACCCTACATGATCATCCTTTGTTCCCTCTGTTTCATCGTGTTGCTTACATTGACATGAGGAGTTCACATAAATTCAAGATGTGCAGAGTGGTTATTTTTCTTTTCTTTCTGAAGTGTATTTATGCAGTTTTTCATAAGCCTTTCCATCAGAATTCATTCCCGGAACTCTTGATTAAACAAACAACTGTATTGTTTTACGTGTTCTTTATTTTCACAATTTTTGATGCGTATTTCATCAATCAACTCTACGCTACAGTTTTCTTCTGTGCCGCATACGAAGGTGTTATCCGGGATATGTGATTACTGTTCGCCGGAGCAGTATTCTCTCTTTTAGACAAGAAGTTTGTCGGGGAAAATAATAGACAACAAAGTCGTTGTAGTATAGTGGTAAGTATTCCTGCCTGTCACGCGGGTGACCCGGGTTCGATCCCCGGCAACGGCGTCTTTTTTTTTTGTTTAGCTTTTGTCCCTTTTATGACTAGTTCAGAAACTCTGCAACTGCCAAAACGTTTTGCAGGCCTTGTACTCTAGTCGTATACTGTCAACTGTCTGCCATTCAAACTCGCACCTTTTTCTGCTGAAGTATCAGCACTAAAGTTAATTTATAACGTTGTCTGAACTGAAGCTGCACTAGTGACCTGCATATAAATTCATCTCCACCAGAAAATCCAAGGCAACTTATTATTCCAAAAAACCTTGTACGACAGCTTATGAGGTCAATTTGAAGTAAAACTCTATTCCTGTTCCTGTGATTTGCAATTGCCCATTCCAAAGATCTTATACACGCCATAATCTCAGCAACGTAATTTGTAGCAACAACAATTCCTCCGGCTTCAGCTATCACAAAATCACCATTATGACATCTGTCAATAAACCCATACCCAGCCATACCAGGATTACCCATCACAGTGCAAAAACAACATATTTATCTCAGGCAACCTGCACTGACATTCAACAGCTTTAAGCATCTTCACCTTTCTACAAGCAATGTTAAACTGCTTAAGAATGCTGAAGTCATATACTATAGTCATGAGTCAGCTGAATTATAATCTTCTTTATTTTCCCCAAATCAGGACTAATCCCTTCAAACAAAATTATGTTCCTCAAAAACCAAATTTCTGCAGTAGTATGAAAAAACCTCTCAAGTCGGAACCAATCCCATACGAGCCGACTGAAATCACAATGGCAAAGTAAATGTATCATGGATAAGTATAGCAACTTATTCATGTTTTCATCATTAGCACAAGCACCTCTTGTAATCATATAGATATTACAAGCTGTAGAAGGATGCACACAAGCATTCCAAATCTTTTTATACCAATGCAAGATGGGTTGTCTCGTTCTTATCCTATTCACAGCATAAGCCACAGAAAAGACTCCAAATTGATAACCTCTCCATATAATATGCTCATTATCACCAGAATTCAAACAAATTTAGTTCACCTATCAAAACGAGTTTTCAACTATTTATACATAATGTTTGGCCAATCAACTTCAAAGAACACACAAAATAAAGTTTGTTTCATTTAAGTAAGGAATACATGTAATTATATGTATGTGTTCATTAACAGTTTCATCCGTTTTTCATGCTGCTATACAATTGAAATGTATGTTATTTTCACAGGTCAGCTCAAAATGGCAAACTGTGACAGTAAGTATATCATGTATATGTACCTGAGGTGGTTGTATCTGCCTACAAATTTTCTATGCCTCTAGTGTTAGCAAGTCTATAATGACTTCTTGTGAATTAACCATAAATGTTAATAAGGATCACTAGAGAAGTTACAATTATGTTGTAAAATCAAAGAGGAACATTTTAATAATGTTTTCAGAATTGATTGCATGAGTAGATGCAATTAATGAGGAGGAATGGCTTAGAACCTAACTTGTAGAGATCCCAATTTTGGAAGAAGCCATCTCAAGCGGTCTTGATTAATTGTGAATCAGGCTATGATCTATAACGTCTCTAACAAAGACTTATAATGAAAAGTCATGACATACAAGTCTTGTACATTGAACGGTAAGTCAATTACTCAAGAAAGGAGTAATTGCAGTTAGCCATTGAAACGGACTAGAACTTGGAAGACCAATTATGAAGAGTCTCCCAAAGGAAATAATTTCAATGAAGTATACAGAACTGGGACTAAGGTCTGTGAATGAAAGTTCGATCACCCATAGCAGAAACCCAACCTATATTTTGAAAAAGATAAACAAGGTTCAATGTGGTACCAACAAGTCATGGAAGTGATTATGGTGCACTAAGTGTAAAACTTCTCATTTCTGTTTAGTGCAGGTTCTGCAAGAAAAAGGGATGGATGAAAATCCTTAATAAGTCTAACTTTTATCACAAAGTGTCTCGCAGAAACACCTTCGAGACCTATCTATATGAGTATGGAAATCAGGTCGTTTCCTAAGAGAAGACCGCTCTCTGAGTGACTCATGAATTCAGGATAGGCACAAGGCCATTAATGTGCTGGCTACAGAACACATAAATCCTTGAAATCAGTATGTGTGGAGATTCCGGTTTTATCACATGGGGTACTTGGTTCAAGACTGGTTTCACGACTGAACACCGATAAGGCTTTGAATTTCTTACGCTAAGTGAAGGTTCAAATCCAAAAGATACCTATCATTTATGTATTGATTTCGACGATGATGTTTATTTCCCAATTGAGCTTGAACTACGTTGGCTTGATCTCACTCGGGTACGTAGGCAGTCACTTGAGTGATGCAGCCACTCCGGTTTTGTAAGTTGTACTTTATTTTCTGTATTGTTTTTTGAAAATAGGGGAGATTGTTGGATATTTTCAATAACATAGAAAATAAAACTATTTTCGTTTTTGGTATGCCGCTACGACGGGGGAGTGTCATGTGTTGAATAAGCACAATGAATGTTAGTTGGGGATGAAGAGACACCTCTAATAGGTGTGATGGTTCATAAAAGACACAACCATTCCCAATAGACACCTTATGTGTCTTTTGGAAGTGAAGAGACATCTCCAATAGGCATGAGTTCCCTATAAGTAGTGATGGTTTGTTTTCATTCAGACAATGGAAAAACATATCTAAAACATCTGATTGCTTTTCTCTGTAAGCATCATTAGAATCTAAATATTGTGTGTTCTTGGTTGGGTCAAGGGAAGTACATAGATATGGGATATTGGAGTAAATTGAAAAGAATGAGATAAGATCATAAGCCATAGATTCGGGCTATAAATGAAAAATCACGAGCGATGAAAGTTACGGGGGTTAGGAAGCTAAGTTTGTTCCACTGTATGGAGGGTCTTGAGGATTGTGAATTAGGTTCACTTCATTTTAGAATTTATTCTTATATTTACAATGATGTTAGTTTTTTTTGGGATAGTTTTGCAGATGAGAAACTAATCCACTTGACTATTGTTTGAGTAGATAAACAGAAATATTTGTATGTTGATTAAAGTAAAATAAAATAAAATAAAATAAATGATTTGTTTTTCATTAAGAACTATATATTTCATGTTTATTAAGATAAAACCCTGGAGATAATGAAAGCAAAAACATCTCATAATTATTCAAACATTCTATCATAAGCCGGCTAGCTAATTTTCAGAACTATATATTTCATGTTTATTCAGATACAACCCTAGAGATAATGAAAGCAAAAACATCTCATAATTATTCAAACATTCTATCGTAAGTCGGATAGCTAATTTTCATTCTTGAGTACATATCACTAGCTCGACAATTGATACGCGTACACACCAATAAGAATTAAATACCACGAGAACTCTCTTTATCTCAACAATTTGATTGTAGTAGCAATCCTGGTTATTAAAATAAGCAATGAATGAACCACACAATTCAATAACATTTATAAATGAACCGCACAATTCAATAACATTTTCCCTAGTTCATGATTCTTTTTTATGCCAATTTGTTCTATGTGAGAAATGGGTTCTGCTGCAAGATCTTCATTTTCCAAAATCTTCTTCTTCTCCCTTTCCATAGTTATTACAGAAGAAGTATCATTATTATTATTAGTGTTGACATGATTGTGAGGGGTTAGAAAAGACTTCTTTAAACATAATTATGCATTTGAAGCTGAATTATTATGAGAGGTTAGGAAGAACTAGTTTGAAACAGGCAGTCCTGGAAAACAGAGGGGTTAGGTTTAAGAGATTGTACAAAAAAATCTTGGATTATGAAAAATAAAAAGAAAGTCCTTTGTGTAGTTGGAGAGTCGGATTTACAATATGAGTTGTTACTCTCGTTCTGTAACGGGCCAGCTTGTTGTATTGGTTTGAGTATGAGTCGTTTGTCCTAGAATCGGACGTTGAGAGTTAGACTTCTATATTCCTAGTCTTAGACACTACTAATTTTGCTTTAGAAAGCTGAAAAAAATGCAAATTGATTTAACCAAAAAATGCAATAATGCCATGGGGAAGTTACCAATCCAGTAGATTAGTGGTATTAACCTCCTTTCGTGGACTTCTGATAATATATACTCTTTCTGTTTTAGGAAAGTTGATATTTTTGGCTTTTCTGTTTGGCCTATTTTTAGGCAGAAATGAAAAAAATTAAAATATTATCACTTTTTTTTTGAAACGAGGTAGTTTAACTTATACTCCCTCTGTCCCTAAATAGATGACCTAGTTCAAGTTTGCACAATTCTTTAGGCAAGGAGGAGAGGGTAGTATTTTTTGCAATTACACCTTTATAGATAATAACTAGTAAAATTTAGAAACCTCTCACATTATACAACGGATATTCATAAAATTTATACCATTGTAATTCTTTTTAAAACACCTACATAACAAATATAAATATGGCTATCAAATTATAGATATTTTTCATACTACCGATAATCAATTAAAAGGGTAATTTTAGAAATATCCCCTTGTTTAATGATATAGGTCATCTATTTAGGGACACAATTTAGAAATAAATAGGTCATCTGTTTAGAGATGGAGGGAGTATCTAGCAGCTTATGCAGATAACCATCCGATTTAGATCTAAGTATATCATCATCTTAAGTTTATGCAAATATATATGTCCGATTCAAGCTCAATTTGTTACTATTCACAAAATTCTTGCCATTTCGTGTGATTTAATTCTTGAAGGTCTAGGTGATACCAACACATATAATTATCGAAGATGAAACTTATTAGATGAATGATGTAAGAGCATATAAATTGTATTTTGAGATGGTTATACATTTATTTTCTGGGGATAATGAATTTTGAAGGGCATAATAAGCCTTCTATGATCGTCCCCTTTGTGCCTATATAATTGAAAACATTTGCACGAACTTTGCATCTCATTAAGAAGATTATATAGGCGTCTACACATAAAGTCAACAAGAAAGTATTACCCAAACTAACAAATATAATAGATATTTTTCTCAGCTCAAGTAACACAAAATTTATTCATTGATGTCAATGCATGTAAAGTTCTATCATTCATGTTGCAATTTTAATGCATGAGTTTTATGGTGATTTTGATTTTTAAAGCTACACTATAGTAAGTTATGAGATGTTGGAGTAAATTAAAAATCATGAGATCATAACATGATATAACTGAAAAATCAAGAGTTGTGAAAGTGACAGAGGATAGGAAGCTAAGCTTGTTTCACTGTACGGAGGGTCTTGAGGATTGTGACTTAGATTCACTTCATTTTCAAATCCACGTTTCTTTTTTTATATTTACAATGATATTAGATCTTTTCGGGATAGTTTTGCAGATGGAAAGCTGAAATAACGAGGGAACCAAGTACACCATAATCTTTTTGAAATCAACTGATTCAAAACACACCTTAAGTGTGATCTAATACAGACAGAAACTGTCAAGAAAATGACAACCACAATATGTACACTTGATATATAATATAAGTTCGAAACCGAACCAAACTATGGGATCAAACCAAGTGTTTGATTAACGCACTAGTGCATTTACTTTATTATCACTAAAATAATAATTATAATGAGAAAAGTAAAGAAAAAGCACATACAAGATTTTATTAACGAGGAAATCGCAAATGCAGAAAAACCCCGAGACGTAGTCTAGTTTTGGCTACTCTCAGAAATAGTCCGCTACACAAAGACTACAACCAACTTAGTATATTTGAGACCAAGTAAACTAATTCAAAATTAGTTAGTTCCTTCAGTATCCCTGCGCCTAGTATCAACTTGGTCTACGCACGTAAATCCTAAGATAAATTCCATTACTTAAGTCACTCCACCTGTCGTGAAGACTTTTATCACTCAACACCTTTGGATCGTATTCTGAAACATTAAAGGGCTAACCTGATTAGTAACCACTATAATCAATATCAAGAAATAAATCAGAGATGTATTACAAAGAAAGTATAATATCGCATTTACGACATTCAAAAGATAACGTTATACTTCATAATTCCACATACCAAAGTTGTGTAAAACAACTAGTTTATACTTCCTTGACATTTTGATCATAAAAGAATGATGAAGTCGTTAATACTATATATATAATATATACAACAACTTTGTATATCATGTTTTCAATATAAATAACTTGAGAGAAACCTAGATAGAAATGAAAGCAAGTCAAGTCTGTATTATTAGCCTCGAACAGAATAATAATGTGTTTGTTGATTCCGATACGTCTTCAGGTTCTTTAGAGTAACACAAGTTTGTCTCAACATTTCTAATGTTCCTAGTCTAACCTAACGAAGTTGACTCTAGTAATCTAATCATGCAGCTTCGAGTTTTCGAGCTAAAATATGTCAACCAAACTTGACATACCAATGCTTGGTGGGTTCAACCAAGCAATGCTCTAACAAAAACTAATCCACTTGACTATTGTACTGTAGATAAATATAAATATTTGGATGTTGATGAAAGTAAAATAAAATGAAAAAAATCATTATTTTTCATTAAGCACTATATGTTTCATGTTTATTCAGAGACAAGTTACATACCTAAGAATTTCTTATTCAGATTGTCAGTGTTATAAATTGGGATGTTTTTTCACGCTAGCTCACTATAGAGAATTTATGTACAAAAAAATGTTTAATAAATAATAAACCTCAAAATGTCGTAGACATTATACGTAAAATATAACATAATGACATGTTTATTATCTACTGTTATCTGCAGATTTCTGCATTTAGTTTATCTTACACTCAAAGTTTTTAACGCATAATTGAACATACTATTTAACGATGGTTCTTGCTTGCCTAGTTGCATAAACATTTATGTTATGCTGGTTCTTACTTACCTAGTCTGCTAGCTAGTGCTGCTCACATTTAACTGTGCTTTTGGACTAATTACTGGTCATGAGATTCAAATATACTAAATCTCTTGAAAATTCAAAACAGGAAAGTAAAAGTCTCTAGGGTGGTGGAATGTTTTTTCAGCTTACCAACTCCTCCCGTTTTTCTCATTTGTTGTGACGGAGCATCTAAAGGTAATCCAGATCTAGCTGGGTATGGGTTCATTTGTAGAACTCATTCGGGTGAATTCCTATATGCTGAATCTGGTGCCTTAGGAATAACTACTAATTTTGTGGCTGAAGTATTGGCCATTGTCAGAGTTGTTGAATGGACAGTTCATAAGGGTCTTTCACAGCTTCTTGTGCAATGAGATTCAGTGGCAGTTATCAAGATTTTCAACTCTGGTTCTTTGCGTTAGTTTGTGCAGGTGAGATGGAATTGCATCGTCAACATGTTACATCTTTTGCAGTTCAAGCATAGTTTCAGAGAAAGAATTTTCTCTGCAGATACTTATGCTAAAAAAGGGTCAGGTCTAAGTCGAGGGCTGGTGGTCTGTTACACTACCAGGCTTGGTTTTCTTACCCGGATGAGTGGCCCGATGACACTTGGATGTTAATTTTTTTGCCTTTTGATTGAGTATGTCCATTTGGATAGTCTGAATTTTTTTTGTAATTGTTTCTGGTTATCAATATAGTTGTTGTGTTTGTTAAAAAGGAGTAACCGGATCCTAATTTTTTTTATAATATCTACAAAATGTATATTATAAGGGTTTTAGTGTAACATTAGGTTTTTGAAAAAGAGCAAGCTTTGACCTCTCTTCTCTCTCCTATTGCAACAGCTATTTTCCTTCATCTTCTTCAATCTTTTTCAAAATACTTCATACAGTACCTTCAATGATCTGCGAGTAGTCTCCTACTTGTGTTGAGTCCTAAGCTAGGAGGGATTAGTGATGTGAGGAAATGATAAGTACTCAAAAAGAGCTCCATAACCATTTTTCTTCATTAATAAATTTGATTTGTCCCTTGATTAAAGGTTTCAAAAAACTGTTTTTCTAACTTAAATTGATTTTGGCTGCAACAAAAAAAGAATTTCATTACTACATATGCATACTCATGTTTAATTTCAAGTCTATAATTATGTTTACAACACTTAGATGTGTTTTTTTTCTTTGGGAGATAGTGATAACATTGTATCTTCATTTAGATAATGATAGATTTACAAAGTTCCTAAAAGGAAACATACTAGGATTAAGATAACACATAGTAAATAACAGAGATAATAGTACAACACAAGAACTTGAAAAGACTAGATAGATTCCAATCTCTTTTTCGTTTGTAACCCCTAGATAACCTGTAAACATACTAGTACTCTATCCCATCTTCTGCATCCCCCTGTTCCATTTCCTCATAGTGTCCCTTACCTCTCTTTCTAAGATACCTTGTCTCCCTTCTTTGAACATATAGGTAGTCGGATCCATACGGCATCTCCTCGAGATATATCTTAGCGTCTAGAGATAACCCTTTTTCAATCATAAACTGTATAATCCTTTTAGCACAAGGACACAATTTTTCCTTCTCTTCTCTTCACTTCTCTTCTCAGATTACAATAAGACAGATACTGAGCCTGGTTAGGATGTAGAAAAACTTCTTTTGAGCAATTATAACATCTATAGTGCTGGATGCGATGTAGATGATTATCTCTACAACGCATGACCCTAGTGGATGAAATCAACACATTTTTAGGAATTTTTTTGTGATCACAAGTCATTTTTTACGATAATTTGCTAAAGAATGATAAGTCTCTCCCTCTATTCTGATAATCTCTTGGTTTCCTTCTTATAAGTGGTATAAGAGGGATATTAAACCGTTTCTAACCTGCTTTCTTTATCACTCTTAATGGCATTCTTATCCTTCCTGCCATTTTTTCTACAACCCTATTGACTCCTCTTTGACTGTCTAATTATGAGATACTTTGAATTTATCGTAATTTTGGAAAATCTCTTTTCTATATCGACTTTGTGTTCTTGAGATCTAGAATCTTCATTTCCACTCTCATGTCTTGATTTATATCTTTTAATAGCACTAGTCATAGTTAAAAATTGCCTTTTCACAAATCCGGTTTAGGTGAGTATACCAAGAGCCAATTTTGAGCTTTCTAGTAAAAACTAGTTCAGAAGTAGTAAGCAGAACTTATCCACTGACACTGGTTTCTCTAGTATTACCATAGAAAATTTTAGTTTTCAATCCTCTTTGTCCCGTATCCTTATTGATTCTTGTCCTTAAGAGTGAAATGGTTGTTTTCCGTTTAAATAAAAACTAGATTTGTGTCCGTGCTATGCACCGGGCATTTTTTCTATTGATTTGGTGTGCGCGTGGTTTCTGTCCGCCCCATGGCGATGCATTTTTATTTGGTACTCGCAGGGCTTTGACCGCCCAGTGGTGATTCATTTTTTACCCGTCGTGATGCATTTTTCTTTTGATATAGTGTGTGCGGGTGTTCGCCCCGCCCCGTGACGGTGTATTTTTGATTTGGTTTGTAAAGCTTTGTCCCAGCCCGTGGTGATGCGTTCTTGATTTGGTGTGATGGAGCGAATACATTAAATACAGTAGACGGAGAAAATATAAGAAATATGTGAATGTTTTATTTAATTTTCCGTTTTATTTTAGGAGAAAATAGGTATAAAATATGTGTTGTTTTCTTAAACCCTCCTAGCAAGTTCCTTTCTTTTACCTTAACAAAATAATGACAAAAATTTATAATTACCGTTTTGGATATCCTCAGAAAATTCCCACTATGACACTAATACTCCATGAACAATTACGATGTACGAATGTGTGCCCGTTTGAATGGTATTATGGGTTAGTTAAAGGTGGAAAAAACGAAACTTAAGTACAGTAAAGCGTATTCTTGGTACCATACCCACATTCGTTCCTTCCAAAACATGTGGTTGCAGAGCCATTTTGTCTCCTCCTAGACGTGCTTAACTTGTTCCTATTATAACTCCAACTGTGTGGAATGGAATCCCACACCACTGATACGACAAACAGAAACGTTTTATTACGGTATTTGAATCTTGGAGAAATACGCATGATTTTCGGGCGTCCATAGTAACAATGGATGTAAGCCAAACCAAAGTGCCTCCGGAAGCTCTCGTGACTGATCTTGTTGTTGAGTAAATATAAATTGCGGTGTATTATGGCTGCTAACCGATCACTCACTCACGGAGTACCGACTGCCAATTTTTATCTATGTCCAATCTCCATATTTGTACGTATTTCTTCTTCGGTGAGACTCTCCTTAGGTTTATTCCTATGTTGACGTCCTTTGAATCTGTTTCCTTTGGGTGTCTTTCCTTTATATTAGTTAGATAAGTTTTGGTAGCTTGACAATGGGGCAGTGCCTGTCGCTTATTATTTTTTCCTTTGCTTGTAGTTCTATACCTGTTGGGACATCTTTGTTGAATTCTAAGAGAGAAGAGTCATGGTAAAAATCTTGAGGAAACTCTCTTGCACAGTCGTATTTGACTGGAAAATTAGCTATAGCTTTTACCATATCTTGATTTAAAAGCCACGTTGAATTAGGCTTACTGTTGTGTCGCGAAAGCCTTAAGCGAAAGAAATTGCTTAAGCCATGTTGAATTACTAATCCTTCGCATATTTTATATGGAAAATGGGTCATTTGTCCAAATATATTTAAAACATGATTTAAATGGACAAGTAAAAATTTATATGGGTGAAATGAACACCAAAAAATAGTAAGGATGAATCCAACCAAAAAATAGTAAGGATGAAACTGGATTCATCCTGACTTAAATTTGAAAAATAGCAAGGATAAAACTGGATTCATCCTGACTTAAACTTAATAAATGCATCCTGATGTAAATTAAAAATAAGAAAAAGTATTTGAAACTGGGTAGGATTACATCCTAGCTATTTTTAAATTTTTGTCCATTTAAACAGTATCAAAATCTAAATGTCCTTTTCACCAAGAAATTATTGATTTTGGTCTTTTTAAGCAATTTTGTGTATTTTATAACAGTTGCTGCAGATGATTCAATCGATTAATAATATAAACACTTCGACTCTTTTTCTTGTAAAAGAATATCGATTAAAAATCTCTAGCAGAATTTTTTTGTCGAAGTTGTGGCCTGCGAGTAGCCAGGTTTAATTTGGTTTTTTTTTTTTCTTTTCTCCTAATTTTTAATTGATCATAGGTTGCCAAATGTCCTCACCAAAATTCTCGTTTCACAAAACTTAAAAAACCCTTATTTCAGTCAATAGGAAGCGAGGATTTCACCATTCAACGTGAGAGTTTTATTTGTTTAGACCTTTAAGTCTTTAGATTAAGCTAGAACTTATAAAATTAAGAAACATGTTGAAACATAACTTCAATAGAGATATCGAAACATTATATGCTAATAACTTAAACATAGAGATAGTACCATAAAAGAAATACATTAAGCCTAGAGATAGTGACATAAATAGTTTTTTGTGCTGCTCAGTATGCAATTTCTCCTCTTGCGTCTGCCTGCTCTGCAGCTTCAAAGTTTCCCTTACCCTTGTTCCAATTATACCTTGCGTCCATTTTTCGTGCATAGACATAATCAAATCCGGGAGGCATTTCACCATACAATATAGTGACATCAATTGGAAGACCATGCTCAATATTGAATTGATTCTCTGCTCTAGTATGATCATCCAAACGTTCCTTTTCATCTGGCTTCATGTTGCAATAGGCTAGATATTTGGCTTGCTCTGCATGCATAAACCTATCAGTACCGCATAAATAACAAAAGTAATAATGTACCCTGTTAAGATGGTCCTCCCTACATCGCATCACTCTGGTTAATGAAACTGGTGCACCTTCAGGAACAACATCATGATTGCATGCCATAGTTTTAGATCAATGCTTTTCTGCTAAAATTGTTTTTCTTTGTTCTGATGAATCCCTCCGGGCTTATCCGTCTATGTATACTAGTTTTAGGATAATCACCATTAATGTTGCGTACAAATTTCTTCTTTATTTTTCTCTCTCAACTTGTTCTCTCCTCTGTTTATTGTCATCTATCAAGTCTTCTCATCTTTAATTTTCCAGCTAACTTTATTGAATCAAAATCTCATAGGTTTTGCCGCACGCCTTGACTCATGATGATAATAGATAAACCTTCTTTTAACCTAATCTAGGTGCATAATTGAGAGGAGTGAAGCCTATGGTATGTAGGTACCTATCCAACTTGGATACACGATAGACTTATTACCGTGGGCTTTATCCCGCAGTTTATAGACATCAAAAGTAGTGAGAATTAAATTCATTGTTGCAGGCATCAATTTGGTAATAGCCTATAACTTTCTTTCAACTTTCTCCAGGCTTTCTTTCCTACCCTGAGAAGGTACTAAGTATCTTAGTAGAAACCTTTAATTTATGTAGAGTGATTATTAGTTAAAATAAGCATAAGTCTTTGAAAAAAAAATTCCATCTTCCTTTTTGACGTATATCTCTTCCTCTTTTGTTTAATCTTTAGGAATTCATACGTATCTGCCAACCTTCGAATATCGTCTACATTAGTTATAACGTCTACATATGTATTAGTTTAATCTTTTGTTTAATATACATGTTTCTCATATGTATTAGTTAGTCTACATGATTTCTTATATGTTCCTTATAACGTCTACATGTTTTGTGATTTTAATTTTAATACACTAGTTTAGAATGAGAACCTAGGCCCATATAAATAATATAGTATAAGTTGTGTTCAAATATTAAAAATATTGAGGTGTCTTGTCTTCGGTAGCCAGTATCCTAGTCTGCTCTAAAGGTTAGATATCTTTCCAGCTGGTCTTCCCATCTTTTGCTCCGTGGTTGTTCTGTTCTGTCTGTGTTTTTAGGATAATGCACTCCCCAAAAACTTGTTAGTCAAAGGTTTTCCTCTCAGGCCCTCTTCATCGTACCTTGTTGTCTGGATTTTAAAATTTAAATTTTAGAGTTGATAAGCTAAGGATTAGGTTAATACTTTTTCGATTTCAGTATCACTCACGGGTTCTGCAATTAGCCTCAATATATTTTAACTTATAGATCTCTTCTCTTGGTTCTAATTTTCTCTATAAATTATCCAATAGTTAGAGCAACCACAACCATGGACGTGACTAAATATTAAAAGGCAGACCAAATACTAAATTTATTTGGCTTTTTTTGAAGGTGAAGCGCAACGGTAAAAGACTAAAATTTAGTCTGGCGTAAATATAGTGAACGTCTAATAGTGAACGGAGTTATAGTGAACGTATGAAGGTTAGGTGTAGTTATTGTGCACGCATATATGGGGCGAAAGTATTATTCACGCCCGAAATGGGACGTAAGTATTATCATCGCTAGACGTGAGGCGTTGACACAATCAAAAAACAAAGTGTGAGTTCAACTGTGAGACGGATGTATTGAGAGAGTCTCATGAACAAACAAACATGAGGCGGGAGTATTATTCACGCTCAAAGTGGGGCGCACATTTTGTGAACGTTAAGGTTGGCGGACTTTGTTTTAACGTCCCACTGAGACGTTGTTTGTGTTAGCGCTCTGCACTCAAACGCACACTATACTTCCGTTTAATCCTATACGCTCATTATATCCACGCCTAACATAGAACGCTTACTATACTTACGTCCCATTAAATTTAGTTATAGTCTGGTGGGACGGCGACTACGTTTAGTCTCAAACCCTATAAAATCATACCAAATTTAGCTTTAGTCCGTTCCATTACGCCTCACTTTTGGACCAAATTTGGTTTTAGTCTCTAAATTTGGTCGTGACTGTGGATGCTCTTAGCCATAATATTTCATACCTTCCTTGCCTCCTCCTCCTTCTTCTTCTTCTTCTTCTGTCTTCTTTCCTTCTCTTGCAACGGAGGAATCTTTTAGAATCCTATTATTGGACTTAGAAAGTCAAGTTTTTTCGTGGGCTTTTTAGGGTCACCAAATATCAATTGGGACACCCCTCAATATATATTTTTATAAAGACTAATATGACCCCATATGATTTTAGATAATAAAACCTGATTAACATTATTAATCATGATTAAAAAATGAATTAAGACTAATTCATCTCTTTAAGTGAAGTGATGAAACTGAAAATCAAAACTAAAGAAATTCAGAGGGAAGAGAAGAAGAAGAGGAAGAAAAGAAGAAGAAAAAATTGGAGAAAATGAGTGATTCAAGCAAATTTTTTGATGTAGGTGACCCTTCATCTTCAAAATATGATAACATATTATTACCCGTCAACAATGATCAGTTCTTTGCTGATTTTTTAGAAAATCATGAATTTTTTTCTCAAACTCAAATTAACCCCTATGAACCTTACTATGATTTCGAAGGACCAGCCGAAGAAGAAGAATAAATCGAAGAACCCAATGCTCAAGATTACCAGGTATACCTCTATTCTAGCTCTGGTTTCAGTTCTTAAACTCATAGTGGCTAGAAGTTTCGATTTTTTCCTTCCGAAAACCCTAGGTTTCCAGCTGCCAGGTAGAATAACGGCTCGGAAACAATGCGTTCCTGGCCGTAACTCTGTTATACGGCTCACAGTTCATGAACTCCTAGCCGTAACTCTGTTATACGGCTCACAGTTCATGATCCCCCAGTTGTAACAATATATTACGGATGGGACGATGAAAGTTTCCTGGCCGTAATTGACTAATTACGGCCAAGTTTTTTCTACGTGCATGGGTAGCATTTAATACTATCGGCGGCGGTTAGGTTTCCTGGACGAAAGTATTAAATGCTATTTAATGCTGACGGCGTCGTCTGGGTTACCTAACCGTTTACAGGTTTACTGATGGATTTCTAAGCCGAAATCAGACTCATCCAAAAAACAGGGAAATAAACGGTCAAAAAACTCCTATACGTAAACACTTTACGGCTAGGATATACCTAGTCGACCCAGCCGTAAATGTTGTTACGGCTCTAACTTTCCCTTTTGACCCAGCCGTTTCTATATATTTATTTTTAACAAATGATGTGACATATTTAATTTTGTTATAGATCGTGTCGTACGTTCCGATAGAAGACCAAGAGGTGGTTATAGAAGACCAAGAGGTGGTTATAGAAGACCAACCGCCACCGGTGCAAGTTTCCGAGGACACAAGTGCTCATTATGCAAACAACTATGAGTGGAAAGATCTGAAAGATGCAAAGAAGTGGGCTCGAGAACAAGGACTGAAAAAGATGTGCATCATAGTCCAGAATAAACAAGTTACAAAGACAAGCTTTCAAATGGTTTGCGAGTGTAACGGAAAGTATGAGAGCCATTGGAAGAAGGGTAGTGAGTATAAGCCAAAAACAACGAGGAAGAGGGGACGTCATAATACGAAGAAATGCGGATGCCCTTTTAAGATTAAATTTAAATTTAACGACGACAAGAAAATGTGGTATATGGAAAAAGTCGTCTCGGGTTATCATAATCATCCTATTCCGAAAAGTTTGATCAACCATCCTTATTCGGCAAGGCTCAACCCTTTGGAAAAAAAGTTAGTACGCGTGTTGAGTAAAAGACGTACAAGACCGATCAAACATATAGATCCATTTTTGAAACAACTAATATTCACCGATCCATTACCCAATCAAGGTCTTGGGGAGGTGTTTTGCGACACAGACGCACACAAGGAACTTTTTGACAAGTATGCTTTTTTATTACCGGCACAAAGGCGACTTTGGTTGTATGAATTGCGGAAATTCAATCGTCCTTTCACTAGAGATGATATTTTTGAACCTCCCAAGGTGAAGGGAAGGGGTAGGCCTTCGAACAACAAAAAGAGGAAAGTTGAAAGGGCAGAAGGTAGGAGAAACCTTCAAGAGGGTCCACAATTGACTCCGTCAATGCATAGAGATCCTTCGGGTTTTGAAACGTTGAACGAGTTGTACAAGGAGTCGAAAGATACGGCTACAAACAAACGTAAGAGAATGGAAATGGAAAACGGCGGACCGAGCCGAGCTAGTGAAAAGAAGGTAAAAGGCCCCAAAAATAAGGTGGTTATTGCATCCCAACAAGGTTCAAAAAGAAAGGTTAATGATGGAGTCAAAATTAAAGAACCGGTTGTTCCATCCCAAGAAGGTTCAATAAAGGGAAAGGAAATGGAAAAAGGCCGCAAGAAGAAGGTGGTTATGGCACCCCAACAAGGTTCAACAACAAAAGAAGGTATTAGCGTCCAAAGGAAAGTTGGTAGTGCAATTGGTATGAAGCAATTAGCGAGAAGCCGAAGTAATAATGTCAAAGGAAAAGCACCATTGGTTGAAGCATCGCAAATCACCCCACAAATAGTTGGTAGTGGTGAGAAAGAGACGGTTTATATGGACGTAGGATCACGGATAGCACCCCCTATAGGTGATGAAGGTAATTATATCCGTCTTACGTACACAATATACAAGAATTACATGCATTTTTACCACATTTTATTCATGAGTACGTCAAGTCCACTGACGATGTTGCGGAGGACGTATTTGTGGATACCATGTGTTCGTAAATCAACTTGGACCTTTTGAGAAGGCAAAAGATTGGGGTGACGACCAAATTACTTTTGTTAGGCTAAAGTGTTTGCTTGAACTACGTGGTTTCCCGAGTTCTACAAGCCAATGATGAGATTCAAAAGAGATGAAACAGAGGAGGTGCTAAATGAGAGGTTCGAAGCATTTGAACGGCGTCTAAGGGGCAACGCTAAATTGACAAGTGAATATTGGATGAGCATGCCAATGTGTGGCTATCTACTCGCCAACGCATTCCATTGCGTTATTCATTTCATCTCTTATGGCGATAGTGCTACATACGCACCAACAAGACGTATTTATACCGAAGATGAATCAACAAAGATAGTAACCATGGAGTTTTGTGAACATGACTCATTTTATCGGCCTCCAATTGAAAGAGGAATGCCCATTACCTCCATTAAGGACTGAAAATGAAATGTCATTGAGTTGGTGTGCTAGGTTCGAAAAAAGATTTGAATTGTGGACAACATTGCAGAGGTCTAGGGATGCGCCTTGTGTACTAATGAGTTCCGATGATGATGAATATGAGACTTCCGATGGGACTTCCGATGATGATGACTATGAGTAAATGTGGTGTCAAGGTTAGTGATAATATGATAACAATGTTATTTTGAAGGGTCGTGTGAACCTTTGTATTTTGAATGTGATTTGAAACTTTGCTTTTGAATGTTCTTGTTTTTTGAATCACTCATTACGGCCAGGTTTTACGCAAACACGACCTAGCCGTTTAGTCTAAACGGCTGGGAATACCTGACCGTATACCAAAAAACGGCTGAAACACCTCACCGTTTCAAAAGTTACGGCCTGAAAACTCAACCGAGATTACCAATTCACATATTACGGATGAGAATTCAAACAGTAATGCCAAATGAACTGGTGTTTTAATTTTTTCCGAGAATTACGGCTGGGAATCCCACCCGTATTTCTGGGACATGTTAAGTTTACGGCTGGTGATGCTGGCCGTAAACTAATATACGGCTAGGAATTCTAGCCGTTTCCTTAATTCACGGTTGGTTATCTCAGCCGTTTGTTACTCTGGATTGTCAGTAAATTGTGTTCTCGGCTAGATAATTAAAACACTAGTATGCATTCATTCAAGGTACATTAGTATCCAATTACTGAAAACAAGTTAAATCAACAGAAAAACAAAGTCTTGAATGATAAAACCTAAGAAGATGAACATACTAAAACAAAGTCTTAAACAAGTACATAAACCACTTATTCAGCACGACCAATATTCTTGGGAACATCATCAGAAGATGATGAAGAAGAACTTAGGGGAGTTGACGAAACACTAGTCCAATCATAAATTTCTTCGTCAGTATTTAAATGATCCCTCATTGGATTATGTAACTCCTGAAGCCTGAGAAGCAGTGTTTTTTGTTGGTCGCAATCCAAATATAAGACCTCCTCAAGGTTACGTCGCAGTACCCTGGCTACCCACTTAGCTCGCTTAACCATCATCGTAGCAATGTCACACATTGGAAGCTCCTGGGCTTCTTTTTGCTTTTCAGGGTTCCTAAAAATGGTGAAAAACAAATCAGAGTTATACAATTACGGTTAGGAACTAACAAAAACCCATCAGTGGTAAACTTTATCGGCTGGGATAACTAAGACATCCTAACCGTAAACAAAGTCTCGGCCATAAACAATGTACACGACCTAGTCGTTTATATGATAACGTCGGGCAAATGGCCCTTACCTAACCGTAATCTAGTAAATCGGCTAAGAAACATGGATAACGGTCAAGAACTACTGGTTACAGTTAGGATGTCCCATCCGTGTAACCATCAACTATGAAAAAAATCAGCCAACACAGGGCGTTTTACGGTTGGGAAAATCCTATCCGTGTAAACATATAACGGTTGGGATATAAAAATTTCCTAACTGTTTAAGAGGTTAACGGATGGGAGTTCGTGATGTCCCAACCGTTAGGTTGAAATTACGGCCAGGACGATATGATATCCCAGCCGTAAACCCTTCATAAATGAATTTTGAAATACCCTAAAATCATCAACCAAACTTATTTTTTCTATCTAATGATAAAATAACTTGTGGGTTTTTGGATTCTTACCTTGTAGGAGTCATTTGTGGAGGATTTGCAGGTGTTTGAACCGATTGGTTCACCATACAGGGATTTTGTGTTTGGAGAGATTGGTTCACTACATCTCCATTAAAAGGAACATCAATAACTTGCCATGTTTCGGAATCAGGGTTCAATCGGTCGGATCTTGTCACTCTTGGTCTTGCTGCCATCTTGAGAATCAATGGAGAACAAAAGTTTTTGAATTAGGTTTTAGAGAGTTTTTGAGAAGATGAAGGAGAATAGAGAAAATGAATGGGGAGAGGGTTTGAATTAAGATTATGTTTTATTTAGAAGAGAGGTTAAATCAGAATTTTAAATGACTTGAATCTCCCCCATCTGGTTTTTGCCTCCCCAAAGAAAAAAAGCCCCCAAAATGGTCAAAGGAGCTTGACTCTCTAAGCCCCAATAATAGGATTCATCTTTTAACCTTTACAAACATATGAGTGGCATCTCTTTAGCCCAATGCTTAGGAAATCATAGTAATATCGGTTATATTACTACCCCTCCTTCTTTCATTAAAGACTTTGGTATAGCTAGAGTTTTCTCCACGGAGAGCTTAAAACAATGGGAGGTTAGAGGTGAACTTAACAACTTTTGAGGGGTACAACTAGGTTTTCAAATAAGGGAGGTGGATCCAAATTTATTTATAATCACGTTTAGAACTGAAGCTGACTTTCACTGGATATCTACAAATGGACCATGGTATCCTTTTGGCAATGTTTACAACTGCTTACAAAGGAATGAATATTTATACGGAAAAGGTAAAATAGATTCCAATATGGGATTCTATCTCGAATGCAAAAAAGTGAACACAGAAGTCAGGAAATGTTAGGCTTGATTGCGACTAAGATAGGACAAGTTTCTAGAGTGTGTAAAGGATCAGAGACTTCTGACTGTCTGCCAAGAGTTTTAGTTTGGATAAATATAGAAAAACCCATAATTCATCATCAATTAGTTAAAGTAGGAAGATATCTTGTTAGTTATATTTACTTCAACTACCTCAACCTACCCTTGAAATTCTGCTCTCATTGTTTGCGTTTAGGACACAAAGTAGGTAGATGTGTTGCCCTTCATGAAAGACCTTTAGAAGACATTTATGATATTTGGTTAACTCTCCTTCACCTTGTGATGATATGAATTGGTTAAATGATGTCCTAGTTCAAATTTGGAATCCAAAAGACAACTTTGACCATACTGGTGTACCAGTACCTGTGCAAGCATATTTAAACCAACCTGGAGTAAGTGAAACTTTTCAAGACATCTTCAGAACTTATGTAGCTGAAGAGTATGCATTTCAAAGTAACATGCAAGATACCCTCGGTAGGTTTCAACAAAATACATTTAATTCTTATGAAGTACTAGGAGTCTAGGACCCTTTGTCATCACTGAAAACTTGTCGTCTGATGACGATATGCCGCTAGCATCATCATCAGTTTTAGGAAAAAGAACCTTCCCTTTCAATTATCCTTAGAACTTTATTCCCCTGCCTTCTTCTGACGATAGCTCGTTTTGATCTGCTAACTTAGAGACATTCCGAGTACTGGCTGAGTCTGTGCCGGAATCGGTTATCCAACTCGAGTCTGGTCTGTTACAGGATATCCCTTACCCGGTTCAGCTTATTAGTTCTCCAGCTAGACCAATTAGTGGAACTTTACCTTTAGTGAACATAAGGCTTTATTTTTCTTCATCAGAAAATGATAGGGATTCATTCGAATCCCTAATTTCTCCAACCTTCCCTAATACTTCGATAAATCAATCTCCCCAAGTTCATGACAATAAAATATGCATTGCATCATCTTTTCAAACCCCATTAACTCATCCAAAATCTGCTTTCAAAATTTCAGTTTCTGATTTTCTTTCTTCTTCATCTTTTGAACATCTTTGTTTTATTCCCTCAAAGGATGAAAAGTTTTCAAAATTGATCAATATGGGTAAAACATTTCAGAATATCAAGCTCATTCAAGTACTTATCATCCAATTCCTTTCCCTGAACTTATCCCTTCAAAGCAATAGGAGGAGACACATGTACTTCTCTTATAACTTATTCTAAATTTCTTAATCAGTTTGATTTAATATAGTTAGCCTTAAAACCATTCAAATATTCTTGTTCTTGATTGTGTGTAACCTTTTAGAGCATAGCTCGGTCGACCTCGCATGCGTTGCTATCTCAAGCCTATTTGTCAATGTTAGTGATTAAAACTATGAGTCTTGATTTCTAGCCTACATAGCTAAGTCTCGGACTAGGATAGAAAAGTGTAGTTGAGATCAAGGACTTCATGGCGATTCATCATACAACGACGAAGATCTACTCAAGGAACTGTGGAACTTCATCAACAAAAAGGTATACGGAGACTTGAACTTATCTATCACTCAAAAGTCTATCTCTTCTATCTCCTATTTCTTATGAGACAAAAGTCGTATTTTATATAGACGGGATCATACACATTTGATATTTCGAGCCGAGTATATCTCGCCTATCTATATCTCGAAATCATGTGTTGGTAAAGCGTTTCGCGTTGATCAAGTTTATCTTCACCTAGTGACGAAAGTCATGAAAAGTTTCAGTTACTTTGAGAATTGCTCTGACGCGAAACGGTCTGTGAATAACAACTATATAACGTCCTATGAGAATGCCTCAATAATTGGAATGAGAGTTTAGATTACATAACCATGTATTCCTTAATCCGAAGTTTTCGAACTTTGTTGATTGAGAGAAACCGGAGGAATTGGCTTTGCCAAGTCCGCGAACTGACGGAAGTTCTCGACCGAGAATTTCTGCTGAGATTTTCCAACAACTCGTTTGCGTGTAAGTCCACGAACCTAGTCCGCGAACTGGCGAAAGTCTCATTGTCGAGATTTTCTGCCGAGTTTGGAAAACTCCACTAGTTGTCTTAAGTCCGCGAACTTGTTTGTGAGCTTAAGTGGTTATGATCTAAAGATGTGCTCTGAACATGAAACTTAAATTACTAAGGAATGCTTTATGAAAACCGTGACTATAAAGTTCATGAGACGATTCAATCGAATCGAATCATCTTTGTTTCAATTGTGTCTTGTGTAGTTACATAAGATCTCATAGCAATTGAACAACTCTTTAACTAGTTCATTTGAGCCAATTGAACTAGTTATGGTGAAGAAGAACAAGGTTAATATGAAATGCTCATATGGTTAACCTTTTGGGTTACTATGTCGAACCAACATACACGTACATGTTTGGGCATGGTTTTCAAAAACCCAGCAAATGTCTACCCAAGTGCGTGTGACAAGCTAAGTTTTTGATCTAACGATTGAGAAATATTAGCTTGAATCTAAATCATGTTTTCATCTAACGGTGAATATGGATTGCTTGTAACTAAGGAAAAACCCTGATTTGAAGGCTATATAAAGGAGACATATAGCATTGTGCAAAACTAATCCCCACACGTCTGTGTGATGCTAGTGCGCTCGCTAGAGTCGATTCTCCTTTAACCTTTGGTTTTCTTCTCTAAAACCAGATTAACGACTTAAAGACTTCATTGGGATTGTGAAGCCAGACCGATACTACTTTTATCGTAGTTGTGTGATCTGATCTTGCATCTTCTATCGTACGAGTACAATCTTTGATTGGCTTGAGATCGTGAGAGTTCTACGATAGGCAAGATAAAGAAGTCACAAACATCTTCGTCTCACTGTTTGTGATTCCTCGACAAACCGCCTGTTTAGTCAGGAAGGATTGTAGAGAGGTGATTGATTAATCTAGGCTGTTCTTCGGGAATATAAGACTGGATAATCAATTGGTTCATGTTCACCTTGATTTCATATCTTAAGACGGAACAAAACCTAGGGTTTATCTATGGGAGACAGATTTATCCTTTGATAGACTTTTCTGTGTGAGACAGATTTGTTTATTATCAAGTATGCGATTTTGGGTTGCAGCAACTCTTGGTTGTGGGTGAGATCATCTAAGGGAATCAAGTGCGCAGTATCCTGCTGGGATCAAAGGCGTAGGAGTATAACTGTACCTTGGATTGGTGGGAGACTGATTGGGGTTCAACTATAATCCAGTCCGAAGTTAGCTTGGAGTAGGCTAGTGTCTGTAGCGGCTTAATACAGTGTGTATTCAATCTGGACTAGGTCCCGGGGTTTTTCTGCATTTGCAGTTTCCTCGTTAACAAAATTTCTGGTGTCTGTGTTATTTCAATTTCCGCCTCATAATTTATATAATTGAAATAATACAGGTTGTGCGTTCGTGATCATCAATTGGAAATCCAACCTTTGGTTGTTGATTGATATTGATTGATCCTTGGACATTGGTCTTTGGTACCGTCCAAGTTATTCCTTGTATTTGATAAATACTCGCTATTGTTTTTAGCTTGAGTAAAAATCAAATCAAGAGAGAGATATTAACTCCTTGAGATACTTTTATCTAGATTGAGTCTGACTGTCTAGTTGATTCTCTAACAAAGTATTTCGGAGTTAGTCCATACAGATTGCTAAGCGAAATATTGGGTGGTGTTGTTAGACCCCCGCTTTTTCAAAACCAATTCATGTTAAATTAGACATAGTACATCTATAGATTAAATAACTAAATAAGCTCAGACAGTGGTGATAATCCTCATTCATTGCATAACTTGTCATTCTTACCTGTTTTTCAGTTTTTTTTTATCTAGAATTGAATAGCCTTGTTTGTTTCCCTAGTACTATGAAGATCTTAACATGAAATGTACAAGGGTACAGAAACCCCTTAACTCAAAATCACTTGATAAATCTCCTTAACAAAGAAAAACCTGAAATACTATTTCTATCTGAAACCAAAAACCAAAGACCCTTAGTTAAAAAATTGGTCTCCTCTTTTCCTAATTATCACATAGTAGACCCTGTAGGATTAGAAGGAGGATTAGTAGTAGCTTGGATCGATGGGTTTCATTTTGAAATTGTTTAATGGAACATAAACATGATAAATATTATTGTCAACACTTCTTTTGATACCAAACAATTGGTATTAACATGTTTTTATGGTAGTCCATACCCAACTAGCAGAAATGTTGCTTGGGATTTCTTAGAAGAAATTAGCCAACAAGTGTCCCAGAGACTTATGCCACGGATAGTTATAGGAGACTTCAACATGATTTTCAACCAAACAGAAAAATTAGGAGGTCTACCATTCAACAAAGCCAATAGTGAATACTATGCAAAAATTTTAGAAAGATCAGGCTTATATGACTTAGTCTTTATAGGTAATGACTATACTTGGGACAATCATAGAGAAGGAAAGAAAAATATTCAGGAAAGACTAGATAGAGCAGTGATACAGAGGGTCACATACAATTTCCAAATGCTTCTCTTTCTCATTTGGTTGCAGTAGGCTCATACCACAGTCCAATTCTACTAACTTTAGATACTCAACTATCTAAATCTGAATGGATTTTTAAATTCTATAACACATGGTTGAAAGATATCTCTTGCCAACAAGTAATTCAAGGATCTTGGAATTCTTCCTATGAGGTGGAAGCATCAACTAGTCTAGTCCAAAACCTTAAATAGGTTGGAGTGAATTTAACTGACTGGAAAAAGAATATCTTTGGACTTGTTAGAGCACTGCTCGGTCGAACTCGCAAGCGTTGCTATCTCAAGATTGTTTTTCAAGTTTAGTTGCCAAAACTATAAGTCTTGATTTCTAGTCTACTTATAGCTAAGTCTCGGACTAGGATAGTAAGTGTAGTTGATCTCTAGACTCCACGACGTTTATCATATGAAGAAGAATAACTACTCAAGGAACTTGTGGAACTTCATCGACAAAAATTATGTGGAGACTTGAACTTATCTATAACCCAAAAGTTTATCTACTATATCTCCTATTTTGAGACAAAAGTCGTATTGCTATATAGACTTCGATTATACACATTTGTTATTTCGAGCCGAGTTTATCTAGCTTATCTATTTCTCGAAATATGTGATGGTAAGCTTTTGCTTTGTCCAAGTTCATCTTTACTCTGACGAAAGTCATGTTGATTATTTCAATAACTTGAAAATCACTTTGATGAAAAATAGTTTGTGAATAACAACTACATAACATCCTCTAAGAAAGTTTCAATGATTGAAATGAGAGTTTAGAACATGTAACCATCTTTGGATATAAGCATAGTATGTTCTCACATTTGTGTAAAAGTCCAAAAATCGGGAACCCAAAGTATGTGTAGCCGTATGAGTACTGGCGGTTGTTGGAAATCCGGGTGAGTATGCGTACCCGTACACATACTGGCGGAAAATTCACGTCCGTGAATTTCTGCTGGAGTTTGAAAGTGGAAACCAAACTCAATCCGTTTACTTAAGTACGCATACTCGTTCGCATACTTAGGTAGGTTACTTTCTAAAATTGGTTTGTTCATGAACTAAAACATTTATATATTAAGGAATGCAATCTTTGCAAATCGTGGCTATAATGTTCATGAATTGATTCGAGTGAACCAAAACTGATTTTGCTTCGATTGTGTCTTGTATACTTCTATAAGATCTAAGCAATTGAACAACTCTCTAACTAGTTCCTTTGAGTCATTTGAACTAGTTATGGTGAAGATGAATAAGGTTGATATGAAAGTGCTCATATGGCTAACCATTGGTTAACTATTATTGAACCAACTAAGTGTACACGTTTAGGTACGGTTACTCAAACCTAAATGAAGTTACATTTCATTTGTGTATAACAAGCTAAGTTCGATCTAACAGTTGAAAGATATTAGCTTGAATCTAATAAGGTTTTCATCCAACAGTTAATATTGAATGCTTTGTTACCAAGGTAACTTAGATTGCAAACCCTGATTTGAAGACTATATAAGCTAGAAACTGGGAAACCTAATACTCACACCTCCTGTGTGATACTAGTTGTATAAGCTAGATTCGATTCTCCTTTAACCTTAGGTTTTTCACGAAACCCTGTAAGTTAACGACTTAAAGACTTCATTGGGATTGTGAAGCCAGACCCAACTATTTTCTCTGTAGTTGCGTGATCCGATCTTGTTGTTCCTATCGTGATTGACTGCAATCGTAAGATTGGCTTGAGATTTATATCTCTGATAGGCAAGATAAAAAAGTAGGCACAAACATCTTCGTCTCATCATTTGTGATTCTACAATATCTTGTTTCGTTAATCGATTAAGATTATTGTGAGGTGATTGATACTTTTAGGCTGTTCTTCGGGAATATAAATCCGGTATATCAATTGATTCTTGTTCACCTTGATTTATCAAAAGACGGAACAAAACTCGTAGGTATTTCTGTGGGAGACAAATTTATCTATTCCTATAAAATTTTCTGTGTGATACAGATTTTTTTATCAAGTCTTCGACTTTAGGTCGTAGCAACTCTTAGTTGTGTATGAGATCAGCTAAGGAATCAAGTGCATAGTATCCTGCTGGGATCAGAGACGTAAGGAACGCAACTGTACCTTGAATCAGTGTGAGATTGATTAGGGTTCAACTACAGTCCAGACCGAAGTTAGTTTGTAGTAGGCTAGTGTCTGTAGCGGCTTAATACATTGTGCTATTCAATCTGGACTAGGTCCCGGGGTTTTTACGCATTTGCGGTTTCCTCGTTAACAAAACTTCTGGTATCTTGTTATTTCTTTTCTGCATTATATTTTGTTATATAATTGAAATAGCACTGCTTGTGCGTTGAATCGATCAATTGGAAAATCCAACCTTTGGTTGTTGATTGTGATAGATTATTGAATATTGGTATTTGGTACCGTTCAAGCTATCTCTCTTATATTCAATCGGGCTCGCAAATTATTATTTGTTTGATTGCAGATTGAATTGAGATATTGAGATATAACTCTTTGATATACTTTTCTTAAGATTGAGTCTGACTGTCTAGTTGATTCTATTAAAAGTGTATTGGAGTTAGTCTATACAGATTGCTAAGTTGAAATATTGGGTGAGGTTGTTAGACCCCCGTTTTTTCATGTCATCCTGTTGTTGATGGTGGTTTTTACTTAGGGTTAAAATTGTAAAACCTTGCATCTGATGTGACGTCACTCTGTAAGGAAACTGAGCCATGAGTGTTAGCCTCTCCACTGGCATATTTATTGAGTTATTTAATATATTTACATGAAATTTTTCCAGACTGACGCATGTAGCAACCATTCCAGATGTTCTGTAAATTTCGGCGCCTTGCCTATATTCGTTTAATATAAGTTTCTCTGAGTGCTTTCTATGCTATGTTCCCCGGCTGAACCCTTAATGTTGATATGGCATGACAATTTGTGTTCACTCGTAGTAGAGTAGCACGAATTTCCAAATATCAAGGATAAGGTCTTTGCATAAGGTATTCAATCAGAAAGCATGCTGCTATCTGACAATGAACTTAAAGAACTTTCTGTCAACACATGGAATTCAATCAATTACTTTTGCGCCTTGCGCAGTATACCAGACCTTGCTTGTCGAAATTAAGCCTAGGAAAACTAGGAAATTAATTCTCCATGGATTAGTAGGTGTGAAACCTCTCCCAGAATCAGCAAACAGGGAGCCTCAGCAGCAAAGGGAGGCGTGGCCAAGCCTTAGGCCAGCTGGTGCCACTTTCCATTGGCCACGCCCCATCCTAAACCGACCCTTTTCCCTCGACCAATCAGGTCGCTTTAAACTCGCCACACGCACATAAATTGCGGCTGAGCCCATACTTGTCGGCCCCATTTCCCATCGACCAATCAGGTCACTCTAAAGCCGCCACACTCACACCAGAAGTGTAGCCACGCCCATGCTTGGCCGGCCCCACTCCTTCCTACCGACCAATCAGGTCACTTTAAAATGCGCCACAAGCACTAGAGATCTGGCCGCTCCCATGCTTGGCCGGCCCCTTTTCTTGACCAATCAAGTCGCTGTAAACTCGCCACCATACATTAAAACCCAAACGCGCCCTGTCGCGCCACCATACTAACTGGCAAGCCAAACGCGCCCTGCCACAACAACATATTAATCGGCATGCCAACATGCTATTCTGCCGCAGTAGCATGCCACGAGCCACTTTAGCCTTGGCCACGCCGCCAAGCCCTAATTTTGGTCACGGCGCCAAATCCTAGCCTTGGCCACGCCGTCAAGCCCTAATTTTGGCCATGGTGCCAAATCCTAGCCTTGGCCACGACGCCAAATCCTAGCCTTGGCCATGCCACCAAGCCCTAACTTTGGCCACGACGCCAAGCCCTAACATTGGCCACGACGCCAAATCCTAGCCTTGGCCACGCCTCCAAGCCCTAACTTTGGCCATGACGCCAAATCTTAGCCTTGGACACTCCACCAAGCCCTAATTTTGGCCACGTCGCCAAATCCTATCCTTGGCCACGCCGCCAAGCCCTAACTTTGGCCACGACGCCAAATCCTAGCCTTGGCCACGCCGCCAAGCCCTAATTTTGGCAACGGAGCCAAATCCTAGCCTTGGCCACGCCGCCAAGCCCTAATTTTGGCAACGGAGCCAAATCCTAGCTTTGGCCATGCCACAACGCCACAGGCGTGGCCATGCCACAATGTCACAGGCGCGGCTATGCCACTATGCCATTAACATGTGCCAAAATAATGTGGTCATAATCAACGACCACCCTCTCTCCTGAATTACAATCTCATCCGTCCAAGTTCTCCACCGAACTGACAGACTTGTGGAAAGTTTCAGGCGACCAGCTGCCTAAATCTAGTGGTCATGGCTACGCCGTGCGCGACTTGCACCACCGTGCCACTGGCATGCACGAGCCATGCTATCCATGCCACATTGCCACTGGCGTATACCAAAACACCACCGCGCCATTATCAGTTGCCAACACAAGGTAGCCATAATCAACGACCACCCTCCTTCATGAGATGCGATCTCAGCCATCAAAGTTCGCCACCGAACTGACAAACCTGTGGCAAGTTTTAGGCGACTAGCCAAAACGAGCCTAATAGCATTACATGCTATTTTCCTGTGATAAGTCCCTTGACTTTGACTTGCCACACGTAGCAAAGTGCTACATGTTTTCCGCGAAAACACTCGAAACATCAAATATGTCACAAACTGGGGGATGCTCATCAGGGTAGGTCTGGCAGTTTACAGCGTGCGGCGTGCAATGCGCCCGTTACAAGAAAGTGTCATGAAGTAGGAAAATTAATGGTGGTAAAAAGTAACGGTGTAAACGAATTCACTTTCTTCATCATGGAAGCATAATGACCGACGGTTACACGTTATTCTATTATTCCACCACTCAAAAGTTTCCACTTCCTACGAGACCAGGGTACGTTTCAATATGACTTGTATAAATATGCTTCACCTATTTTCACCAAAAACAAGTTTTGGTCGGCAACAACACAATATCTAGAAATCACCTGGTAGCTTTCCATTCTGCTAGCCAGTTCTACTTTCAGATACAAGTCATAAACAACCACACCTTTAGAATCAACTATTCTGGTCTCAACACTCTCTCCGCTTCCCTCCCTAAGACCAACCATTCTCCTTCACTTTGTGACCGAAGCAAGCTTGGAACGGCCATTTCTTGGTTTAGGCCAGGACTGTACAGATTGATCTCTCGAATCAAAAGTACTCCCGTGCAGTACATTGTTTAGGGTTTAGACTCGTTTCTCATCCACACACCCAAAATTACCAAAATCAACAAAAATGATTTTCACCCACAAACAACTGGCGACCACAGTGGCAGATTAATCTCTCGGTTGCAATACCAATTTCCAATTTCCAATTTCATTTTTTCAAACCCGATCTCAATATGGTAGAACTCAGGTCCGGATCAGCAACAAACCCTGAAAACACTAGCGCTGAGATTACTCTTGGTATTAACGTTTCTTCTATTGGAATTAATACGCCGCCTGTCAACACCAGCGACGCGGAAAATGTTCCTCCAGGCGTTACACCTCTAGTCACCAGAGTCAGAGCCGCTGCCGCCACCCCCAACGTTTCTTCAAGTGTGACACCTCCAACAGTCACCAGAGCCGCTGCTACTTCACCATCAGGATGAGAGACTGGGGGAGCCTGAGGAAGCTGATCCATTATTACCATTGCTGATTTGATGGAAATACAAGAAGTTTTTGCTAAGGCTCAGACAGACATGGCCACAACTCAAAAGGAGCGAAACAACGAACATCCGAATGATTAGTCAAGGGATTCAGAATTCGGGCGTTAGATTGTCATAAACCAAATGTGACCGAACATCAATTGGCGGAGTTATGCATTAATGCTTTCTGGGGACTTGTTCACAAAACAATGTAATCTATGACGGAGCATGTGTGTGAGACTTTTTATTTCTCCAAGGTGCAGCGCCGAGATATATTTTCAAGCTCTCAGCCGTGTTGCATTGGCGCTTCGAACTTTTCTCCAGGAGCCGCTTCTACTTTTCGCTCCAGAAGCCGCTCGTCTTCGACGTTATGTCCATAAGTGATTAAAATTTTTGATTGAGATTGTAGTAAATAGTAAATAGGATTCGAACTCAAAGATTTGTGAAGATTAAATTAAAATTATATAGAAAAATATTAACAATGGGTGCGAGAGGTAACCAAGACACTAGATTCCACTATTATGCAAAATTGAATGATAAATATTTCAAAACTCTATTCAATTCTTAAGTCCTCTTTTATCTTTAATTCACTATCAATCATACAGATTCTCAAACATTATTTGTAAACCTTAAGCATAGATTATCAAGAGATTAAACCAAGCATAACCTATCAAACTGAATAACAAATAATTAAGACAATCATTCAAATAATTTAAAACTCTGCAAAAGCAGCGATTAGGTGAATTATATAATTAAATGAAATAGTTATCCATTTATGTTGCGTGAATAGCTTCCTCCATTGCCTTGGTTACGAGGGAATTAGCTCATCATAGTAAAAATGCTCTCAAAATAATTTATTATGGCTCAAAAATGGTTTACAAATGATGAGAATATGAAAAATACAATAAAACCGGGTTTGTAACAATTATATTTGTTACAAACCAGAGAACTACGACCCTCAGTGACAAAATAAGACTGCTACAGCTGTGTCGCAAATGTTGTAGCAAATAAGTCTGCCTGATGTAAGACTCACAAGTGTGAGTCGTTATTACTGTAGAAAAACGACTGTTGGTGCAGGTCCGTTCTTCGTGTTCTTCATGTTCATCATCATCAGCAGCAGCAGAAACCGAGTTTGGGAAAACTCGAATTTCTTCTTCTCTGGCTCTCCTCAGCCCCCCAGACTCTCGACACCCTTTCTACTCAACCCCATCAACCTATTTATAGCCAACAGACCCATCGAATCTCGATCATTTACTCCATATAATTCTATTTAACTCGACAGTAAAGAAAATATTTCAGGGAATATTTTCTTTCCTGTTTCATCTTCTCACGCGTTTTCAAGCCTCCAAATTACCATATTTAACTCTTTCACGCTCCAACAAGTCGTTCAAGTCATCACACATCATCAGAACACGTACAAATTCTTCCAGAACCCGTGGATATCTTCTCCCTGTACGTGTTTTCCCTGTTTGCAACTCGTGGATTGCCTAGACGATTCTAGCTAATTCTGATCGAACCAAAAGCCCACAACGTGTTTGCTAGGCCATATCACAACTTCCTACCAAAAATCAGCCATTGAATCTCCCTAGAACACGTTCAAAACTTCAATCAAAAATATGCCAGTGAAGAAGGAAATTTTCCCGCCAAAAATGAAATTTGAATTTTAGAAGAAAGACACCCCTTATCCAGTGGTCACCCCTTATCCGTTGCTGGAGTCCGAATAACACATGTCCTTTGTGGTGCCTTTAGTAATTTTTCTGGGGTATTTCCAACACTTTTTCTGGGTTCCTCCGGTGCATTTCTGGGGTGTCTTTAGTACTCTATCCTAGGGTGTAAAACACCACTTTTCGAGCCAATTTCACCGCAAGAGCTTATTTTTCCAAAAACATCTACAAAAACATAAAATAACACAATAAGTATTTAATCGAGTCTAACAATACAGAACATTGAGAACAAAATAAACACATAAATGCGTCTATCAAATACCCCCAAACTTATTATTTTCTAGTCCTCGAGCAAAAATAAAAATAAAATCCTAATTCACTAGGTGTCCTTAGTGACCGAGTTAATCTCGGGAGGGTTTAACAGAGGTGTACCCACAAAACCAATACTCCAGACCCTAGCTATCTATGTCGAACCTTGGAAGGCACTAAAGAATCTCCTTGGTTGGCTTACAATCACTGACTACAGGAGGAAGTACCCTGATGCGAAATTCCAATTGTTGTACACGAGTTTGCACTCAAGCATACTAAAATTCATATAAAGTGACAGAGCTCTACTCAGATAGTTGCACTATGGACATCATATTCGGAGTCAAACTAACCATATGGATAGAAAAAGGAGATGGAAATAGAAAAATGTAGATGGTTTTGATGTTAACCAAATGATCGATGTTTCACATATCTGTCTGAAGGCCACTGCCAGAATGAACCTATCCTAATGGACTGAGATATCGGTCTGACTAATATCAACACAACTGGCATATACAAGGGAACCAGTGGTCAATAACTTAAATCTAGATCAACAAACTGGCAAATACAAGGGAACCAGCAGTTGACTACACAGAACAATAACCATTTTTTTTTCAACTTAACGGCATGAATAAATCTTTTTGATCCAAGCGCATGCTTCTTGTCAGCAGATTACACGATAGTTCCCACGGGTCCTGCATTCCACGCTTGCTTAGGCGACGGAAACAGGGAGAACACACGCATATTGCTATCCAAGTGTTAATACTTATTCCGATTGGTCTAACTGGTCCGGTCTTTTTTCTTTTTTTTTTTTGGAAAAGGTAACTCAGTCACTCTATTTCACCCTAGCAAAGGTAACAACTTGAATCGTGTGCCCCACCAAATCACTTGAAACAAAAGAAAACTAAAAATAGAAAGTGAAAAGGACTCGACAAGATATGGCGAAACTATCATGTTATTTCTAACACCTGAGCTCTGTGCTTTTATGAATAGACTCTATAGATGTTTCCATCTAGTCAGATTGGTTCCTCAACTCCTAAAACAAAAATGTTTCCATCCACTTAGATTGGTTAGTGCTATCCTTAATAGGCATAAATTTCTAGGCTCTGGAGTTTATTTATTGCAACTAAAAAGTTTCTCTCATACCCCCAAACTTAAAATTAACATTGTCCTCAATGTTCTAAAGATGAAATTAAAAGCATGAACAAGGAGAGACAGTTACTATTTGAAGCAAAAGAGTGAAGGAAGGATATTACCGGGTTGCATGAGATTGGGTTACCTCCCAAGAAGTGCTAAGTTTAAAGTCTTCAGCCAGACATCGGAAGGAATTAGTCACCTCATAGAATCATATAGAAGTAGTCGGAATAATTGTGGGTCTTCAAAACCAAATAGAGCTGACCAAGGAAACTGCATGAACCAAGAAATGACAAGAAGCATGCCCTTACCTAGTTTCCTGAAAATTATATCTAATTGTGGTTCAGGTTCAGGTTCTATGAAAGGTCTAAATAAATATTTTCATTGGTTGCGTTTCTTCATAGTGGATCCCGAATTAGGTCTAGAGTCTGAAAAACTCAAATACGACTTAGAAGCGCACAAGTAATAACCTAAATAATTGAGGATCCTCTAAGTCAATCAGATTGACTTACAATGACCACAATGAGAGAGGTGTCTTCCTTAAGAAAATGTGTCGACCCTAATATCCTAAAGTGATTAGGTTTAGTCTCAAAACTTAATAACCGACACATCAAAATCAAAGTTCCCACAATTGGTTGAAAAGTTTTTGGTGGGAAAACAAAGTCAATCTTGGTATCATAGCCTGGGTTAACCACATCAACCAGAGGATGGTTTCTAACAACTGAGCTTCTCTGGACATCATTAGGTTCGGGAAAACGTGTATGAAGATAATCTTGTAAGATGGTTGAGGCACAAATGTCAAGTCCTACAGGAGGGTACTTTCTAAGAGTTAAAGCACAGGAGAATGATAATCACCCCCAAACTTAGATTTTCTGTGTCTCTAGAAAGACTAGTCACAACTTCCTAATTTCTAGGTCATCAGATTCCTGGAAATGGTCAATAGATTCTTCTAAGTTGGGTTCATCCTCACTCATTTCTACGAGTTTATCATCTTCTAAGACTAGTGTTTCTAAATCGCTAGATTCTAAAACAGTATTCTCAGGGTAAACTCTTTCCTCTAAACCATCATCACAATCATATAAAGGATTATCAGAGAGAAAGGCTCATAAACTAAGGTTTTAATCATAGTTACCTCCTCCGATTCACTGATAGGCACATCAAATAATGGATTATCCAACATACTGCAGGCTAAAGGATCATGAACTACATCGTCTAAAACGGTGGTATCTCTAGTCAAATCACATCCTTTTGAATAGGTGAATAATTATTAAAATTATTTGGATTTGTATTAGAAACAACACTATCATTATAAAGCTCAATGGAGTAACAAATTCCTGATCACTATGCCTACATATTTCATGTTCTTCATCAATACTATCCTCATCATAATCATCACTATAATAACATGAAAATGATCGAACCTTATCAAAACAAGAAGTGTTACCATTCTAACCTCGTCATCTTGATTATGTAAATAACTATCTTCATTCTCAAGGGTATTATTGGATACACTATATTGGCAATTCAAATAATTTCGAGCAATTCTTTCGTTCGTCTCAGCTATCCGCTTGAGATGGTCTTCTAAAGAAGGTTCACTCATTATTGTAGTTCTTTCGTCTATAATTATACTATTCATCTCAGCTAACTTATGCGTCGACTCAGCTAATTTACGTGTTGACTCTAGTAAAGAGGAATTATCAGAAGGATCATAAAAAGGACTACTTTTCAATAGTTTCATTGCATCCTCCAAAGACGAGGAACTAGTGCTATAGTCTTCTTGCTCGTATGACCGGTGCGCATGTGGATAGTAATTGGGCTCACCATGGTATGACCCGTAACCTTCAAAAGTTTCGCGTTCCCAACCACTATTCCCAACATGGTCATAGAAAGGATGATGTCCATATTCAAATTCAGGTCGATAATCATTGTATTGGCTTCTATCATACCAGTTCGACATTCTTAATTGCAAGGGAATTCTACACAATCACAAACAAGGCTGACTCGACCAAATCAAACCTATAAAATCTAGCAAACAACAAGCATGATGGCTCCACTTAGATTGTTTCTAGACCAGCTTCTAATCCTTCGAAAGGGAATTCGTTAAAATTTAAGCAAACCCCTCTGGAATCAATCCGATTCAAAGTAAGTTGAATTGAGGCGAGGGAATCTCAGTGGAGCTTTGATACCCAAGGCCTCACCGCTATCACAAGGCGGCGCAGTCACGCATTCAACTCACAGAAACCATCATGAGCTTCGAAGTATGCTAAAAAGAGTAACCAATATTTTTCGAAAGATTTTCCTACCAAGCTCGTTACCCTATCGATCTCGTTCTAATCAAATTTTAAGCTTGGGTTCGCGTTAGGTTTCGTTTTCCTAAGGCGGGCAAGAAGGGAGCGGTGATAAAATCCGAACCCTTATCTTGTATTGGCCAGGCCTTTCCCTTTACTAGGAATTTAAAAACAGTCCAAATTCGTCCTCAATCAATGAATCACCTTAAGGAATACAATAACTTGCTTACAGGAGATTCGCGAGTGTTTCGATGGACTTACCTCCCATACCAGACGGGGGATGAACCGTTGAAGTCGACTCGGGCCACGACTCCTATGTCATGTACGAACCCGAGGGGCCGAGACGATATAGTAATCGTCGTCCTTCCCTGCAAACAGTTTGTATTTAAGGGTACCCTTCCGTAGGGTTTAAAAAAATAAATAAAAATAATGTCCCGATTGTCTAGTCCAAAGAAAAGAAAAAAAAATAATAATGATAATTAAAAAAAAAATGGAAAGTCTCTTAAAAAAATAATTCTCTTTTTTTTTCTTTTTCTCTCTTTTCTCTCTTTTTTTTTTTTTTTGCTTTGTCTTTTTTCCTTCTCTTTTAGCTTTAAGCTTTGATTCCAAGGTCTTTAGTATCCAACTTCAAACCTGTAATACAAAGACATACCAAAGAGACGTAAAAAGAACAAATGGAATAATAAAAAAAAAAAAAAAACCTAAAAATTCTACCTAAACACAAATCCCGGCAGCGGCGCCAAAATGATTAAAATTTTTGATTGAGATTGTAGTAAATAGTAAATAGGATTCGAACTCAAAGATTTGTGAAGATTAAATTAAAATTATATAGAAAAATATTAACAATGGGTGCGAGAGGTAACCAAGACACTAGATTCCACTATTATGCAAAATTGAATGATAAATATTTCAAAACTCTATTCAATTCTTAAGTCCTCTTTTATCTTTAATTCACTATCAATCATACAGATTCTCAAACATTATTTGTAAACCTTAAGCATAGATTATCAAGAGATTAAACCAAGCATAACCTATCAAACTGAATAACAAATAATTAAGACAATCATTCAAATAATTTAAAACTCTGCAAAAGCAGCGATTAGGTGAATTATATAATTAAATGAAATAGTTATCCATTTATGTTGCGTGAATAGCTTCCTCCATTGCCTTGGTTACGAGGGAATTAGCTCATCATAGTAAAAATGCTCTCAAAATAATTTATTATGGCTCAAAAATGGTTTACAAATGATGAGAATATGAAAAATACAATAAAACCGGGTTTGTAACAATTATATTTGTTACAAACCAGAGAACTACGACCCTCAGTGACAAAATAAGACTGCTACAGCTGTGTCGCAAATGTTGTAGCAAATAAGTCTGCCTGATGTAAGACTCACAAGTGTGAGTCGTTATTACTGTAGAAAAACGATGTTGGTGCAGGTCCGTTCTTCGTGTTCTTCATGTTCATCATCATCAGCAGCAGCAGAAACCGAGTTTGGGAAAACTCTAATTTCTTCTTCTCTGGCTCTCCTCAGCCCCCCAGACTCTCGACACCCTTTCTACTCAACCCCATCAACCTATTTATAGCCAACAGACCCATCGAATCTCGATCATTTACTCCATATAATTCTATTTAACTCGACAGTAAAGAAAATATTTCAGGGAATATTTTCTTTCCTGTTTCATCTTCTCACGCGTTTTCAAGCCTCCAAATTACCATATTTAACTCTTTCACGCTCCAACAAGTCGTTCAAGTCATCACACATCATCAGAACACGTACAAATTCTTCCAGAACCCGTGGATATCTTCTCCCTGTACGTGTTTTCCCTGTTTGCAACTCGTGGATTGCCTAGACGATTCTAGCTAATTCTGATCGAACCAAAAGCCCACAACGTGTTTGCTAGGCCATATCACAACTTCCTACCAAAAATCAGCCATTGAATCTCCCTAGAACACGTTCAAAACTTCAATCAAAAATATGCCAGTGAAGAAGGAAATTTTCCCGCCAAAAATGAAATTTGAATTTTAGAAGAAAGACACCCCTTATCCAGTGGTCACCCCTTATCCGTTGCTGGAGTCCGAATAACACATGTCCTTTGTGGTGCCTTTAGTAATTTTTCTGGGGTATTTCCAACACTTTTTCTGGGTTCCTCCGGTGCATTTCTGGGGTGTCTTTAGTACTCTATCCTAGGGTGTAAAACACCACTTTTCGAGCCAATTTCACCGCAAGAGCTTATTTTTCCAAAAACATCTACAAAAACATAAAATAACACAATAAGTATTTAATCGAGTCTAACAATACAGAACATTGAGAACAAAATAAACACATAAATGCGTCTATCAAATACCCCCAAACTTATTATTTTCTAGTCCTCGAGCAAAAATAAAAATAAAATCCTAATTCACTAGGTGTCCTTAGTGACCGAGTTAATCTCGGGAGGGTTTAACAGAGGTGTACCCACAAAACCAATACTCCAGACCCTAGCTATCTATGTCGAACCTTGGAAGGCACTAAAGAATCTCCTTGGTTGGCTTACAATCACTGACTACAGGAGGAAGTACCCTGATGCGAAATTCCAATTGTTGTACACGAGTTTGCACTCAAGCATACTAAAATTCATATAAAGTGACAGAGCTCTACTCAGATAGTTGCACTATGGACATCATATTCGGAGTCAAACTAACCATATGGATAGAAAAAGGAGATGGAAATAGAAAAATGTAGATGGTTTTGATGTTAACCAAATGATCGATGTTTCACATATCTGTCTGAAGGCCACTGCCAGAATGAACCTATCCTAATGGACTGAGATATCGGTCTGACTAATATCAACACAACTGGCATATACAAGGGAACCAGTGGTCAATAACTTAAATCTAGATCAACAAACTGGCAGATACAAGGGAACCAGCAGTTGACTACACAGAACAATAACCATTTTTTTTTAACTTAACGGCATGAATAGATCTTTTTGATCCAAGCGCATGCTTCTTGTCAGCAGATTACATGATAGTTCCCACGGGTCCTGCATTCCACGCTTTCTTAGGCGACGGAAACAGGGAGAACACACGCATATTGCTATCCAAGTGTTAATACTTATTCCGATTGGTCTAACTGGTCCGGCTTTTTTTTTTTTTTTATATAGTAACTCAATCACTCTAATTCACCCTAGCAGTGGTAACAACTTGAATCGTGTGCCCCACCTAATCACTTAGAGAAACATAGTTTAAAATGAAAAAAAATAAAAATAGAAGTGAAAAGGACTCAACGAAATATGGTGCAACTATCATGTTATTTCTAACACCTGAGCTCTGTGCTTTTATGAATAGACTCTTTCGATGTTTCCATCTAATCATATTGGTTCCTCAACTCCTATAACCAAGATGTTCCCATCCACTTAGATTGGTTAGTGCAAACCTTAATAGGCATAAATTTCTAGGCTCTGGAGTTTAATAATTGCAACTAAAAAGTTTCTCCCATACCCCCAAACTTAAATCTAACATTGTCCTCAATGTTCTAAAGATGAAATTAAAAGCATGAACAAGGAAAAACGGTTACTATTTGAAGCAAAAGAGTTAAGGAAGGATATTACCGTGTCGCATGAGATTGGGTTACCTCCCAAGAAGTGCTAAGTTTAAAGTCTTCAGCCAGACTTAGAAAAGGATTGGTCAACTCGAACCATAAAGTAACAGTTGAAATAACTGTGGGTCTTCAAAACCAAATAGAGCTGACCAAAGGAAACTACAATAACCCAAGAAAGTGAACAAGGATAGCATGCCCTTATATAGTTTCCTGATTAAGATATTTATATCTAATTGTGGTTCAGGTTCAGGTTCTAAGAAAGTGTCTAAATAAAATATTTTCATTGGTTGCGTTTCTTCATAGGTGAGATCCGAATCATTAGGTCCTAGAGTCTGGAAAAACTCAAATATGATCTTAGAAGCGCACAATAATAACCTAAATAACTGAGGATCCTCTAAGTCAATAAGATTTGACTTACAAAATCGACCACAATGAGAGAGGTGTTCTTCCTTAAGAAAATGTGTCGACCCTAATATCCTAAAGTTATTAGGTTTAGTCTCAAAACTTAATAACCGACACATCTAAAAATCATATATTCCCACAATTGGTTGAAAAGTTTTTGGTGGGAAAACAAAGTCAATCTTGGTATCATAGCCTGGGTTAACCACATCAACCAGAGGATGTGTTTCTAACAACTGAGCTTCTCTATGGACATCATTAGGTTCGGGAAAACGTGTATGAATATAATCTTGTAAGATGGTTGAGGCACAAATGTCAAGTCCTACAGGAGGGTACTTAAGAGTTAAAGCACAAGGAGAATGATAATCACCCCCAAACTTAGAATTTTCTGTGTCTCTAGAAAGACTAGTCACAACTTTCCTAATTTCTAGGTCATCGGATTCCTGGAAATGGTCAATAGATTCTTCTAAGTTGGGTTCATCCTCACTCATTTCTATGAGTTTATCATCTTCTAAGACTAGTGTTTCTAAATCGCTAGATTCTAAAACAGTATTCTCAGGGTAAACTCTTTCCTCTAAACCATCATCACAATCATATAAAGGATTATCAGAGAAAGTTTCATATAAAGGCTCATAAACTAAGGTTTTAATCATAGTTACCTCCTCCGATTCACTGATAGGCACATCAAATAATGGATTATCCAACATACTGCAGGCTAAAGGATCATGAACTACATCGTCTAAAACGGTGGTATCTCTAGTCAAATCGACATCCTTTTGAATAGGTGAATAATTATTAAAATTATTTGGATTTGTATTAGAAACAACATTATCATTATAAAGCTCAATTGGAGTAACAAATTCCTGATCACTATGCCTACATATTTCATGTTCTTCATCAATACTATCCTCATCATAATCATCACTATAATAACATGAAAATGATCGAACCTTATCAAAACAAGAAGTGTTACCAATTCTAACCTCGTCATCTTGATTATGTAAATAACTATCTTCATTCTCAAGGGTATTATTGGATACACTATATTGGCAATTCAAATAATTTCGAGCAATTCTTTCGTTCGTCTCAGCTATCCGCTTGAGATGGTCTTCTAAAGAAGGTTCACTCATTATTGTAGTTCTTTCGTCTATAATTATACTATTCATCTCAGCTAACTTATGCGTCGACTCAGCTAATTTACGTGTTGACTCTAGTAAAGAGGAATTATCAGAAGGATCATAAAAAGGACTACTTTTCAATAGTTTCATTGCATCCTCCAAAGACGAGGAACTAGTGCTATAGTCTTCTTGCTCGTATGACCGGTGCGCATGTGGATAGTAATTGGGCTCACCATGGTATGACCCGTAACCTTCAAAAGTTTCGCGTTCCCAACCACTATTCCCAACATGGTCATAGAAAGGATGATGTCCATATTCAAATTCAGGTCGATAATCATTGTATTGGCTTCTATCATACCAGTTCGACATTCTTAATTGCAAGGGAATTCTACACAATCACAAACAAGGCTGACTCGACCAAATCAAACCTATAAAATCTAGCAAACAACAAGCATGATGGCTCCACTTAGATTGTTTCTAGACCAGCTTCTAATCCTTCGAAAGGGAATTCGTTAAAATTTAAGCAAACCCCTCTGGAATCAATCCGATTCAAAGTAAGTTGAATTGAGGCGAGGGAATCTCAGTGGAGCTTTGATACCCAAGGCCTCACCGCTATCACAAGGCGGCGCAGTCACGCATTCAACTCACAGAAACCATCATGAGCTTCGAAGTATGCTAAAAAGAGTAACCAATATTTTTCGAAAGATTTTCCTACCAAGCTCGTTACCCTATCGATCTCGTTCTAATCAAATTTTAAGCTTGGGTTCGCGTTAGGTTTCGTTTTCCTAAGGCGGGCAAGAAGGGAGCGGTGATAAAATCCGAACCCTTATCTTGTATTGGCCAGGCCTTTCCCTTTACTAGGAATTTAAAAACAGTCCAAATTCGTCCTCAATCAATGAATCACCTTAAGGAATACAATAACTTGCTTACAGGAGATTCGCGAGTGTTTCGATGGACTTACCTCCCATACCAGACGGGGGATGAACCGTTGAAGTCGACTCGGGCCACGACTCCTATGTCATGTACGAACCCGAGGGGCCGAGACGATATAGTAATCGTCGTCCTTCCCTGCAAACAGTTTGTATTTAAGGGTACCCTTCCGTAGGGTTTAAAAAAAATAAATAAAAATAATGTCCCGATTGTCTAGTCCAAAGAAAAGAAAAAAAAATAATAATGATAATTACAAAAAAAAAATGGAAAGTCTCTTAAAAAAATAATTCTCTTTTTTTTCTTTTTCTCTCTTTTTCTCTCTTTTTTTTTTTTTGCTTTGTCTTTTTTCCTTCTTTTTAGCTTTAAGCTTTGATTCCAAGGTCTTTAGTATCCAACTTCAAACCTGTAATACAAAGACATACCAAAGAGACGTAAAAAGAACAAATGGAATAATAAAAAAAAAAAAAAAAACCTAAAAATTCTACCTAAACACAAATCCCCGGCAGCGGCGCCAAAATGATTAAAATTTTTGATTGAGATTGTAGTAAATAGTAAATAGGATTCGAACTCAAAGATTTGTGAAGATTAAATTAAAATTATATATAAAAATATTAACAATGGGTGCGAGAGGTAACCAAGACACTAGATTCCACTATTATGCAAAATTGAATGATAAATATTTCAAAACTCTATTCAATTCTTAAGTCCTCTTTTATCTTTAATTCACTATCAATCATACAGATTCTCAAACATTATTTGTAAACCTTAAGCATAGATTATCAAGAGATTAAACCAAGCATAACCTATCAAACTGAATAACAAATAATTAAGACAATCATTCAAATAATTTAAAACTCTGCAAAAGCAGCGATTAGGTGAATTATATAATTAAATGAAATAGTTATCCATTTATGTTGCGTGAATAGCTTCCTCCATTGCCTTGGTTACGAGGGAATTAGCTCATCATAGTAAAAATGCTCTCAAAATAATTTATTATGGCTCAAAAATGGTTTACAAATGATGAGAATATGAAAAATACAATAAAACCGGGTTTGTAACAATTATATTTGTTACAAACCAGAGAACTACGACCCTCAGTGACAAAATAAGACTGCTACAGCTGTGTCGCAAATGTTGTAGCAAATAAGTCTGCCTGATGTAAGACTCACAAGTGTGAGTCGTTATTACTGTAGAAAAACGACTGTTGGTGCAGGTCCGTTCTTCGTGTTCTTCATGTTCATCATCATCATCAGCAGCAGAAACCGAGTTTGGGAAAACTCTAATTTCTTCTTTTCTGGCTCTCCTCAGCCCCCCAGACTCTCGACACCCTTTCTACTCAACCCCATCAACCTATTTATAGCCAACAGACCCATCGAATCTCGATCATTTACTCCATATAATTCTATTTAACTCGACAGTAAAGAAAATATTTCAGGGAATATTTTCTTTCCTGTTTCATCTTCTCACGCGTTTTCAAGCCTCCAAATTACCATATTTAACTCTTTCACGCTCCAACAAGTCGTTCAAGTCATCACACATCATCAGAACACGTACAAATTCTTCCAGAACCCGTGGATATCTTCTCCCTGTACGTGTTTTCCCTGTTTGCAACTCGTGGATTGCCTAGACGATTCTAGCTAATTCTGATCGAACCAAAAGCCCACAACGTGTTTGCTAGGCCATATCACAACTTCCTACCAAAAATCAGCCATTGAATCTCCCTAGAACACGTTCAAAACTTCGATCAAAAATATGCCAGTGAAGAAGGAAATTTTCCCGCCAAAAATGAAATTTGAATTTTAGAAGAAGGACACCCCTTATCCAGTGGTCACCCCTTATCCGTTGCTGGAGTCCGAATAACACATGTCCTTTGTGGTGCCTTTAGTAATTTTTCTGGGGTGTTTCCAACACTTTTTCTGGGTTCCTCCGGTGCATTTCTGGGTTGTCTTTAGTACTCTATCCTGGGGTGTAAAACACCACTTTTCGAGCCAATTTCGCCGCAAGAGCTTATTTTTCCAAAAACATCTACAAAAACATAAAATAACACAATAAGTATTTAATCGAGTCTAACAATACAGAACATTGAGAAAAAAATAGACACATAAATGCGTCTATCAATAAGCCGCTCCGCTTCAACGTCTCACCTCCAGAAGCCACTCCTCTTCAACGTCTCACCTCCAGAAGCCGCACCTCTTCAACATTTCGCTCCAGAAGCCGCTTCAACGTTATTCTCCAAGAGTCGCTCCGCTTCAACGTTTTCTCCAGAAGTCGACAGTCCTCCCTGTCAAGGATCGTGATCACAGCCATCCAAGGTTCGTAGTTGTGGCCACTTTTTGATCCATCCCGCCAAACCTCGTGGTCGTGGGAAGTTTAGTCGCTTACGCATCCAGCCAATCCCTTTGCTTCCATGGACGCCCATGCAATTTCAGCCAACCTATTTTGGTTCCCACGACGATGTAGTCTCTTCCGATCACATCTGCTGCCAAGAACTGTTGATTCTCGTTTGTCAGAGCTTTACCATAGAAACAACCACTACGAAGGTAATCCATACTTCTCATGTTTTAGTTTCACATGGAAGAAGTAATAGAGTCACCAGTATGGATGCAAGATGATGTCTTTATCATGGTCAACTCATCGACCATACAAGATAGAAATCTGTAAACCACACTTAGGGACTGGGGCTCTACACGTGATCCCTTCACTTTCAAAGCTCAGAAGACACGGCCAACCAAAAATCATAGCCACGACAAGGTCGTCCACCCTTCAAAGGTGTAGCGTAAGAATATCATCACTTCTCTATCTAGAAGGCGCCTGCAACACTTTACGAGGCCGCGGCGGATCCCAAGCCTACTCAGAGAAAACAACTTCAATAACCAAAGAGAAGTGTGACTGGGGACTGATCATCACGGTTCATCCCCGAAAATAATCAAGCATTCATGAGATAACCCCAGAGACACGGCTGAAACATTTTTCTTGAAGAGACAGAGGGAGCCACGATTAACGACATAACTCCCTCACTTCTACCTCTTCGTTATCCAGAGTGTTTTGTCCATGTGATATTCCAAGCATCCCAGCATCACATCCAGGAGAGTATGATAAAATTATATCAAATCCCATAGGCGTGGATTCAAGGCGATGCAATTAAAGTAGGCTACACTTGGGGAATGAAGCGTCCTTCATGTTTAGAAGCTTAAACATAGTCACCACCTTACGAGTGAATGCAGCAGAAGCACATCTTCCACGAGAAAATAGGTTCAGGATAATTACACATGGGGACTACCAAAATGGGATGCCTTCACTTCCCTCAACCAGGTTATTTCCGATTTCAACATCATCATTGTCGAAGTTTTACGAGCCGCAAGAATTTCTCAACATGAAGTCGTGCACGCGCATCAAAGACCCCAAAAGTACGCCACAAAGATACATTCACATATCCGGCCATGCCATCAGATATAACAGAAGTATAACTGGGACTTCTCACCGCATTCCGTTCCATGCAATAGTCCAAGATTCAGAAGATGGTTCAAAGGATGTCGCTTGGAACAAAGTCCTTAAAGACTTGATAGCAGTGCATCGGCAACGAGACGCTCTCAGCTCGTCTACTTCACCCAATGGCTCCAGAAGATTTCGACCATGCAAGCATCCACATCATATCGTCATCGCAATCAGAAAGTCCAGGCACCAAATAACCTAAAATCAAGGATGGACCAACAACGCAACCACAATCTCCGAGATTAGCCCTGACATGATCATCGCCGAGCATATATTTCATCCATCTATCCCAAGATCGCAATGGAGTTTGGTAAACTTTGAAATACACTGGAGAGGTTAGATACTCATTCTTCTGGAGTCAGAGCCTTATTACACATTCTGGAGAAGATCGATGGTACTATTGGGTGGATACATGCGATAGCACCTACCTTGAGTTCTCCTGGATTGCCTTGTCGTTGATTATAACTGCTGGAGATTGCTTTGTTGCCATTAATTCTCACTTTACCACCGCTAACAAATGACGAAGAGGAGTCAGATACTGCGGATGAAAGCACCGAGACGGACGAACAACAAAAACTTAAGAGGGTCGATACCCCTTTTCATACGAACGCAGTTTCTAGAGTTTGAACAGAATAAAGATTCCTTATTGCTCCATGAACGGGAGTAGATGACTAGCGCACCACAGTCATGCTCCATAGCCGAACAAGTAGTGTGCCAATATCTCCGCTCCATGACCGAACCAGCAGCGCGCCAGCACGAGGAACACCAGTCGCTCAACCTACGAACGCTCCTTGTCTCCAGCACTCTGTGGTCAAGCCAACTCTCCATGGCTCCAGCACTCCGTGGTCAAGCCAACTCTTCATGGTTCTAGCACTCTATGGTTAAGTTAGCGCCAACGCTCCAGCATTCCGTGATCCAGCCAGCAAGTCTTCCAAGTGCCATTTCCAACGTTCCACGGACTGAAGCCATCAGCGCCACCATCACCATTTGAAGCCAAAGTTCCAGCGTTATAATCACCGCTTGGTAGCCAAAGTTCCAGTGCCATCATCATCGTTTGGTATCCAAAGTTCCAGCGCTATCATCACCGCTTGGTAGCCAAAGTTCCAGTGCCATCATCACCGTTTGGTAGCCAAAGTTCCAGCGCCATATTTTCACCATTCCACGGACTGAAGCCAGTTTCACCATTCCACGGACTGAAGCCGGTTTCACCATTCCATGGACTGAAGCCAGTTTCCACCATTCCATGGACTGAAGCCAGTTTCCACCATTCCATGGACCGAAGCCAGTTTCCACCATTCCATGACCTAACTAGCGCCATCTTAGTCGTTCAAAGTAGCGCCATCTCCACCAGCCAAGGAAGCGCCATCTTGGCCGTTCAAAGCAGCGCCCATCCACCGTTCCACGAATCAGGAGCCAGCCGTGCCATCCCTGCTTCTCCGTGATCTATCCATCCAAGTGCCATCCACCACTTCACGGACCTAGACAAAAGCACCGCTCCAAGGACCTAGCCAACAACACCGCTCCGCGGACCTATCCAACAACGCTCCTCCGCGGATCTAGCCAGCAACACCATTCCATGGATGTAGCCAAGCAAGCAGCGCTGTCCATCATTCAAATCCAACATCGCCATCTACCTTTCCTATCCAACCAGCGCCCGTTCTGCGGACCAAGTTGAAATGTCACCTCTACCGATCAATAGCCAAAGATGCAGCGCTGATGCCAATACCCCATGGCCAAGCCGAATTTATGCAAAACCGCCAATACAAGGATCACAGATTCCTCATGCCTACCGCTAAAGGTTAGTCGAATTTCCCTGACGATCTCTTCACGTCTTGACCTTTCGATTTTACTCTTGTCTGTCACCATCTCATGCTTACCCCGTAACAACACCATTGTTACTTGCTAACCAGGGGACTTAATGTTGATGTTGGTTTTTAGCTTAGGGTTAAAATTGTAAAACCTTGCATCTGATGTGACGTCACTCTGTAAGGAAACATATCCATGAGTGTTAACCTCTCCACTGACATATTTATTTAGCCATTCAATATATTTACATGAAACTTATCCAGACTGGCGCATGTAGCAACCATCCTAGATGTTCTGTAAATTTCGGCGCCTTGCCTATATTCGCTTAATATAAGTTTCTCCGAATGGTTTCTATGCTATGTTCCCCGGCTGAACCCTTAATGTTGATATGGCATGATAATTTGTGTTCACTCGCAGCAGAGTAGCACGAATTTCCAAATATCAAGTATAAGGTCTTTGCACAAGGTATTCAATCAGAAAGAATATAGATATCCCCTCTATGGAAGAAATATTTCTGGTTTTAAAGAATATGAAACCTAATAAATCTCCGGGACCGGATGGTTTCCCAGTTAGTTTTTTTATCCATAATTGGAGCTTAGTAGGAACTCAGGTGACTGATATAATTCAGAATTTTTTTAAAGAAAAAACTCTGAACCCATACCTAAACATAACTCACCTTTTCCTATTCCTAAGCTAAAACACTCAAAAAATCCTAGTCACTTTAGACCAATAGGACTTTGTAATACTGTCTTCAAAGTCATTGCTAAACTTTTAGCAAACAGAATTAAACCAACCATAAAAAAACTCATATCTCCTTTCCAATCAACTTTTTTATCTTCTAGACAAATATCTGATAATATTATTGTGGCTCATGAGATCATTCATTCCTTCAAGAAGAAAAAAGTTAGGTCAGGAGGCTTAGGAATCAAAATAGACATGTCCAAAGCCTTTGATAGAGTTAATTGGAGTTTTCTGCTAAATACCTTAAAAACATTTGGCTTCAATAATGATGTTTGCAAACTTATACAACAATGCGTTTCAACCACATCCATTGTTATACTGCTAAATGGAACCCCTGGAGAAATATTTAAACCTACTAGAGGATTACGTCAAGGAGACCCGCTTTCTCCCTATCTTTTCATCATTTGTATGGGAATCTTCTCCAGACTCCTTCTAACGCAGGAACAAATTAAGATTCTTCATGGAGTTAAGGTAACTCCTAAAAGTGAACCAATATCTCATCTGTTTTTTTGCTGATGATCGCTTGCTTTTTGTGAAAGCTGACCTTTTAGAATATAGAAATCTATTAGACACAATAGCAATCTTTAGCAAAGCCTCTGGACAATTAATAAACTTTGAAAAATCGGGTGTTTTCTTTAGTAAGAAAGTTGAACCAAAACATCAAAGGATGATGTCCAAATTACTAAAGATTAAGCATATAAATAATCTTAAAGATCCATATTTAGGAGCACCTTTGTTTATGGAGAGATCAAAAATAAAGACCTTTACTCCCATTCTAGAAAGAATGGAATCCAAATCTAAAGGATGGAAAAGTTTAGTCCTTGCTCAAACTTGTAGATCTGTTCTAAACAGAGTTGTCCTCTCTAGTATACCAACCTATCTAATGGGATGCTTTCTTATGCCTAAGAAAATTACTAGTAAGATAAATTCAATTCAAAGGGATTTTTGGTGGGGTAAGGATGCTGGAGGTAGAGGTTTTTACCCTATGGCCTGGCCAAATATTTGTAAACCTATTCTCAGAGGAGGTTTAGGTTTTAGAGATGCTCGCAAGTTCAATCTGTTTATGTTAGACAAAGTTACTTGGAGAATGTTAAAGGAACCAAATGCTCTATGGGTTAAAACAATGGGTTCAAAATACTTTAAAAACAAATCTTCTTTTAAAACCAAAAATTCTGTGGAGAGTTCCTGGACATGGAAGTGCATAAAGCAGGGATTAGAATTAGTGCAAAAAATATAGTATATGGGAAGTAGGAAATGGTCAGGATATCAATATATGGAAAGATATTTGGATTCCTGGATTAACTCAAAACATTCAACACCTAAGTCATACTGCTAACAACAATTTAGTTATGGTCTCATATTTGACATGGAACTCTTCCATACTTTTCTCCGTTTTCCCAATTGACACTGCCAACAAAATTAGTCAAATATATCTATTTAAAGATAGTAACCAAAACCTTAGGAAAGACCAACTGAGATGAACTCTAACCAAATAAGGTGAGTTCACTGTTAAATCTATATATGCGAAATTGAATGAAAATGGTCTAGATATTGTCAGTTTATCATATTTTTTTAAGTCAAACTCTCAAATATATCCTTAAACTTTTACAATTGTAAAATTATTTTAAATATCAACAATCTAAATATTAAATGATATCTTCCTCAATAGGAAACAAATCTACTAAATCAATCCATAAAGATTTTTATTTTTATCTTCTATTTAAATACTTCTATAAATATTATAACGGTCCGCGAGTTATAACCTCAAAGGTGTCACTATCCATCCACAAAAAACCCATGAAAATAAAAGTAGCACAAAAACCCAAAAAAAAAACAAAAAAAACACAAAAACCCCAAATTTCAATATTGGTTTCATCAAATTTTATTTTGGTTTCATCATAAAATTTGATGAAACCAAAATAAAAGTTGATGAAACCAATATTAAAATTTGAGATTTTTGTACCAATTTTTAAAAATTTGGGGTTTTTGTATCAATTTTGTTTACGATGCAGTTTTAATGGATCCCAACATTTGAGTGGGGTTTTTGTACCACAAGTTTGGTCACCTTGGGTTTTTATGACTAGTTTTGATATTATAATTATCAATGTATTTTTCTTACATACTCAATATACTCCTTTTAATTTTAGTAATTATATATCATTTAATTGGGGTAGTTTTGTGCACTCCTTCAGTCTCCTTAATATCTTGACTTAATCAAAGCGGACTAATAATTTAGGACGGAGGGAGTAGCAATTAATTAGGTCATAACTCACCAAAATTACACATCTGTAATTCTGGTAAGTCATGGCTTAGCTCACCAAAATTACACATATGTAATTTTGGTAAGTCATGGCCTAGCTCGGGTAAACCAAATATCCCGCCTACCTTAGATTTTGTTTACTTTTCTGGCGGAAATTATAATCTCAATATTTGTTTGATCTTATTTACGTTATTCTCACACTCTATTTTGACTTTTTATTTGACATTAATGGTTCCATCTTCTGAGTAGTTTGCTCTGAGTGGATACTCTTTTGAATAATCTAGATGTTATTATTTTTCTTCAAAAAATAAAAAATCAGTCTTGTCAAACAAAATTACCCCAATCTATTGAGTTTCATTGATTTTTATTCATGCTCTGATAGTCAAATTATCTCTCATTTTAGCTTAACTTAGCTTAGAATTTCACTATCGATGAACATATTAACCTTACAAAAGCTTGCATTAGCATAGTTGTTGTTGGAGATCTTGGTTTTGGACAAGTAATGATAGTTTTTTGGGAATGGGTTCATGGAATCTTTATATACGGAGATTAAAAATTTATGGAATCTTTATCCAAAGTCATATTAGTCGTTGCCTAGATCTTCTCGCTCACAGAAAAGTGTATTGACCCATCGTCTTTAGTTTCTTTTATGTGAATGCGAGATTAAAAATTATATTTCACCGGTGAATCTTAATGATCTTTATATCCCACGTTCAAATCCTACCAAAGACCATGAAAAGTTATTTGAAGTCTACTTTGTCCATAAGTGTAGTCTGAACTTGGATAATCATCGATGATAAAAGAAAAACAAATAAATGACTCATTCGTTAATATTGTATTGAACCAAATACATTACTATTGCATGAAATTACCAAATTCTATGAGTGGGTTACTGTACTCCGTATTATTAACGATTTGACGAAACGAGGACGTATACACTCCCGCAAATATTGGTATGCTGACTATAACAACTTTACAAAAATAGATAGATTTTCCTAGAATAATAATACTTACAGTCACATTATAGAGAATATGGTCTGATCATCATCGTCCATGCATTGATAAACCTCACTAAAATATAAATCAAAGTTTAATGTTGTATCAAAAAGCATATACTAGATTCAAGTTCAATTTTTGATCGATCAAAGAAAATAAAATAAAAGACACACGAGCCATGTGCAGGCGTTTACAACTAAAGATGAGAAAGGACCCCAAAGGAAAAGTAATAGAACAAAGTTTGAACTAAAGAAAAAAAAAAACTTCAAAGGACACAAACAAAATATCAATAATACATCTTGTGGAACCTAAGATTTAAGAAACAACTTGCAAACTAGAATGAAAAGGACTGCCTACTATCAAGTAGAAGATTCTTTAACATCTCTTATGGTTATACCATCATGATTTTTAGCAAGATAGTTAAACATGTATTTTTCGATCTTTCTTCACAGAGGGAAAGTCTAGACCCAATAGAGAACCAAATTCCATAAGTTTATTTGTTGAAGCGTTATTAGGAAGACTTAATATTATTGAAATCTGAACCCTCACTTTCCGAGACCTAGATTTAGGATACACTTAATTCACTTGGTATGTTGACAATTAGATTTCAAAAATGATATCTTCTTGTGCTCCCAAAATATTCGTGCACTGTAACTATCACATGCCATAACATATTTACGCACAAATAACTTTAGTCGAATTAATACTGCCATCATATATACGAAATAAATAACTTAACATATCTATTAAAAAAAGATATGATATGCGAATTTATCTCATGGATATTTCTAATGTTTTTTAGTTGTAATGTATTAGGAGCTTTATAATGTGAAAATTTGGATGATATTTATGCGAACATTTTTTATTATGATTGTTTTTTTCTATTCCTCTGTATAGATATAGTCCTTTCATACGTGTTCCGTATGTATGCTAAATTTATGTAAGTTAAAGTGTCTCAAAATTATTTAACTTCACATTATTCGGGAAATAACTTGTTGATATCATGCATATGTTTCATAATAATAAAAAAATAAACTAATTCTCTTTTAAGAGTTTGAAATGAAACATATTGCCTATTTACGAGGAAAATTGTTATTAAGTCTATATTGTATGATTACTTAGTCTAGGTCGACTAAGATGTTGCTAGCCAATATCTTAATAATCGAACATCTTTGTTAATTGGTAAAATGTATAGTGTAAACTATATTAGTAGTACGGTTTTGATTATATTTTTGTTCACTGTGTTGGAAATCGTCCATCTGAAAACTTATTTCTTATTAATTTAACACTACATGGATGAGTATTATGAGTGACCTACGTGATAACTCAAGGAATTTGGACATTATTAATCTGATTTAACACTACATGCTATTACAAGTAGGCTACCTGGTTACACTCCCAACTCTTCTTCTTCTCCATCACCACCTCTTTCTTCATCATCACATAAGCTTACTTCTTCATATTCCCCAGTCGGTAGAAGGAAGCCATCGCCGCCACTTGATGTTCATGAGCCACCATCAAAGGATTGCAATTCAGGATCTAAATAGGGGTATTACCTGCAAATGGTTGTATTTGTGGCAAGCGTTCTATTGAATATCTACCCCGTCTTGTCAAATATTTGTTGAAGAATGGGGGGGGGGGGGAGAATAAAGAGAGGGAGGAGAAACATCACCACGCACACAGACTTGTGCGTGGTGTTGATCAAAAACCATAGCCATCCAGGTTATGAAATCCATGACCATGAAAAGGAATGAGGTCCCGGTGCAAGTACCAGCAACAACACCCACACCAGCAAATAACACTAATGCTTGATGGGTATGGAATATGGGTAATGTATTGTTTTCACTATATGGGTATATGGGATATGGGTAATGTATTGTTCTACATCCTGAGACTAGTACTTGTAGACTTGTAGTAACCTACTGATGTTTTTTCTTTTTAGGTTTTTGGTACAACTACAAGTATTAGTCTCGGATTTTTTATATTACTAATAATAGTGACAAGCTTGTATGGTAACGCAAAAAACATCTTACGCGATATAAGTCTTTTAATATTTCATATTTCTTATAAGTAATCTATGTGTTATCTTTTATATTTAAGTATATAAAATATTATCATTCATGTGATACTTTTTGTTTTTCACATTATTAAATACTATTTATGTTCTTGTAATTATAGTTAAACAATGCTTTGTATTTTTGGGATTATTTTTTAGTTTCTTAATTATATAATGTCCCAGTCAAATTATATACATAACAATCGAATAGTGTCAGAAAATTCCGGTTGGTTTACGAAATCTCGTTTATATGAAAGTGCATTTGTGAAATAAATTTTCAAAACATTTTCAAAAATCTAAGGAGTATTTAACGTTTGGTACCCCGTAAATGTCCAACACCTAATTTTAGTACCCAATATTTGAAATATTACATATTGGTACCTAGACCCGTGAGAGACTGTCAAGTCAGACGGTTGACTTAACCTTCCATTAACTAAATAATTAACATTAATAATAAACAATAATATTTAATAGCGTTTATATTTAACAACGTTTGGGGTTTGTTAGTATGTGACCTACAAATTTAATCTGGCGGTCAGAAATCGACTGATCTAACGACTCATTTGATAGTTTGTGTATATGCTCTCGTACAGTTACACTTTACAATCATTTTATTCGTCTTCTTCCATTTCGATCAACACCACAAACTCAATCTAATCTGGTCGACTCCACCATCAATTATTCTGCAACAGAAACTAACTCAAAGCCAATACTTCATTCTCCACTTCTCATCAATTACTAAAGAAACCAAACTCAAATATTCCTTCAAACGAACAACATTACCATCACTGACATCAAGAAAAACTCCATTAAATTAGCAGCCAACATCAATCAATGGCAATAACCATCATCGATCTTTGTTGTACATAATCACTAAAAAACCCTATAAGAAACATGGTAGCAGCAACAACGAGACTTAGTAGTGGAGCTGGTCGCTTAGGCATTTAAACAAACACCATGTATGTGTTTAAACTGGTAGTGAATGACAAAAACAATGAAGTTGTAATTGATTTCTTGTTTAGTTTTTTCTCTCTGCACTCATGAATCCATACACAACCCACCATTCATATTATCCTTACAAGATTATCAACCAAGTCCTAAACTATCAGCATACACCATGAATTCATGGAAACTGTTATTCTTCTTCCTTATGTTCTTGTTCAAGAGCACTTCCCAAATTAAACACAAATTCGAATCATTTTGCCCAAAATAATCTTTGATTTTGCGGAAACAGAATCATACATCTTCCTTACTCTCATCATCGAAATATCACAACCTCGAACAACACAGTCTTTTTAGCTCGTCCTTTAGATCCCTAACATCCAAGCAAGAGTAATATCTTGGGCAACAACAAAAACCCACCTTTCTCAACATCTCTGATACAATCACACTATATTGAACCTTAATGAGTGGTACAAATCAGAAGTCTCCCTTTTCCAAATCAATTCAAACAAAATGAACCAAATTCTAAAATGGTTAAATATCTAGTTACCCAAACCTTAGTTTTAACAATCAATTAGAAAATATATCAGCTCTGAGAACACCCTGATTTCCTATGGATATCTCGACATAGTTTTTTGTTATTTTTTTTGTTTAATTTGGGAAGATAAATATTACCGATAATGAACATGATTTGGTTAACTAACTCACAGAAAAGGAATTCTTAGCGGGGACGACGAAAGCGGTGAATATGATCGTTGCCGTTGAAAAATATGTAGACTGTGCCACGTATCATGTCGTTAACTGAGGTTGGGACAATGTCAGTGACTGTTATGATTTGTAAGGTCGGTAAGGTAATAACACAAATTCAGTTACAGAAATGTTAATAAGGTAAGTCAACTGTTTGACTTGGACGGCCTTTAACGAGTCTAGATACCACCGCTTAATATTTAAAATGTTGGATACCAAAGCTAGCTGTTGGACATTCGCTGGGTACCAAACGTTAAATAACTCAAACCCTAAATGTGTAAGTGCATTTCCCGAAATATTTTGTGGAAACATGTCTACTTTTGTGTCTTTGGTTTTGTTTATGTGTATACTTGATAAGACCAAAAAATAAAATAAAAACTACACACTATATAAGATGAAAGTAATTTCAAACTCAAAGTAGTAACCGATAACTTCTTAATTAGGTACTATTTTTTACCATGTGATCCTTTTTGTTTTTCAAAATGTTAAATACTACATATATCCTGTAATTGTAGTTAAATAATGCTTTGTATTTTTAGGATTTTTCTTATTGGTTGTTGTTTCTTAATTGGAATCACGATTTAGCTAATGTGTATTGTTTTAATGGAAATATTGAAGTTTTATATGAGTAGTTAATTTCCTTTCTGATTTATGTGTTTAGATAAAGAAAGTACAAAAAACCTATTCATATTTTGTGTTAGAAATTTTTTGAAGCATGCAATTTGGTAGACGATGATGATCACAAAGATGATAACTGCTGATATCCTCTCGGATTAAGAAAATCCAGTTGCAGCTAAGGCTGCACAAGAACCGGTATGTAGTCCCTGTACCGGATTGGAACCGAAAGAACCGTACCGGTACCGCACCGGAACCGGAGTAAATGGTATAGGGACCGGGACTGAAACTTAAGAACCGTAGTTGACTGGTACATACACTGGTTCTGGGAAAATTACCGGCTTGTACCGGGTAAAAAATCCCGGTTAATAGCAGCCGTTGATCATCACTTGAGAAATCAATCTCAACTATCCATGCTAAGTTTGGAAAAAGAGATAAAAAGAAAAGTATTAATTTGTTTGACATTTAAATTTTCAGTTTCAGTTCTTCTTCTTCACTGTCGCGACTCTCACATCATCTTCTTCCCTTCCACTGGAGAGTAAAAATTATAAACTCTCACATCATCTTCTTCCCTTTCGTTCTTCATCTTTGTTCACTCCTTCTATACTGCTAGCTATGATTTTTTGAGAAAAGAAAACGAGTAATCCACTTTGAAGTAGGTACCAGTACAACTACCACAAAGGAAGATTATCCTACGTATGTAAAGATGATCGTCTTCTTTTATTTTTCTCTGATTTCTATGTTCATGATTAGGTTATGTGTTTGTTAGGGTTTTCATGAGCACCTATCTTTCAATATTTCAGTTAGGGTTTTAAGTTAACTGTATCTATCTCAGTTAGGGTTTTGAGCTAATTATATTAATTTCAATTTCAATTCCTGAATCTCCAATTTCTAATTAAAATTGTTTTCATTAATTTCGTATTCATAGATCTTGAGCTAATGATATTAGGTTTCACAGAGTTAACAGAGAGGAATCAAATGGAAGAATAATTGAAGTGGGAGTTTATTTTTGTTTTAAAAACAATCGTGAATTTGTGATTAATTGTTATGGTTTGGTTAAAGGCAAGGATAATGTTTATAATTTTTGTTCATTATGCAAATTAGTGTGATTATAATGATTTGTGCAAATCAGTTGAGGATGAATTTTGAAATTTGTTCATTGTAATTTGGTCTATTCAATTTATCTGGAAACTCTATGATTTGTACTGTAAAGTTAGCTTTATCTATCAATGAAGATATAAGAAAAGAGATAGGGTAAAAACCCGGTACCAGAGTGGAACCGGCTAGTCATACCGGCACAAGTCCAAGTCCAGATATAGGTACCGGTCCCCAAAGTGAGGTACAGGTACCGGTACTCAAAGTGAGGTACCGGTCAACACCAGGTACATCGATCGGTTCCAACAGAAAATCGGACCGTACCGGCTCACGTGCAGCCTTAGTTGCGGCTATGAGAAACCAGTTTTATAACTTATGAACATGAAAACGATGGAAACACACAATAATAATCATAATGATCTCACATTAGCAGGATATCCACAATTGCTAATCAACATAAGAATAGAAATATGGTAACCGTAGGCAACACAAACGCTGGTGTGTTGTAAAATATAAAAAACACATAACCTTTCGGATCTGTATAAGTATATATGGGATACGCCTTAAAAGATAGGGAAACGGACTACCTCGGCGAGCACTACTAAAGTTCTAGTTTGAAAAAACTTCAGTAAAACTGGAGTCCTTCGAAAATATTTTTGTCTTTATCATCGACAACTCATCGAAAGTAGCAGTATTTAGTATAAATTTATGATAAAATCTACAACATAAGGTGTTTGAGTACCACTATGGAAACTAAACTCTCAAAACTATTAGGACTCGCATTCTTATTTCCTAATGGTGTCGATTGTCGAGTCACTATGTAATCCATTTCGCAGGAGTTTCAATCATAAGCAAACATTACTGGGTCATCACCAGCTTTGATAATAGTTGTATCTTGCCAAACGCCCATTGGTGGGGTCATTATAACTTGGCGGATGAGTCCTGGTAAAGTATATTCTAAGTTGTGCTTGTCATATTTAAATGAAGCTTTTTTCTAGATTCACCTACAAACCTATGTATATAGGCACTCTCTATATCTTCAGGCAACACATCCAAAGCTCGATTATAATGATTTTTACGTTATTTTCATCCATTCCAGTCTGCACCAAATAATCTATATTCTGCAACAATAGTAAAGATGATCATTATCACAAATATAAATATTTTTTTGGGCAATATTGTGTCATAGTTAATACTCGATTGAAAGTTGATTCAGTAATATTAACATACGACACTTAAAAACACCTTCCAAACTGAATCTCCTTCTATGAATGTTTCTGAATGATATTGTCTAATAAATATTTTTTTCTTTTGCATAAGACGTGCCCCTATATGTTTAATTTCTTCAACAATGCAGATGTGTCCAACACAGAACTGCCCGATATAGTTTTTGTGACGACACAAACTACTGAACCTCTGAACTTAAGAACAAGAATAAGAAGAAAATAAACAAGTAATATATGCGTCAAAGAAAATAAGAAGAGGAGAAAAGATATTGTTTGTATCCTTCTATGGATGAGTTGAAATAAGAACTCAATTTGCTTATATTGCCAAATAGGGAGGAAAATCAAAACAACAACTAAGAGAAAAATCAATGCACAATTAAAAGTGCAAAAACACGTTGCAAAATGACAACACAAATAGTAAAAAACGGTATGAAACTATGCTGTCATTGTTACACACAATGTTGCTGAAAATATTTTCGGTAACAATATAAAATCTTGCTGGTCATTATTTTTTTCCAAAAAGATAAAATCAGGGTGAAGCCTCAAGCCCTGCATGGCCCACCTGACCTAACCCAATGAACCGCATGCAGGCTTCGGTGTGTGAAGCCCATACTAGCCATTTCCTATCTCATACAAAGGTGTGGTGACCCAAGTTATAATTGTAATTCCAAGATACTAATAATATGGAGAACCTTCATCTTTAGTTTCCCTTATATGAGAGAAAATGTTACGTTTCATTCACAAATAACGAAAATAGCTAGTGAATCTTAGATCACAATTTCAAATTATACCACGACTACAAAAGGTTATTTAAAGTCTAGTTTCTCCAACAAGTGTAACCTGAGCTTTTATAATTATCGATTTGATAGAAGAAAACAATTAAATGACTCATTCGTTATAATTATAACAAAATACCTGATTTTTAAAAGAAGTTACCAAATTCTAGGGCGTACTGTACTCTGTTAATGCGTCTTAGATCCCCATTTTAATTCATGCCGCGACTGCACAAGGTTATTTAAAGCGGAAAATTGGTCATTTGTCCAAATATTTTTAAATCACGGTTCAAATAGACGAGTAAAAAATAGTTTAGGTGAAATGGCCAAAAAAAATTTAGTAAGGATGAAACTGGATACATCCTGTGTAAATTAAAAATAAAAAAAAAATATTTGAAAATGGGCACGATGAAACTGATTACATCTTGTCTATTTTTACATTTTTGTCCATTTAAACAGTATCAAAATCTAACTGTCCATTTCACCCAGGAATTGTTGATTTTGGTCTTTTTAACCAATTTTGTGTATTTAAAGTCCAGTTTGTCCAACAAGTGCAACCTAAGCATTTATAATCATCAATCTGATAGAAGAAAACAATTAAATGATTCATTCATTTTTACTGAACAAATTACATGACTGTTACAAGAAGTTGCCCAATTCTAACGGTGCACTATACTCTGTATCATTAACAATTGGGATTGAATGAGGACCGATACACTCCCTGGTTGAAATACATTACTATTTCATGAAGTTACCAAATTCTACAGGTGGGTTATTACCCGTATCATTAATGATTGGAACGGAACGAGGACCAATTTTGTAGAAATTGATACTGTATAATGGCTTTACAAAATAAATAGCTTTTTCAGGAATAATAATACTTATGGTCATATTATAGAGAATCTTGTCTGATCATCACCGTATTGCTCCATATCATTAACTATTGTAATGGAACGAGGATCGATACACTCCTGCAGAATTTGATCCTCTATAGCATCTTTACAGAAATAAATAATTTTTCCTGGAAAAATAATACTTATAGTCACATTATAGTGAATCTGGTCCGGTCATCACAGTAACTGGGCTGATACACCTAACTAAAACACAAGTCAAAGTTTAGCGTTGCGCCAAAAAGCATATTAGGTTCTAGTTGAACTGTTAAATTTGAAATATAACTAATTTGGATGGATAGCTTACTTCATATCAAGCTTCAATACTATTGAAATATGACTCATCACCGGTTGAGACCCAGATTTAAGATACACTGAATTCACTTATAACCTGTTTGGATGTTATTCCGGATGTTACTATTGAAATTTGATCCTTTATAGCATCTTTAAAAAAATAGATAATTTTTCCTGAAAAAATAATACTTACAGTCACATTATAGTGAATTTGGTCCGGTCATCACAGTAACCGGACTGATACGTACACCTAATTAAAACATAAGTCAAAGTTTAACGTTGCACCAAAAAATATATTAGGTTCAAGTTGAACTGTTACACTTGAAATATAAACTTTGGATGGATAACTTGCTTCCTATCGAGCTTCAATACTATTGAAATATAACTCGCCACCGACTGAGACCCAGATTTAAGATGCAATTAATCACTTGTAACCTGTTTGGATGTCGTTCCAGATATTATTTTTTGAACGCTGGAAACAGTAAAGTTAGAAATTAGTTTGGATATACAATTTTAGAATGATTTCTAGAAACAAAAATGTTAATTTTTTTGTCAAGCAAAAACATTATGCTTCTGGAAAAACAGTAGCACATCTACTTCTAGTATCCAAACAAACTATTGGTATAATTGGTATCTCAATAACTAGATTCCAGATATTTTGTTAGGACCTCAATTCACTTGAAATATAACTTTGTGATGTACTGGGTAAAATTCGGGGAATAGCATTCTTTGGGGTATGGTCCGAGAACAAATATGGGCTTGGGCTAGATGATGTCCCTCGGGTGAGCCATACAAAGATACAAATGTGAAATGCCGATCAAAAGTTTTATTGGAATCATTATCCAAGTAGGAAGAAATCATGGCGTCGGAAGCTTCAAACACCTTAAGCTAACTGTAATAGCACTATCATCTTAAATACGTACAAGTTTTGATATTCGAGAAAACAACCCCTTTCCAGTCCCATATCAGCTGCTGAGCTACGTAGCACTTATTTTTTTTAAATTCCACGTCTGTTGACTGTTGTGCACGCAAAGAGGACGTGCGCTTTTTCTTAGCACCGAAAGCGCATTTGCATTTTGAGCACCAATCCTCTTGAAAGGTTGGTTACTTTTGCATGACATGGAAACCTATGAGTTTGGGTAATGCTTCTGACTTGAAAATGCCTTTCATTTTCCTATTCCAAGGCCGTTTCGAGTCACGCTAGATTATTTTCCCTAAAGAAGGATAAGTGATCTTTTTTCTTTCTTCCGATGACAAGGAGAAGTGACATGGTTAATTCGATTGTTATAGTGACTATTGTTGACGGATTAAATTCCAGCTCAAACAAAGTAAAAAAGCGGTATTAAAATCAGGCGGTCCATGCTATTGCTGTTTGCTCTGGCTACTAACATTAATTCTGATACTAATGGTGATTCTACTTGCTTGTCCATGGAACCTAATTGTTATAACTTTGTATCGCACCGAAAAGCTTAAAGGCGACAAGGAATTAAAGAGGAAAGTATATATATACAGCAGCCTACTTGCAAATTAAAAAAACTCGTTAGGAATCCCTTTCAGATATGGAAAAGCCCTTTACTTTTTGAAAACCCCATCAGCTTCCGTGTGTTTCATTCTGTTTTTAATTTATTTTTTATACGAAAAATGGGTCATTGACGAGTAAAAAATTAGTATGGGTGAAATGGACAAAAAAGAATTAGTAAGGATGAAACTGGATTCATCTTGGCTTAAATTTAAAAAATAGCAAGGATAAAACTGGATGCATCCTCATATAAATTAAAAATAAGAAAAAGTATTTGAAAATGGGAAGGATGAAACTGGTTACATCCTGACTATTTTTATATTTTTGTCCATTTGAACAGTATCTTTTTAATTTTTGTCCATTTAAACAGTACCAAAATGTACAAGTCTTTTTCACCCAGAAATTGTTGACTTTGGTCTTTTTAACCAATTTTGTGTTTTTTATACGCAAAGCAATTCTGTTTTTAAGTTAGAGGACACATAAAATACGTGCGTTTTACTTATAATCAAGCTAAAACGAGTATATATATTTTTTTACGGAAAATGGGTCATTTATCCAAATATTTTTAAATCACGGTTCAAATGGACGAGTAAAAAATAGTTTGGGTGAAATGGCCAAAAAAAAAATAGTAAGGATGAAAGTTTCATCCTAGCTTAAATTTAAAAAACAGCAAGGATGAAACTGGATACATCCTGTGTAAATTAAAAATAAGAAAAAATATTTGAAAATGGGCACGATGAAACTGATTACATCCTACCTATTTTTACATTTTTGTCAATTTAAACAATATCAAAATCTAACAGGAATTGTTGATTTTGGTCTTTTTAACAAATTTTGTGTTTTTTATTATTATTTATTTATTTTTTTCACAGAAAGAGGAGTGTTCCCCAAGGTATTAGTGTCAACTGACCATTTGTGAAGCAGGCACTTATAACTTTATGTCATGTACATGAACGATTTTTCCGAGCTTCAAATTCAATTCAATTCATTACACAATCATAGTAGAAAAACATAAAAAAAGAGAATGAAAATCATACAAGTTAACGAAAAGCAACGTACTGGTTTTAAAGGGTAAGCGTAAGCATGATATTGTCGGGCTCTTGACTAAGCCTCGTCTAACCAGTTAGGTTCAATCCAAATGCAGTTCGATCTTTCCTTTGTATTACAAAAAGTGTTGATTACTCCCAACACAATGATAGCTACTCGTATCAAGAGAATAATATAAAATCCTTTCGCCATGTAATCTTGGGAAGTAGATTTTGTTCTCCATGCAACTCCGCGGAGCGACTACTGAGAAACTGGGCGTGTAGCTCATGAACAATGCATGCTTTCCCAAACTCTTAAGTTAAATCCAAACCATCTTGGGTTCATCCAATCTATAAATTTCTATCGACTTTCCACTCTGTCCTACGTTAATTAGTAAAAGCTTATCATCGCACTCCACCAAATAACTTGGATAGATGGCACTGAATTGTTTTAGGGACTTTGGAAGTATTTTCCAACTGAAATCATCACCTTTTGCGCTCAAGACCCCTAACATTCCATTATAATCTAAGCAATAAAAGTCCCCTTTATAGAAAACTGGATTGTTAATGCATGGCATAAAATCGTGCATAGAGGTGCCTGTAGTTCCAGATTCTTGCAAAGATTCATAGTCGAAACTAGGAGTAGGAGTAGTCGTCCAACATTTTGCACTCTTTCCCGTTTCAGTGACCAAGAAACTAATATCTGAATGACGAACCCAGTCATGCCAATTGGAGATGGCAATGACTACACAACCGGGAGAAGTTGCTAAAGACGAGAAGGATATTCCACCAAGTGTATGACCATCTGGTAAATCCGGAAGACGAATGGTTGCTCTTGTAAAGGGATTGTAAAAGAATACAATTTTCTTTCCGCTAGACAACAAAAGCCAACCGTTCTTCGAAAAACGGATTGTAGCACCTAAGAGCAAATTATCAGACAGTTTCATAAGGTACTTGTCATGCATTATTGTGCATCGGGTCTACCATATTGCAAATGGTGTTTTTATCATCTTCAAAAATGGAAAGCAGCCATGGAGATAAATTTGCAGTTGATGTGGTTCTCCTAGAAGCCGATATTCGGTTCAATGCGGGGAGAAACACACAATTCTGTTTACAGGCTACACGAAAATGATTATAATCCACCCGATGGAGAAATCTTGCTATCGCCTCTGTGCTGTCATAATCATCAAGAAAATCCCACTGTTTTTAACGCTTCTGATTCTCCTCCACTACTACTTAACCTTCTCATGTTCTCCTCTTCTATAATACTGGTTTCAGTTGTGTCTTGGCTTACTAGAAAATCTGTTATTCTTCTCCTTCTTGCAGCAACTTGCCTGCCAACACGAAAAAAAATTATAATTAGAAACGCAAACAAATAAGAATGTGCCATAAACACAGTGCAGTTATGGTTGCATTGCTGCTGCATTTACTTGTTTTCTGTTGTAGGCATCATGATCCAAGGGGGCAGAAAGAACGGAGTTGGAAGCTTCAAGCATGGCAAGAAAACTGTAGTTGCATTGTCTTCTACTTCAAATATGTACAAGGTCTGATCTTCGGGTAATGTATAAAACAAGCTACCCTTTTCCAGTCCCATATCAGCTGCTGAGCAAGACGCACTGGAAGTTGAGTGACACTTTCTAGACTAAAAGTCGAACGTGTCTTTGTTTGTGCACAAAAAGAGAACATGATCGCCCAAAGACTTCAACAAAACCCAAGTCATCGATGAGAAATCCAACTTGAAGATATGTGTCGAGCCAACTTTTCTATATCCTCTATTACTGCAATTTAAAACAACTTTAAAGATTTCATTACCTGATTCAACCCAATCTTCCATGTATCTAGCGAACTCCTCACCTGCACCTATTAGTGGAAAATATGCTTCGTCTATTGGGAAATATTTGGGTAGCTTTACCTTTTTCTAAGAAATTGGATTTGTTTATTAATGGGAACACTATGCCATAGTCTTTTTTTTATATCTATCTCATTAACCCAATTCAGCCTACCACAGAATGCGTATAACTTACCTTGAATGCAAGTAAGGGATTCAATGGATTGGGAAAAATCACAATCCGGATTAGAACGGCCATCCAAATCCTTTGTTCTCCATTGTTCGTCTCCAGGCCGACAAAAAACTAGAATGTTCTTATTATGACTAACTTCAACATTATCATATATACCTCTAAAAATAAGGAATACCGTGCAGCAAATATCATCACCGTCAGGATTGCAAGTACAAGGAAATATATAGAAAAATAATGTGGAAATTTCTAAGGAACCCAATTCTGATTCCTCTCTCTTTTAGAAACCCATCATTAAGATGGTATATATGTCACTACAAGAAAACATGGCTTAAGCAACTAAAATCTTAGCAAGCACCAATAATTTTGGTCGTTTTAAGAATCAAGCTACTAAACTTGCGACTATCAAACTAGCGGCTCGGTATTAATATATATCCACTAATTTGAGCGACCACATAGAGTAGTTTAGTCGGTAAAATGCTTTTCCCGATAAGAATGTAGCAACCGCCGTTGTAGGTTTGGTAGCTACCTACTTCGAGCTAGAATGACCAGCGATTCAATGGGTATTTGGTTGGTCAAACCAATCTGAGCGACTAAATTTAACGACTACCCGTTCATTAGAGAGATTATATGAGATTTTTCGGTATGTATCGGTTTCCACATTTCATTGTACATAATTATCTGTGTTACCAAAATCTCTGAATAATTTTTCTTTTTCTTCAAGTCTGAAGCAAATGATGTAAAACATGAATGGCCAAATTCAAAATCAAAACTTCTCTTTGTAAATGGAAGCTCCAACATCGACCAGAAGGGTTACGTCAAAATCACAAACCGGAGTTGTAATGAAAAGGAGTCGTCCGCGATTAGCAGTAGTAAGGGATGTTGATCAATTTCCAATTTTGATTTTCCATGATTACCCATACTCGTGATTAAATGACTTTTGCTTTAACATTAGCTTCATTTAGTTGAATTGTCTTGTTTTGCAGATTATTAAGAAAGAAAAAACCCCAATTAAAACAACTGATCGAATGAGAAACGTGATCAATCAGAACTCATCGATGTAAACAATTATCCATAGTTCAGATCTCTGGTCGGTGAGTAGTGCCAGTAAATTCTGTAATGCACGCATAAATGAATGCAATAGGATTGGTTTGTTAAATTTCTTGTTCTTTTCTATTGATTTGAAAATGGGTCCAATGTAATGAGCATTTTTCAAATGGAATTCTCTTTTCATCAGATCAAAGAAGTATAAGTAATATTGTTTGCTTGATTTTAACGATACCAGTCTTCTTTTGTTTATTAAAAAAAAAGGATACCAATTTCTTTTACAAAGCTAAGCTTCTTTTACAGTTTCACGGCAGTATGAAAGAAAACAAACAACTAAAATTAATCCCAGTCCATCTCGTTGTCAGACTCTTCAAATTCGAGCAAATCATCGTCATCGCTAGTAGTATAAACTTTCAACATCAGCATCGTCTTCATCGACAGCTTTCCCTCGTCCTTGTTCTGCCGCAACATAAGTGACGGTTTCTTCCGGAACATCACACCTATCCCAAACAAAATTGTCATCATCATCCTGCTGCGGTTCAATTTGTACATCTTCCATAGAATAAGCCGAGTACAAATACTGTGCTGCTTCACTAGGACTCAAATCTGTATTAATATCACGCAACGGCATATCATAATAGTTCCGAGGTTTTAGTTTTATCACTGTCTGCCATTGGGACTCCTCTCCTTCATTCACATACATAACTTGTGATACTTGAGAAGGTAACACATAAGGTTCATCTTGCCAACAACTTACGGTTCTATTAACAGCAGTAACAACTCCATGTCTATCTTTCCTGCATCCCCTATCACTATCTACATTCCGCCAATCACATTTGAAAAGAACAACACGGAATCCACCCATATACCTCAACTCTATAATATCAGTTAGCACTCCAAAATAATCTCGATGGTTACACATACTCCAGCGTTTTGTGTCGTTCTTCCCTGCTCCCAACGTTTTGTCTGAAAGCGGTACCCATTGACCGTGTAAATGTTGAAAGACAAAGCTTCTCGACAAGGACCTCTGGCCAATGATAATAGTTCTTCATAATGACAATGATAATGAATATCAGTAAATTGTTCTTACAAGAGTTTGTCAGGACATTACATTTATATAGATAAACTAATCTACATTTATAAGTACAGACACTCTAAAGATAAGGGCACCATTACCCCCCTCAAACTGAAGTGCATATGGATGAACTTGCAGTTTGTCTCTGAGATAGCAAAATATGGGACCATGTAATGCTTTGGTGAAGATATCAGCCACTTGTTCAAGAGTGGGAACATAAAAAACATCCAAGGCTTTAAATTGTACCAGTTCTCTGACAAAGTGAAAGTCCAGGGCAACATGCTTCATTTTACTGTGCTGAATAGGATTAGAAGCTAAGGAGATTGAGCTGATGTTGTCACAACCTAATCTGGGAACAACAGGTAGTGGGAAATGAAGATCATTGAGGATAAAGCAGACCCAAACAAGTTCAGCAGCACTTTGAGCTAGAGTCCTATATTCTGCTTCAATGCTAGATCTAGCAACTGTACTTTGCTTTCTAGAGGACTAGGAGATAGGATTGTCACCCAGAAAAATGCAGTAACCACCAGTTGACCTTCTGTCATCAATATTTCCTGCCCAGTCAGCATCTGAAAAACCCAGTAAAAAAGAACCTTTTGTGAATTTGATACCATACTCAATTGTGCCTTTTATATATCTGAGAATCCTTTTGACAACTTCAAAATAAGTAGTGGTAGGATTATGCATGAATTGGCAGACCTGTTTAACAGCATAACAGATATCAGGTCTGGTCCATGTCAAATACTGAAGAGCTCCAACAATTGACATGTATTCTGAAGGATCAGGAAGTAAGGTACCATCTGATTTACTTAGTTTGATTGTTGCTGAGGCAGGAGAAGAACATGCTTTGGCACCAGTCATATTGGTTTTCTTCAGTAGGTCAAGTGCATACTTGGATTGAGAAAGATGCAGAGCATAGTTATCTCTCTTGACTTCTAAACCCAAGAAATAATGTATGTTGCCTAGATCCTTGATGGGAAAACTAGCTTGCAGTTTTGTGACAATATTATGCATATGATTTGAATCATTTCCAGTGAGTAAGATATCATCCACATAAACTAGGATAATTGTAATGAATGATCCAACTTTGTGTATGAATAATTAAGTATCAACATATGAGATAACAAAGCCAAGAGAAATAAGAGCTTGAGCAAGTTTAGCATACCATGCTCTGGGTGCTTGCTTGAGTCCATAGATGATTTATGAAGTAGGCAGACATGATTTGGGTATTGGGAATTAATAAATCCAGGTGGTTGAGCCATAAATACCTGTTCTTGCAGATCCCCATGGAGAAAGGCATTACTCACATCAAGTTGAGTAATGGTCCAGTTGAATTAAACTGCAAGAGAAAGAACAATCCTCATAGTTGTTGGTTTGGCAACAGGGCTAAATGTTTCTGTGAAGTCAAGTCCTGGTTGTTGATGAAACCCCTTTGCCACTAGTCTTGCTTTATATTTGTCCAGTGAGCCATCTGCATTATATTTGTTCCTGAAGACCCATTTGCAGCCAACTACATTTTGCTCAGGTGAAGAAGGCACATAAGACCAAGTACCAGCATTAAGTAAAGCTTCATGTTCCTGAAAAAGGGCTACCTTCCATTTTGGATTCTTTATTGCTTGAGAAAAGCATGTTGGAACTGGAGATGCTTTATCACTTAAGTAAGCTGCAGGAAATAAATGTTTAGTGGCAAGCATAGTTTTTGGTTTAAACACACCTCTCTTAGCCCTAGTAATCATGGAATGATCATTTTGAGGAATGACTTTAGTTGTAGTAGTTGGAGTGGAGGTAGTGAGTATTGAAGGAGGAACTGACTCAGGAATTGAAGAAGCAGTAGAAGCATCACAAGTAGGAATGATGGATGGAACAGTTGCAGAAATAGTATGAGATGAAAAAGTTTTGAAAGGAAAACTGGATTCATTGAATAAAACATATCTAGAGATATATACTCTGCCAGTGGTGAAATCATAGCATCTATAACCTTTGTGATAAAGACTATATCCTAGAAAGACACAGTGCTTACTTCTAGGTTGTAACTTATTTGATGTATATGGTATCATCCATGGAAAGCAGTAGCAACCAAAAACTTTCAAAAAATCATAATTAGGAGACTTATGAAAGAGAAATTCAAAAGGAGATACAAAGTTTAGAGATTTTGCTGGTAATCTATTGATTAGATAATTTGCAGTTTGAAAAGCCTCTACCCAAAACATGGCAGGGAGACCAGATTGAATCAAAAGAGTTCTACCAATGTCCAAAATATGTTTGTGTTTTACCTCAGCAACACCATTTTGCTCAGGTGTTTTGGGACAAGAAAAATCATGAAGAATTCCTTTTTGAGTAAGGTAAGCTTTAAGAAGATTGCCAGTAAATTCACCACCATTATCAGTTCTAATGCATTTAACAGACAAAGAAAAGAAGTTTTCAATTTGAGTGACAAAATTAATGAAGACTTGTCTGAAATCAGATTTATTAACTAGTGGAAAGATCCAACAATACTTGGAGTACTCATCTAAAACATTAGCATAGTAGTATGAGCCTGAAAGAGAGCTGACATGACAGGGACCCCATAAGTCCATATGAAGAAGCTCTAAAGGTTGAGCAGCAACAGTACTAGAAAGACTAAAAGGAAGTTTGTGCATTCTTCCTAGTTTACAGTCATCACAAAATAAAGGTGTGCTAGAGACTTTAGGTAGTTGTAATTGATGGCACAGTCTTTACAAGGTTTGAAAAGATGGATGTCCAAGTCTTTTGTGTAGAATATCACTGGTGATGAGAGAACTGGAGTATGCAGCAGGAGCAGTGTGTGAATTGAATTGAATAGGGTAAAGACCATTTTTATGTGGCCCTTGCAAAAGGATCCTCTGAGAGGTCAAGTCCTTCACATAAAAACCAAAAGAATCAAAAGTTAAAGAGCAGTGGTTGTCTGTTGTAAATTTGTGAACTGACAAAAGGTTTTGAGAGGCTTTTGGCACAACTAAAATGTTATTGAGAGAGAATGATCATTCACATGTTTTAATGAGTGGACAATATGAGAGATGTGCATACCTTAGCCACTAGCTGTTGAAATCATCTCAGCACCATCATAAGGAGAAGAAGTAGTCAGATTAACATCATTAGAGGTGATGTGATTGTTAGCTCCACTATCTACATACCAGGGAGAATCATCAAAAATATCTGCAGCTGCTAACATTGCCTGAAGATTTGCTGGTGGAGGTTTGCCTTGATAGGAGAAATTAAGCCTTTGGTGACATTCAGTAGCATCATGATTCTTGCCTTTGCAGATTTGACAAGGTTCAATTTCAGAAGTAGTGCCTCTTCCATAGGAAGGTCTTGAGAAGAAATTAGGATTTGGATGTCGACCACCTCGACCTCTTGATCCACCTCTATGAAAAACTGAGTTTGAGTATGAAGGTCTAGGAGTGTAACTAGAAGTAGGTTTGAACTGTTGATAATGTTGAGCCGCAAAAGCTTTGGCTTCAGAGTCAGTTTTGGTATTGGTTACAACAATTTCTTCATTCATGAGAAGATTGAACAGTTCCTTGCTTGATACTGGCGGATTACGAATTCTAATGGAAGTAGCAAAGGAATGATACTCTAGAGGCAAGCCAGATAAAATAGTTACCACCATTTTAGTGTTTGAAATTTGAGATCCTGCAGCTGCAAGTTGATCTTGAAGGCTTTTAATCTCCATTAGATATTTTGATACAAAACTACTCATTTTGAGATATTGAAGCTTGGTACGAATATGAATCACATGAGTTGCAGAAGTATGAGCAAATCTTTCTTAAATGCTAAGCCACAATCCTCTAGAAGTAGCAGCACCGGCAACATAACCAATAGTTGAATCAGAAATTGTTGATTGAATCCAAAGAAGAAGAGTTGTATCTTAAGCAATCCAATCTTGATATTCAGCTAGTTGAGATCTTGTGGTTCCTTGATCAGGACATGGAAAAGAACCATCGATAAACTTTTCAACCTGGAATTTCTTGAAAAGTGGTAACATTAAAGCTTTCCAGGTGATGAAATTATCATCCTTGAGTTTCAAAGGGATTATATGAGCAATAGTATTGAGCGGAAGTGTGGAAATTCGAACAGTAGGTCTTTGATCCATTGAAAGAAATCAAGATTTGAGATAAAATTGAAAAACAGAAATCAAGATTTGAACAAACAACGAAAATGAATGAAGATAGAAGCTAGTATGATGAACAAAAACAGATCAAGAATTTGAGAAAATCTTGATAGAAGAATCGAATTTGAAAAAAAAAAATCAAAAGTAGATCTGAGAAAGTTTGCAGGAAGTGAAGAAACAAAGAATACCGGAGAAAAATAATCTTCACTCAAGAGAGTATCTGTGAATCACTGTTACAAGAGAAAAAGAACACAGAGTTTTGTTGAAGATGAAGAAAAAATCACCATTGATCAAAAAGCTTAAAAAGCTTAACCTGCTCTCCGTACCATAATGACAGGTGAAAGAAAATGATATTTCATCTTAATGAATATCAGTAAATTGTTCTTACAAGAGTTTGTCACGACATTACATTTATATAGATAAACTAATCTACATTTATAAGTACAGACACTCTAAAGATAAGGGCACCATTACTTCACTCACCTGACTGGTCTCTTTGTGCAGTTGGTAAATCTGTTTGTTATAGAAAAAATCCCGCCGAAGTCAGAAATCATAAGAAGCCTGTGTGGCGAACAAAACATGCATGTTAATATTATTGAATTGAGACTCACTTTACGTTCAAACCATCTAGGAAATTCTTGGGTGTGTTTCCTATGTGCGTGGCTAGTTCCATCAAGCATAGATTTGTGTTCTCTGTAAATTGCCATAAGAAAATCATTCAAATACATGTGCACGAAAACAATCTCACAATCTAGCATTATTCACTGTACATATGGAGAAAGAGCAAGTAGAGAACATGTAATCCTCATATTGGTGCACTTCATCACAATTCTTGAGAACAGCCAATTTCATTTGTTGGAACTCTTCCTCTGAAAACGAGGCCACACGTTTCTTACCTTGAAATTCACCGGATTGTCTGAAAACAGACAACTTATTAACTGCTGACTGAAATCGAGTGTTATCCTCGTTTCTACCAAGTTGATTAAACTTCGTAACTACACTATTCATATGGCGCTCAATTAATACGAGAGATTCTTCTATTATTTGCCCTTTCTCCATCGAGCCTTCGGGATGAGCTTTATTCCGCACATAACACTTTAACTTCTGCAAGTACCTGATACATAGGATAGAAAAACTATTGTGTACCCCATAAACAAAGTTCAACTAAATTGACAGTAACCAAAATGAACTAGTGAAAGTCGATCAATCTTTGATATCAGTGTAACTATGACATATATAAAGCCTCATTTGGAAATTCATCCATAGCTAAAATCTGTGATATCACTTAGACAAATCGCATATGCTCCTGACTAAAGTAACAACCATTCACAAGCTATTTACATGTTCGATAGTATTATTCCACAATAGCATATATTATTAAATTTCTAAGTACCTTAACTGTGTATATATACACTAACCGTAATAGAAAATCTTTACAAATACCATCAGATCACAGAAAAGATAAAATTTCCAAGGAAAATGACATTGATACAGTCATACCTCTCAATCGGATACATCCAACGATACTGCACCGGACCACCAACCTTTGCTTGTTCTACTAGATGAATGGGCAAGTGCATCATCACAACAAAAAAAGATGGGGGAATATCCTTTCGAACTTGCACAATGTGATTGCAATACTGTCTTGTAGTTTGTCTAAGTCAGCCACATTAAGGACAGTAGCACATAGAACTTTGAAAAACATACATAACTCAGTCACTGCTTCACACACATCATCTGGAAAATTTCCACGAATTGCTATTGGTAACAAATGTTCCAACAGAACATGGCAATCGTGACTCTTCAGACCAATAAGCCGCCGCTCTTTAAGGTTCACACATCGAGAAATGTTTGATGCGTACCCGTCAGGAACCTTAATTTCCCTCAAAAGTTTACAAAATGAATCCTTCTCCTTGTTCGACATCACATATGAAGCGTTTGGCACCCTATACTTATCCCCTGTTCTCGTCGCCCATAAGTCCTTCCGTATACCCATCCTTTGTAGGTCCAATCGAGCTTTTATATTGTCTTTTGTCTTCCCATTGACCTTCAATATGGTCCCCATCACAAGTATCAAAGTCCAGGAAGAGACCTGCTGCAGCAGTAACAACTCCTCAAAGGCCGTTAAAGAGAATACAGTCAATGATAGATATTGCATTACAAGCAGCTAGTACTCAAAGGCCCCAAAGTTTAATTCAAGTAAAATGATCATTGTTGTTGGGTGATGTACAAAAGCGCCAATCATCTGTTCCACCACATAATGATATTGAAGGCAACTCCAGTCAACGTTCTGCTTCTAGGCAGTTATCTCATCCACAACGTCTTGAGTTTGAAAATCGTAGCAGGAAGCGTTCTACTTCAGCTTCTCAACCGACATCTGTGCACCACAGCAGTCCTCGGCTATCTCCTCGACAACATACTCAGTTTGCTCGTAATGAACGTGAGTCAACACCTCGTAGGAGTCCTCTACGACGTACTCTATTGGCTCATGATGCATGTGAATCAACACCTCGTAGGAGTCCTCGATTGTCTCATCGACAACAAACTCAGTTGGCTGAAAATGAAGATATATCACCAGAGTTAAGTCGTCGAGGTTTTTCGCAGGAAGCTTCAAATTCTCCTGTGGAAACTGATTCTTCCCATCCACCAGCTATAAGTAAAATCTCTTAACTTTTATCTATTTTGTCACAGTTGATAGTTAACACGATTATCCTAAAAACTGATTTTGTTGGCTGCTGTCCGTTTCTTGCACAGAGATTACTAGGGGTATTACCACCCTTCCTAAAGTTGCAATTAGAGATACTGACACGGATAAACCGAAAGTGGAAGTTTTTGAAAAGATCTTGGTGGGTACATTCAGCCTTGAATGTAGTCTCACGATAAGAATGTGGGTGCGCCAAAGTGACAACTTCCCTTTGACTGTGCGTTTGTTTAGAAACATGCCTGAAGAAAAGATAGCAAGAGTATCTAAACTTGTCAGCGTAATAATTAATTCACCGTTTCTATTGTTTTCTAGTTCCTTGGAATTTTTTGATCACTGGTCACTGTTTAACTATTTTTTTGTTCTAGGATTACTATATCTTAGTACCTGATGAGGAAAACGCTGAAGAGGCTATTAGAACACAAATGAGGTTGGCTTATGTTAAATATCGATCTGAGTTGGCGGCGTACTACAGAACGTTTGATAGTCATGAGGAAGCTTTGCGACATCCATCCCCAAGAATCCGCAATGTTGATGATTGGGCTTATATGTGTGACTTATTTAACACTAATGTAAAGTTTAAAGTATATAAAATTTGCTGGTCTTACCCTTTGCAATGAATTTTGATGATTTGACATTTTAGATAATTATATTTTATGTTTAACCTTTAACGTGGAGCTGCGGTGTCCAGCTAGTTGCTTGTAAATCTGATTATGGTTTCTCTATCATAAGAAACAGTAAAAAACTATATTTTTGGTGAAGGAGTGTCTCTTAATTTTCATTTTTATATTTAATTGTAGGCTGCCTCTGAGAAATCAAGGGATGCACGTAAGGCACAAGCTCTGAACCATACCAATGATACAGAGAGTTTCGCCAGAAAAGCGTATGATAGGGTAAGTTTTAAATTATTCATTGATGCCTTTTCCTTGTTCTTCATGTGTTAATTAATTTTAACGGTGGTAAACTCACAAGTTCTATTTCATTAGGCGCGCAGAAATCTCCCGATTGATCCACTCAGTATGTTCATGGTAACCCACAAGGCTAAGAAGCTTGATAAACTGTGTGAAGATTGGCATGTACGAATCTCCTTCACTTATTAGTAATAAATTTGAATAATGCTTGAGACTTACTGTTGGCCTAAATGTGAACTAAGCATCCCAAGCTACAAGTTCCAGATACGCAGCATGTGTCATTTGTTACTATTGGTCTAATAGCAATGTGTAGCTCAAATTTGTGTAGCTTTTTGGCTATGCATTTCTTACTGTTGGTATGATGGCAATGTTTTGATTCTCCCTAAGACTTTGATTAGCAGATGTTGCAATCTTTAACTTGATTCCGTTTGGAGATGGTCGCAAAAACTTTATCTTTTTAGGCTATAAAATGAAACTGCAAAGAAAAGAGAAAGTGCAGATATAATAGATATAATAGACACATGCCTTTTCACTTGGTTAAGTTCTCTTCAACTTGTAATAGACTCACAGACATGCCACTTATTTGGGCACTGACTCTTACCCTTAGAATTGTCTCATGCATATCTTCTAGGAAATTTAAATTTGTATAGGAATGATGGACGCACAAACTTTCTGTAACATTTTCAACCTGTTTGTATGATAACAAACTTTTGAGCAACTCGGGAAGATAGGATTATTGCGCGTAGTTTTCCATTTTCAGGATCCATTAATTCTTTTGTTCGTTGATGTTTTAAATGCCTGCATGCTTTTGTGTTGTCAAACTATGATTTGTTATGAACTATTTTTTGTTTCCAGATTTTGGTTCTTTGATGATACATGGAAACATAATTTAGGGTAGTATTTGATCCATTTATCTTTTGCTTTTTTACTCTAGTTACTGCATTTTGAATGAAAATTCTGCCTATTCTATTACTGTAGTTTTGTTTTGTTGTCTTTTCTTCATTTTCTTCATAGTAGCTACATAAGCTTGAATTTTGATTTAGTTGCTCGTTTTTACAACTTGTATGCAGAAAGAGATGAACCAGATCAGTGAGCAGGTTCGCCGAGGAGAAGTCAACTACACACCTGAGCAAATATATGCAATGGTTGTTGATCCGCGTCGTATAGGGGATAAGCGTGCTCGTAAGTCAAAAGTTGCTTCCCGCTTCAGTTTATATGAGAAAAATGAAGCATAAATGGTTGCTCTCCAAGAACAGTTGGACTCTGAAAAGAAGAAAGTTGTGAAGCAAGAAAAACAAATCTCAAAGCTTCAAAAGAGGGAGCATAATCTCAGAGAGTACTTGAATGATGTTTTGCAGATGTTTGGTTGTCAACCTGTGCCAGATGATTCAGAAGATGAGTCCCAAGATGAAGGTGAACATGAAGTTGATGACCGATTTACTTGGGATGATGTGCAAGAAAATGAAAATGGCTATGCTAGGGACGATGATGATTTGCAAGAAGATGAGAACAATTATGCTGGGGACGATGATGATTTGCAGGAAGATGGATGTGCTAATGATAATTAGGAGAATGAATTGTCAGGGGAGGATGAATAGGCTGAATGTTGAATGTGCAGTTTTATTTTGGTGAACATACAGGTCCATTGCCTTCACTGGCTCCTTTTGTTACTTTTTTTGTGTGGACCTATATGGTTTTTGTTCTTTTCGGGGATGGTTCACAAACAATTTGGTTAACTTGATGGTTTTTGTTTTTTTGTAACAAGTTAATTTGCTTGGGTGGGGATACTGATACCACGTGTAATTAAGGAATGATGTTTATAATTGGAAGTGGATAATTATAATTAAGAAAATCTTAATTAGTAATTACCTCCAGTATTAATTTTTAAATTGTAATTAATTTTTGGATTTTCTAAACCAGGAGTACAAAAATTTGGTTTAAGCAACCAACTTCAGGCCATGTATAGGTATTTTAAATGCTCTTGGGTTGCTTGGTCTAGCTATGAAGCAATTAGAATTTGTTTTAATTGCTCAAAGGGTACTTGGTCTAGCTAAGAAGCGATCAGTATTTCACTCTCTAGTTTTGGTTGGTCTATCTATGAAGCGATCGGAGTTTCACTTGATCAAGTATGGTTGGTCTAACTCTAAAACGATGGTTATTTTGCTTGTTCTAAGCAGGTCGGTCTAGCTACGAAGCGATGATTATTTTGCTTGCTCTAGGTGGGTCGGTCTAGCTATGAAGCAATGAACAAAGGAGACGCTACATGATAGTTTGTTGATTATTAAAGCAATTGCCTAGCTTCTCTAGACCTATAGAGATCCCACCTTTTGCAACTCAAGAGCGAGAGCCAAATTAAGTCGCTCTAAGTGTTAGGGAGACTCAATATGGGCTTTTCCAACCAAAACTGCCAGGTTGCTTAATCCAGTTTTTCTTGAAGTGTGTGTAGCCCAAAATTCACGATGTACGGCTAAGATTATTAGCTTTAGATTTGATTTGTTATTCTACATTTCAAGATGGACTTAATTAAGGGAAAAATATCGTTTGGTCATTTTTTAGGTGGTCCCATGTCTGTTTAGTGCTTTGGGAAAACGCCTTTACTGTTTGGTCCATAATAATTTAAAAATATAAAACAAACAAAATTACCCTTCCGTGTTAATTTTTACTCATTTTCTTGTAGCAGTTCATTCGTCAAAATGAACTCCTGTTAATTTCTACTTATTTTTTCAGAAAACATATAAACTAGAGTTCATTCCAGAAATGAGCTCCATATAAAAACCTAAAAAACCCAGAGTTCATTCCAGAAATGAACTCCATATAAAAACAAAAAAAAAAAACAGAGTTCATTCCAGAAATGAACTCCATATAAAAACCTAAAAAAACCAGAGTTCATTCCAGAAATGAACTCCATATAAAAACCTAAAAAAACAGAGTTCAATCCAGAAATGAACTCCATATAAAAACCTAAAAAAACAGAGTTCATTCCAGAAAATAACTCCATATAAAACCTAAAAATAGCAGAGTTCATTCCAAAAATGAAGTTCATTCCAGGAATGAACTTCATCTTAAGCAGCAGCAACAACAACAACAAAACGCATAAATCTTCATCTTCTTCATCATCTTCATCGACTTCCCCAGCAACAGCAACATCAAATCTTCATTAACAACACCAAAAAAATCAAGATCCAAGATGAAGAATTTAGATCCGAGATGAAGATTAAGGTATATTAGTTTGCTTCATCTTTTTCTTTTTCTTCGTCATACACAGCAGCAGAAAATCTTCAACCAGCAGCAACAACATCAAATCTTCATTAACAACACCAAAGAAATCAAGATCCAAGATGAAGATTTTATATCTGAGATGAAGATTGAATGTTATATTAGTTTTCTTCATCTTTTTCTTCTTCTTCGTCATACACAACAACATAAAATCTTCAAAACTCTATCGTCTTCATCATCTTCTTCAACATCAGCAGCAACAAATAGTGACGAATAAACACAAAAATCTCCGTCGTCTTCATCACCTCCATCGTCTTCATCATCATATTCAGCAACAGCAGTAACAAATAGTGACGAATAAACCAAAATTTTTTGTCGTTCTTCATCGTCTTCATGAGCAGCAATTAGTAAGGCGGTACGCCATCCGTCAGAATATTATATATACTGTTTTATTTAAATGAAATCACTCGCGTGCATATTATGCTTGTTTGACCAACCTTTGCTTCTTGATACATGAATTGTTGAATGTTTCCTTTCACCTTTGTCTCTTTTACATTGATGTTTTATCTTTAGAACTGCGAATCATGTTAGTGATTACTTGAGAGTTATTTGTTTCCTTTGGTCACCCCTTGGGATGATGTGCTCACTTGTTCCCACATCAGTTTTTCAGTAATCTGAAGGAATGAAGCGATCAAAGATATCCGTTTCGTAGCTATAAACTTTATTTAATCAGTTGTTGTTGTACATCTTTTAGTATATGTATTCTTTCTTATTATGTAAACAACACATTTATTTATTATTAGAACTCGAAAGACTTTCATTTATATAATATCAGAGAGTTTGGGTTTTGTTATTTTGCACTTTCTATAGTTATGATTCTTAAAGTCGGTAATTTAGTTTTGATGCTTCAATTAGGTTGTAATCCTACCAGATAAGCAGGTTTAGTATTTGGGGCGTCACAAGTTGGTATCAGAGCTCACTATTAGATCTTACATGGGAAACAATAGATAATAACAAGTGTTAGATAGATTGTTAGACTATTTTAGAACTTGGTTGGGTCTGTGAGATAAATCTTAATCACTAAAAACAATCAATAACAAAGATTTTTGATCTGGTTGATTTGAATAACATGTTTATTTGTTTATTCTTTGTTTTGTGTACGTATGTTATTTTATAATATGAAATAAAACTCATAGGTGGAAACAAAATTACATCATAGTTTAAAGTATGTTATTTTAGTGTTAATCAAAGAACACTTAGTTAATTCAGCACTAGAAAATATTGAGGTTTGTAATTCTGGTGTGTTTGTTTAGTGAACTAATAGATCCCAAATTTTACTCAAAAACTAATGGAGTATCTTCTCTCGTAATTAGAACCATTAGTTTATTAGAGTAGAAAATTAGTGTGACAAATATAGACCTAGTCAACTGTTAGAATTTAAATTGGTATAGTTAAATTTGGAGCCAAGGATTATAGATTTTGTTTAAATCTCTGCAACATCCATATTAGTAACTTATAGTGTCAAATAATAAATTAAACAATTTTATTTATAAATTTTTGTGTGCTAAATAAATTTTTTTAGGAGTAGTTAAAATAATAGTTCGACCATTATTGTTAATAATAATAAATGATAATAATATCATTAACAATTGTGATAAAGGTAATATTAACACTCATCAAATAGTATTGTATCGAACTTTATGTAAATTAAAAATCTTATTATAATAAATATATAACGATAGAATTATTAATTAGGATTAAGTAGCTACGTAAAAATTATTGGTAATTATCTGCGGTCAGATTTTGTAAATTAAAGAAAATTAGAAATATTTTCTTGGGCATTGAAACCAGATAGATAATATAAGACCTATTACGTTAAGATTTAAGAACGGGCGTATATTTTGCATAAAATTATAAGGACCAAATATCTTAGTAATCTTATACCCAAATTATTTTTAGTTCAATAATTGATTTAGTACATCATTAGAAATTAAACAAATGTATGTGAAGAAACAATAATAGTATTTGAATGCTTAGTACAAAAATATACTTGAAAGGAAACAAATTCGTATATTAATAAGATACTTTACATTAAAAATTATTAGAATACATTACAATTTTATGCAGACTGAAATTGAAATAATATTAAGTTATCAATGCTAATACTTAATAAGACATATATAGTATACATACTCGATATGATTAGGTAAAATCAACCATAGTAATATTTACGTGAATATAAAATCATACTTAGGAAATTAAGACTTAGTGTATCAACAAGACTATACACAAACCTATAAAGATAATAATAAATATATGGAGAATAAAAATACTATTGATAGTAATATTTTAATAATTATGTTAATATCAGATTTAAAGTAGATAATATTCCGATAATTTATATATTTTATAACAGTAAAGTAAAAATATCAGATAGATTTACGTAAAATCAAATTTGGATTAATTATATGGATAATAATATATAACAAATGTGAAACTACATCATATCAATAAATTATTAAATATTAGATGAAAAGTATTAGTGTGGGGAAACTTAGACATACTATCTGTTAAAAATCAAATTACCATAATGAGCTTAGAGACAATCATTACAAAAAATAGAAAATTAGTCTATTGAACTTAGAGCTACAAATTATAAATTCTAGTTATAGAAAACAATATAGGGTTGTATCTTTTCTTGTTGCTTCGAACTCATTTAAAATGAGTTAATTTTCGCGCGCTTGTAAGTATGAGAAATGCTTTCATTTAGTCGAGAGATAGTAATTCTCTATATGGTGGGGTAGTCTTGAAGACTAGAACGACGGATCGATTTTCGAGGACCAAAATGAACAAGGTGGGGAGAATGTAAGGACCCTCAAGCTCGTCAACACTATTAGACCAGTCAAGACGCGATTTAGCCGCTAATGAATCGATTAGATTTACACGAACGTTAATTAATAGAAATTAATCTTACAATAATCTAGAAACAAAATTAGTATCGTTAAATAAATATCGAAAAGTTAGCCGAAATGGACTGCTCGAACGTGTCATTCAGATACCGGACGAAGAAGATTTCATCAGATTCGTAAGAAGGGAAAATGGTGTTTTAGCATCCAGCCGACTTGGACTGCCCTTATCAAATCTATGGGTGCCTAGGTATTTTTCTGTGGTCTTATCCATGACCGAGCGTAAGAGAAATTCATTTTTCTCTTCTTCTTTCTCTTTCTTCTTCTTTATTAGTATCTTTCCCGTGCGTCGCACGGGGTTAAGTTAATTAAAGTATTTTGTGTGCTGAAAATGTAGTGAAAGTACTAAGATAGTTTCCAACCTTCAGTAAGCATTTTGAAAGTACTAAGATAGTTCACAACTGACGTTAAGATACAACTAATTATGAACATTTACCTTTTTCTTTTCTTTTTTGAAAAAGTATAAACATTTACTTGATGTTCAATTTAAACTACTGCAAATAATTAATTTTCTCAAAAAAAAAACAATATAATCAAGTAAGAAAAAAACACAGGTATATATGAGTGCAAGAACTTAAAAACAATTTTTCTACACGCATTTTACAGATGATCTTCTTAATGAGATTCACTAAATGTTAGTGGTGTTATCGATCTATCAAACTATATTTACCTACAATTGTACATTTCTGGATTGGTATTATACTCTTTGCATTTCATTATCCAAAAAAAGAATCTACAATGTTGTTTGTGGTGCATCATAATGCATTACCAATATTTTTAATGGTAAATATAGAGATTCAATCCGCTCAAACTACAATGCCATCTGTGGGAATCGAACCCACAATTACATGGTTGAGAACCGTGTGCTCTTCCATTTGAGCTAAGGTAGCAAGTAACATTTACCGGTGTAACTGAGAATTAATATAATCAACACTGTATTGATGATTCATAAGCATAGAAGGATATCAAGAAGATATTTTACTTGATTATCGCTTTTGTCTAATATAATTAAAACAAAAGTCGTACCTGATATGCCACCACACATAGTCGCAAAGGCTGCAAACAAAATGGATGCATTATACAGTGAGGAAATCACCATGCATACTTTATAACTATTTTTCGTAGAGTTTAAAATGCCTTTTATTTGTACAAAACTACAGTTAGTTGTGACAAAAACCGAAGATCATTGCTACCTTGCATATGGAAACACCAAAATTTCCTTTAACCGCAAGTAAAACTTAAGTCGTCTTTTTTTTTTGATCGGTAGAAAAAAACTGAAGTCATCTTGAAACACAAACCATTGTCAAAAGACAAAAATACCTTCTAACCCATACTTAACTTTAGTTACCATCATTATATCTAGGAAAAAGATCAAAATAAGCTCGAAACATTTGCAAGTACACTGAAAGAACATTACCTGACAATATCTCTGATATTGAGAAAGAGTAGCAATTTCATCTTCATTTTCAGGCCGCAACGAAGATGAGGTACCTAAACATCTTCAGCTCACACACCATTACATTTCAAAGTATCTATCTCTTCGTTCTTTATATTTTATTTTGCTAATTTCTGGGAAGACAAAAACAAAAAAGCATTAACCAAACATTCTCAGCTGTGTTAAAATAAATATAAAACTACTGGGGTCATAAATAACACTAATGTATAGCTAAATATACATAGAGGCTTATGGCTATGTATATGAGTTACTATTTGAGATTGTCATTTAGAGACTGTGTTCTTAATAAAATTTGCAATATTGTAAAGGAACTGATAAAAGAGACTTAATTATGATGCTCAAAGTGGCAAGTTGTGATACATATAGGCAAAGTCGTAAACAATTGCTAAGCAGGTACATACCAACAAAAAATTGTAATTCCACTTCCATGGCCCATGCACATGGAGCCCTTTCTAGAAGAACTTATGTCCCCTTCCCAATAAAGCAAGCAAAATCAAATGAGATGCACTTCATCTCTTCTCTTGTACTGACAGACCCTGAAGAATCACAATAAATCAGGGGGATTCAATGCAAAATTGTACATACTGTGATTCAATTACTGAAAATATTCCAGAGTTGTAACTTACAAAAATTTATTACTTACTATTTGATAAAATACAAAAATTTAAAAATAACTGTTGCATTAAGCATTACCAAGTGATGAGAAGAGGTGATCATCCAAGCTGGAAAAACCCAAAATAATTCTATGAAAACCTCCACTAACACTCACACATCAAACAGTCAAAGAAAACAAAGCAAAATAAAAAAGAAGATATCTCTCCACCAAAACAATGTAAAAAATAAATCACCTTTATAATGCAATTCAAATTCCCATAGCGCTCCTATACTTTTCATATCCTTGTGCTATCGCTTGCAGTATAAACAATGAAAAACATATCAATAGTAAAGAAAACAGAGGGAAGAGAAAAGAGGAGGCGGCACCAAAAAAAAGTTAAACCATGAGTTAAGGTTTCTAGAGAAGCTTTTACACATTTTTTCATAAGTATTTCTCACCCACGCATAATCCGCGAGACTATTATGATATGGCCAAACAAATATTTTTTTTAGGTGTGTATACAACTGCGCTCCTCTTTTATTTTTGGCAATCTGGACATCCAACAATAACAGGGAACCAAAATGTTTACAATAATATACATAGAGGAATAAAGGTGCACAATAAAATCATTGCAAAGAATTACAAACGTATCGATACATTAAAAAGAATTGGGCACACAATTATGCTATGTCCGCACACAATAATAACGTTTTTTTTTGTTGGCAGAAGTAAGAATTATAAAATGAATATTTTCTATAGATATTAAACAGTAATACCTAAGCCAACAACACAGTATTATCAGAGATATAATTACTGCGACCAAATGAGGCGGAGGAAACATGATAAGGCGCGAGCCTAGGAGATGTATGCACAGATAATACAGGTTAATATACAAACTACAATTAAAAACCAATTTCAATCCCAGGAATAAAATAAAAGTGTGTTAACCTGTCTCGCATGTCACTTCCGTCCGTTATATCGATGTTTGTGTACACTCTAGTTGCAATTGAGGAGAGAGTGAAATTGACGTACAAAATAGGAATGAAAATTTTTATATAGGATTGGAGGAGCAGTAAAATGCGAATTTTCATTTTAAAAACAGATTCAAAATTATGGAACCTTGATAATTCTTCACAAAGGTGAAGAATGAGCAATCACTATAGGCCTTAGTTGGAGTCCTCGCCAAGCAGATACCATCTGATCAGTATAGGAACTGAATAATGAGACAGTAAAAAACTTCAACAATTATAAAATTACAAATAATGAGACGGTAAACAACTTAACTTCAACAATTATAAAATTACAAATGTGGTATACCTCTAATGTTACGTCAAGCATTGATGCAATAGGATAGGAGGAGAGGACCCAATTCTCTTCTGATTATGAATTCTATAAATCTGAAAATTTGTTGGATCAACAATAAGAACTAATTGTTAAAGTTTCTACAGATCCAAGAGGTTGTGATGGGTTTTGGACTATACTGCTACTACGTTACGTAACAACCGATCAAATACAGGCAACATGAACAAAATAAAATCAAATCATGAACCAAAACTCAAGTTTAAATTTACAAGCAAAGTAAGAACAAAAGAAACCCAAAACAAAACCCAAGTGTGGAACTATAAGCAACCTTGACAGAGAAATAATAGATGCCTCTGGAAAACTCAAGTTTGGATTTATAAGTGAAGCGAGAAACAAACCCATATGAATCTACCATTAGATTTATAAGAAAAGAAATCTGGATCTGTAAACAATCTTGATTGGTAGATAATAGATGCCTTGGGAGTTGGCGTTTATATCTGATTCTGTTTGAATGCAAATAACGATTATGACAGGATTCATCTCTTGTTAGTGATGGTGTTGGAGCAGCCTGTATATCTCAGTGTTTTTTTTTACCATTTTTCTTCATAGTTCTAGTATGGTTTTTCAGAGTTTTAGTATTAGGAGGGAAGAACGGAGGGGAAGGGAGGAGAAGAGAATTAGGGATAGGGTAATGTTTAGGTACGTGCAGCGGTGAGTAATCTCCACCCCAGGTGTTTGGTGTGTACAAAAAACTGGCAAATATATTGGAAACCCTCAATTCCTATTGGTAGGGGTCCAGGAGCTCTAGAATTCAATCTTTTGGCTTCACTTTCATTCTAGAGCCAGTATTTCGGCTTCAAATTATATATACAATTCCTCTTCTCTTCTTTTATTTCCTTGTTTTTTTATCTGGCGAATTTGAGAGATCGAATGGAAGTTTTACGATTAGTAAATGGTGGAAAAGATCATGGGGTAGTTGCTAGTGATGGAGTGGTTGTATGTTGTTGATTCAGACACGAAGGAGGAAGTTTATTAGAGGTTAGGGTTCTGATTTTTGAGGTTGTGTGGAACTAATGATGATTTAGTGTTGTTGATTGATGAAGAAAAGAAGGGTTGAGATTGAATTGAAGATTTGAAGTTGTTCTATTGATGAATTAAAGCTAGGGTTTCACGTTCTTCCCCAAATCAGGTAAATTAGGTTCTTTTGTATTGAATGATTGAGTTTAATTTAGTGAATTGTTTCATGGGTTTGTGATTGATTATAGTCTAGATGGTTGTGTGAGGTTTAATTTGGGTTTCTTTAAGAGATTGAATTTCACAGAGAGATTAAGGTTCTTGGTCATGATAAATTATCTGTAGGAATTGGAAGATGGGTTTAAAGGACGCAGGTTGATATTTGAGATGAGTTGAGTGATGGAGCTGTTGACAGAGTAAAGTTGAGAATGATATTAATGGGTTCAAAGGATTCTGGTAGTTAGAATTGGAGATGTCATGCCTAGGCAAAGGTGATGATTCTGAACTGACGTTGGTGGTTTGCAGTGGCAGTTGAGATGGACTAGAGAGTGTTTCCGTAGTCGTAAAGCTAGGTTTGTGATTGAATTACAAGAATTGGCACAAGGGGAAATGATGCAGGGATTGAGTTTTAGGAATTGGAAGTAGTAATGAAACTGTGATTAAAAATTGAAGTTATTGAGTTATGTTGTGTGGATTGCAGTTAAGGTTGGGTAATGGAGTAGATTGTTGTAGCATGATAGTGTTTGTGATATCTGCATGGGAGTAAGTATGTAGACATGTGATGAGATTAGGCCACTGTAATTGAGAATTGTAATGGAATTTCAGTTGAAATATTGTTAAAAATGGAAATTGTTGGTAGACCTGGCTTATAGAATTGTATTTAGCTAGAATGGTGCAATGGCAAAATAGATTTTAGCCTTGGCCATGGCTTTGGTCTTTGCTTTGAGTATCTTTTGTTGTGATTTGTTGTTGTTTGACTCAGTTAATCTGACTGAGTTGAATCGTCTTGACTTAGAACCGGCTCAGTGAGCCAAGACCAGACCTGGACCAGTGGACCCTTGACCCAACCTTGACTTGTTGACCATTGACTTGACCTGGACTTAGACATTGACCGTCGGCAATAATATTATATTTTCTGCTTATAAAGATAGTAGGGCGGTATGTCATCCGTCGGCAATAATATTAGTAGGGCGGTACGCCATCCATCAGAATATTATATATACTATTTTATTTAAGGGAAATCACTCGCGTGCATATTATGCTTGTTTGACCAACCTTTGCTTCTTGATACGTGAATTGTTGATTACATTGATGTTTTATCTTTAGAACTGCGAAGCATGTTAGTGATTACTTGAGAGTTATTTGTTTCCATTGGGCACCCCTTGGGATGATGTGCTCACTTGTTCCCACATCCGTTTTTCAGTAATCTGAAGGAATGTAGCGCTCGAAGATATCTGTTTCGTAGCTATGAACTTTATTTAATCAGTTGTCGTTGTACATATTTTACTATATGTATTATTTCTTATTCTGTAAAAACAACACATTTATTTATTCTTAGAACTTTGTAGATGGGGAAAAACGATTTGCTGGTTTTTAAGGAATTGAGGAGACGACCGTACGGAGGAGACTCCTCGAACATGGCGAAATGTTAAAGCTCACACAGATGCACCGCTGCAAAGGGGGTGCTTTAGATTCGAGAGATCAATCTGTAGTACTACGGCCTAAATCAAGACAATGACCGTTCCAGATTAAATTCGGTCACAAGAGAGGATGGGTTGATATGTAGGAGGGAAGCTGAGAAATGTGCGGAATCAATGGTAATCAAAGATTGTGGGTGTGTGAATTCTGAATACGATAAGCTCTGAGTGATTGAAATTTCTCAACTGAGAGTAGTTGCTAAATTGATGAGTTGATGATCTCGTGTTGTCGGTTTGACGTGAGATTGATGATACTAATGATGTCGATCATTCAATCATGATTCAGAGACTTATTTATATTGTTGGAATTTTAGACACCATGATTCCATGAAGTGTGACAGTTGATGGAATCAAGGAGTGGGGAAGTGGAGATCGTGTTTGAAACCAGTTGCTCAACGTGTGGAGACTTGGTCGATTTTCCACCCACTACCTCGTGAATTCCTTCAACTGATTGCACGACTTGCTCACATTCCATCGTGTGTTTGAACACACGTTCCGTAGACCGCCAGACCAAAACCCTGAGTGATATCCCCCCAAGTGACATGATTGACGTCTCGTGGTTTGTTAGTCAATTGATGACTTCGTGGTTTGATGGGACGATAAGTCCATGTAGTTGCTGAGTGTCGAACATGATGTTCTGAAACTCATGAATTGAACATGTCATGAGACAGAGGTATAGTTCTTACGATGAAATGAGAAAGTATTTCTCATTCGGTGGATCGTTGAATATTGATTGTTGAACCAATATTACTTGGTTTGAGCAAATATTTATCATCTGAGCAAGTGTTGCTCATGTGATGAATTGTTGAATATTTGATCGTCTGAGCATGTGTTGCTCGTCTGATGGATTATTGGCAGTGCACCAAAAATATTAATTAGAATACTGGTCGTTGAACCGAGCATAATTAATAAATTAATGACCATGAGGTCGTCGTAAAATTATTAAGGTTATAATCTGGAATGATGATCCTTGGATTCAGAAACCCTAATTTGATCAATTGATGATCAATTCATGGTTCGTCAGAATTTCAACCATGGGACGAAGGAGGGAGAGACTACATGGGACCGTGGATCAACCATGTAGTGTCCATATGCTCACGTGAGCAAATACGAAGAACTCCCGAAGAGTTGACGATTTGTTGGTGGAAGAATGATTAAATGCTGGCTTAATCATTTATTCAAAAATACTCGTCTGAGCCTTAGGTGAGAAAACCTAATTAATTATGACGAGCGAGGGACCGACCATGGAGTCATGAAACCGGCCCTGGGTTGTCCCGTGACCACCTGACGACCACTTCATGAAATCCAAAGTGTTTGGACCTAATACGAGCAATTGTGCAAATTAGGTCAAAACTGTGAAAATTGATGGGACCGGCTTCTGTGAGCCAAAGAGCCAATCTTGGTCGGTCAAGATAGCGTGCTCGTGTCCCCAAGGCGTCCGCGTCCCAGTCCTGAGAATTTTGATATTTTCTGACGTGCAATTGAGCATCCATTCGAGAAAATATGCCAAAATTAGGGTTTCGACGAAACTGAGGAAAACACCATGAGATGATGAAAAATAATTATAAAATAAGGAATGAGGAGGCGTGGGGCCGCCGTGGTCAAGGCATGGTCGTCCGGTCGTGACCACGGTCCCGTGGTGCCTTTTCCTTAATTTTATAATATTTTGATGATTTTATGAAAAATTCATGAATTTTGAGAAATTTGATGAATTTAGGGAATTTCCATGAATTGAAGGAGTTTTCATGAGTTCATGGAACCAAAATATTAAAATAATAAAAAACACGGGCGTGTGGGACCACAGAGGCATGGCCGGCTGCCTATGGACCGGTCCCACGAGTTTTTCATAATTTTTTAATATTTTTAGGTATTTTTGATGATTTGAGGGAATTTTTCCTAATTTGAGAGAAATACCATAAAATCAAGGAATTTGATGAATTCAAGGAAAAATAGGATAATAATAAAATAATAAAGCAAAGGGCATGTGGGACCGGCTAGGGCATGGCCGGCCGGCTAGTAGCCCGGTCCCACAAGTTTTTCATAATTTTATTTTATCTATTATTATATGATGATTTGTGCAAAAATACCATGAAATCAAGGAGTTTTTTCATGAAATTAGAGAAATAATAATAATAATAATAATAATAAAATAATAAGGAACCATGGGGTGTGAGGCCGGTTGGGACCAAGGCATGGACGGTTGGCAAATGGTCACGCACCACACTCCTTTCCTTAATTTTATATTATTTTTTATGTATTTATGGAAGTACCATGAAACCGAGGAGTTTCCTCGAGACGAAGGAGATTTGATAAAATGAGAGAATTTTCATCAAGTCGTGGAAAATAATAAAAATGCATTAAAAATACAAAACTGGCGTGGGATTGACCACGACACGGTCGGTCGGTCGTGTGTCCGTGCTCCTAACACCCTGGTCAATATTTTTAATTATTTATTATTTTCTTCTCTATTTTGCATAGGTTCATCATTTCGTTGTATTTTTGAAATACTCGTTCGTGCGGTGACTGTTAGTGTATCGTCGTTGAATACACCTTCACCATTTGAGTCGGGGCTTACTTAGAGGTAGCTCAGACGCCCGGTTGTTGATTATTTATTACTAATTGTGGAATTCAGTGGAGAATAATTCACAAAACTAAGTAATAAGATGTTCATTATTAATTCATAGGATCAGCGGAGGATTCGACTACGAATTCAGAATAATAAAGTGAGCATTACCATTCCATGGGATCGTAGATTCGACCATAGAATCGGAGTAATTACGATTTATCTATTACCATTTATGAGACCAGTTGTGGATTCTATCATGAAATCGGAGTAATGAGATAATATATTTATTGTTATTCTATGAGATCAAGTCGTGGATTCGATCATAGAATCAGAAAAATTGTTATTGTCGTTCCATGGGACCAGTCGTGGATTCGACCATGGAATAGGAGCAATTGTTATCGCCATTCCATGGGACCAGTCGTGGATTCGACCATGGAATAGGAGCAATTTTAATTAGGAATAATTAACTTTGTGGCTCTATACTAGCAGAGCAAGCTTTCTAGGAGCATTAATTATCCCGATATGAGCTTTTCGGTAAGTCATATGTTTTATATAGTCAGGGTAAACTCGTTGTTTGTTCCTGAAGACGTTATCGCTCTATACTAGCAGAGCAAGTTGTCTAGGAGCCGTCCATCTTGTGATACTATATAGAAATAATCACTAAAAGTGTTCAGTATTCATGAGATATGCCGTTGTCTAGTCGTGAGACTACATATCTACATGTACTCTGAGAGAAAGTACTCTCTGTTGAGAATTCGATGAGAGACCCATGTCTCCATACTCACGTCTGATTGATGGATCAGAGCTTCGTATAATTACGAGTTTACGATTTTAGCCCTTGTCGAAAATCCACCATCTACATTAAGTCCCCTGCTTACTGAGGAAAGTTGTGTTCCTCAGACAGCTGTGTTCCTTAGTCGTAAGTTGAGATGTTACCGGATTTAGGGAGCATGAGCAAACCACGACTTGATGAAGGCTTCAATGTCATGATTGGAGTGTCGTTTGATGAGCATAAATTGGTGTTGAACCGCTGGTTTGGACGACGAGTCCGTGGTTGGTCAGGATCCGCGGGACGGGTCCATGAAATCAAATCCTTGTTTTATGAATAGACGCTCGTTCGCTCGTTAGTTTAAGGAACAAACAAAATATACCTGAGTCTAATGATATAAAATTCATCTATGAGCTTTCACGAAAACCGGAATTTTATATTTTAAATATGTGAGATTTCACAAAGTGGAATAAACTCTCATTTCAAAGGTGGATGCTCGTACGAGAGAAAAGTTTTTTTTTTTTTTTTTTGATACTCGTGCGTCTGTTAGTAATAAAATTTTGTTTATGATCCTTCATGAAATTTTTTATCTTCGAGCTTTCAGAAATCTTTGAAAATATACTCTCGCTTCAAAGACAGATGCTCGTGCGAGGGAGCAAAAATATATAGATATATTTTTCAAATTTATGTGAGTTTCACGTTAAAATATATTTTGTAAAATCATTGTTTTGATTTTGAACAATTGTTGAAAGTATACAACCATACATGGTGAAAGAATGTCTATATGTGAGTTTTCACAATCGTAGAATGGACGTCTGTCCAGATTTTGAGAAACCAGTGAATGTTCACATTGTAAAATTTACATGGGTTGTTCACGATTTTGTGAAAATCATGTCAGAATTTTGCTCGTCTTAACAGGTTTGAAGGAACGAGCAAGATTTGAAGTATTAACTCATGTACTGTTAGTGGAATCGTAAACAGGTAAGAGTTGAAAGTTACCATTTTTGCAGAAGCTGATGTGAGCATCTTTATTCCATGATTCGTTGTTTTGCTGAATCCCGCGCTTTGTATAAATGATGCTCTGAATGTTATGCATCTGTCACAGCCACTTTGCAAGAATGACTGACTCCCATGATGACACTTTCAAAGACGATGTTTCCAGGGATGACATCTCCGCGGGTGTAACTTCAAGAAATGGTACTTCTGGGACCTCTGAGTGATGGTGAGAGATCCTTCATACTGAGTTGTACTCCTGGTTATTTCATCAACTATACCACAAGATGATCATGTAGTGAGGTTTCAGATCAATGTAGACTCCTCAGAAATAGAAGAAAGTGTTCGGGACGGAGCACCCAGAAGTAAGGACTACATGATGTTATCAAATGACGTGCAGTCCCCAGCCGTTTCTTTGGTGAGTTGTTAGCGCTCCTTGTGTCATGACTTTTTCCTGCCCGTGCAATTAGGATCACGATACCAAGGTTTTGTTATTTCTTTTCAGACCTTTTCTCCATCGATTGAAGGTCTTCAACTTGTTCTCAGGCGAACAATTCAGGAATCCAGTACTGATGAAGAAGTCGATGTAAATATCTCTTTCGTGCAGGTGATCGCGGCATCTCCTTGGATGAAATAATATTAATTGATGAATCCAGGAAGAAATCATTGTAGATAAGAATCATGTTGATGAAGCGCACTCTTCTTTGGGAGATGGGAATATGGAGAATTCCCGAAATCCCGAACCGAATGGAGATAGCGGTGTTGTCAATGGAGATTCTGGCATCGTCGAGCCTTCAAATGATTTAGAGGCTCCCTTAGTAAGTATATCTCCTGTAATTTCTTCAAAGAAGTATGATATCACTGATTCGTGAATTAATGAATGAAAATCCATGTGAATTTATGGATAACTTTGCCGAAATACGTCACCGGAAAATTTCAGACTTCAGATTTTACTAGAAACGTTGTAGAATCTTTGTCCGAAGTCGGATTTTCGCGGTTTGCATATGTATCTTCAAGCCCTGGAAATTTACAAGCTTTTTCAAAGAAGCTCTTTGAAGTTTGAGCATGTTTAGGGCCTGAAAAAGGCGAATTAGTGAACTTCCAGGAGACTTTCAGAACTTTTTCAGATGGCATGTTGCTCCATGTTTTAGCCACATCTCTTTGGTCGTTCATCGGAGTGTCATGAAATTTTGAGACGTTGTAGAGTACATCCATACGAAGATAATGGTATATAACCCATATTCAGATTCTTCGTAGATTGCTCCCAGTTCGTCTTTTAGTACAGGGAAGAGTACAGTTTCTTCAGACGAGGTTACCGTAAAACGTATTTTCATGACTTTCATGCTATTTGCTCGTGCCTTGAGTGTATAATGATTAATATTAATAATTTTGGATTGATTGTATGATGTATTTTATGATCTCATTTGGTTTCAAGCTTAAATGACTCTAACCTCATGTAATCTTCGTATTAGGTGCCAAATACCGAAGTTGAGGATATTGAAATCAATGAGGATAACTCAAACTGCCCTGGAGTTATTGATGAAGAGAAAACCATCTCTGAACTTCAAGGCCATGAGAAGGTTGTCATTGAAGTCTTGGAAACTCAGATTTTTGCTGCTTCAGTGATAGAAGAAACCGAAACACTAGTAGAGAATACTGAAGAAACTGTTGCCCTGGAGGCTGCTCCAGTAATTGAGAACCGTATAGTGGTGCAGGAGTTGCTGTTGATCCTCCGTTCGATGCTTCACTCCCATATCATGAACTAGTTGGCGAATTCAGCGTTCCCATTGGATATGCAGGCTTGTACGAGAAACCGTGGAAGATGTATGGGCACATCGTCGTTTCCAAGGATCCGGAGCATAGTTATTTCTTGACGAGGCAAGTAGAAGCTATATTGCGTGTTATAAATGATATCCGCATCACAACTGGAAATATTATCACCCTGGATGTACTCTTTGATTGGGAGTACAATTTGAAGAAAGCTGAAGAACTTGGCTTCAATTTGAAGTGGCTTCGTCAAAAGATTGATGCTATAAGGAAAGCGGTGGAAGGTGACACTTCTTTCACCACCAGTGATGTCGTGTTGTAGAAGATGGATGAAGAAAAGCAGAAATCTTATTTTGCTGACTTTCTTTAGTTTTCTTTCCATGATATCTTGAATCTTGGACTTCTGAGAGATGTGAGGTTTTATTCTGGTCTTGATTTCTTTATCGGTTTTGGATTGTGAAATCGATCGTCTTGACAAGTGGACCGTCAGTCCCCAGTATTTTGTTAAGTCTCTCCCTTTCGTTTTCCCTTCTTCTGGTGAGACCTAGATAGAGGACCCAGGTAGAAAAATTGATGTAAAGACCTAGGTGGTCGAAGTTGGAGGTACCTTGATGAAGGACTTAGCGAAGAGACTTGGTGGACACCGATCTGTGTAAGTCATGAATCCCGTCTAAGAATTGTTGCTTGCATGTTGTACGCTCTAGAAGCTGTAGGGACCTCATATAAGGTAGGAATTCGATGCTTCACCCCAACTTTCGAAGCTAAGAGGCTGAGTTATCACATGAGAAAAGAATCACTCAATTTGGAGTTGTAGAGGTCATCCAACTAAGCGTGCGCATTTGCAATTTGTAATCCCGTACAAATTTTTCAGATTCCGTAGACCTGACGGTAAAGGCCATATCTTTCAGCTCGTATGTCCGATTAATGCGCCCTTTTGGTATGTTGTAGAAGAAACATAGAAGAACATATTTTGTTGAGGAAGTATTGTCCCATTCCTCACCCATTGGTACGTTTCTGTAAACCCATGGTCCGGAGCATGTCGTATCTCATTTGTAGAGGCGATGAGAACATCTTGGAGGAGACTTTGGATTATGCCCACCAATCGTGCCAGCTTTGGGAAGACTTTCATGTGAGCATGTTATCAGGTCTACATATCTTGATATGAATCATTAGTTATTGGAGAAGTCTGCTTCATGAGTAACACTTAAGAGAATGATTAGTTGATGAAGCCCTGAGGATGTTGCTCCTGATACCGTTGTTGGTGCTGAGACCATGAATGATTACGATCCACAGATCTTGTCGATGCTGAGATCATGGATGGTGTTCCTTTAGAGATTATTTGATGCTGATGCCATGGTTGGAATTGCTCCAAAGACCGAAAAAGGCTAGAACTATGATTATAAATATAATCTTTGCTCCTCCATCCAGTGAGACTTTTACATTCACGAACTAGTTGATGAGTTGAGCGTCCGTAAGATGAAGGTGTACTGAGAGTTCAACCTGAATGCTCTTGAAAGCATAACTTTACCAAGAACTGGCTTTGTCAGTGAGTCGACATTGTTGCGGTAAATGGCATCAAGAGTTTTCATACTGGATGTGATTGGTGAAGAGAGAAAGTTCCTCAATCATGCAGGGGCTTGTGATGTAGCAAAAAACCGTTGATGAAGTTTCACGAAATCACCTCAGGTTGCCCAGTATATATTGAAGGAGTTAGTGTCATCCATGTATGAATGATGTTGCATATGCTTCAGAAGTCTTATCATGGGATAATGGAGACTTATAGTTTAGTTACATTTTGATGTGCTGGTGTTGAATCAATGTGTCATCGTCGAGATATTTGTGTTGAAGCTGTACTCTTTGATTGGGAGTACAATTTGATGGCTTCTTAGATTCTTGAGCGTTGAAGCGTATATTCCTTAAGCATCGAATATTTGATCATCTCGGCCCTAGAGTATCTTCCATTGATTCATCATCCCTTTCGTTGCGGTAGTGGGATTCGACACTTGTGCAGACATCAGAGCTTTCTGATTTTGTGGAACACATGGACTTGCAGAAGAAACACCCAAAGTGTTCTTTGCCATGTTTGGACATCATCTCGGTAATGAATGTTTTAGTGTTCGATTCAGAGAAATGTCAGATTCAACCACTTGGTAAAATACTAATGCGGTGAAGTTACCATTCATAAAGTCTTGCAGAGTTGCTAGCAGAATTAAGTCCCCATGCTACATAGCATGTGAGGAAATAAATGACGTAGACATGGGAGGAATGAGACTTTCCTGAGTGTGGAACCTCTTGATGAATTTCTATGCATATTTTGCAGGTTCTTGCTTCAATCTCGTCAAAGTTCAAAATTCCTCCAAGTGCTCTGATGATGGAATGTCCGTCAAATCTTCTGGATCAGAACTTTCTTTGTTGGAGAGATATGTAACCAAAGGCGCTTTGTAAGTACCCATCTTTTCAACGTGGATCCACGCTCTTCTGAAGGACGTGTCATATCCTGGATCTTCCTGATTATGTGAAACTTAGTTTCTGTCCAGGTTGAACTTATGTTCACTTTGAGAATGATGTAGCCATAAGTATTTCCGAGCGCTCCTTCAAGGTCTCTGATTGAGATGGAGCATGAGCATCTTCTTGTCGAGTGATGCATGTGGATCCGATGGTTTTCAGTGGAATGTTTTTGATGGCGGTGTCAGCATCGATCAACGTTCTTCCCAATTCGTTTCTTCTGAGATTGACTGTGGTAAGCAGTCCCCAGTCGTACACCTCTTGGTCCGTGGATGGAGGCTCAAGAAGTATTTTTGGAATGGACTTCTTTACATGATGTGTTTAGTGCTGTGAACATGTCTCTCATTCGTGCCTTATAGAGTAATTCACGTTCGACCGGGATTGAACTGCCTCTTTGATAGGTTGTTCAGAGAGAGTGTAAAGATTCTGATTGGGAAAGGACTCTTGTGTACTCCTTAAGTCCCTCGTTGAAGCTATTGTGGATCAACCTTCTCTTTGAAATTTTGCTTCAAAATATTGCAGTTACTTGTTGGATGATTTGATGAATCTATGAAGGTGACAGTACCTGGGTTTCTTCATTTTTCTTCAGTTAGCTCTCTATGATGAGGAGCGATTTGATTGCACCATATTGAACCCATACTTCTAGTAACTCGATCACTGCTTCATGATAAGTTTGAGTATGTCCGATCATCTCCCCGTTCGTTAATGCCGGATCGAGGTTTGTGTAAGATTGGTTATCCTTTCTTGATGCTTTTGTAGGATAAGGTGTTGGATGTCTCATGTTTGAGCATGAGCTTTCCTTTTGCTTGAGCAATAACGTTCATGGAAGGTTGGACATTGTATTGTTTGTTGATCAGGCATCGGCTGCTCCGAGGTTCCTCGACCTTGTAGACTTTGCTCAGCAAAGCAGGTGTAGTAGTCGCAGATCGTTTGGCTGCTTCATGAAGTTCTGAGGGAATCTGGATTCGCAGAGAAAGGCTCTGTAGATTTGGATCATTTCGTTTTGTTCATGCTCTCCTAGTGCCTTCAGGGATCGAGAGACGTGTTCTCGAGCTCTCCATGTTCTGTTATATAGTGCGAACGTTGGGGAAGTGTAGCCCTTCGGGAAATAAACTATTTGCATAGCAACAGGGTATGAAGGTTGATAACGATGAACATGTGATGCTTTGTATTTTCCTCGATCCTCCATGAAGCGTTCCAGGTCCTCACGAGCGATGAGGCCTGCAAGTTCCTTTGATGGAGAGTCATCTGCAGCTTTGCGGAATTCTTCATCTTGTACAACATGGATTGGAGAGATTTCAGGATTAGCAGTTGAAGATGTTTCTTTAGCTTCTCCTTTTTCGCGTTGAGGCTGAGTTCGTTCAGACGCAAACTTTTCTGTGAAAGTTTTGAGATAAGCATACAACTCTTTCTGTGTTGCAGCCACGTCAGTCTGAACCTTCATGAGATCAAGCTGATTTCCTCTGGTTTCTTCAAGAGACCAACCGAATAGTGGACTGTTGATGGCGCCAGTTTCGTCACTTGCAGGGGCGATCTCTGGAGCACCAGTGCTTGGAAGAGTGATAGTAACATGTGACGTGATATTGATGGCCGGAGGAGTGGTGTTGGCGCTACCACTAGAGCCTCCAACGTTAATAGGAGTAGTACTTGCTGGGAGTACCACTAGGACTTGCAATTTTAGAGTTGGGTGTTGAACCAGGATTGGTAACTGAATCATACCTAAGACCGACCATCCTGCCGAATTGAGATTGCAACCGAGAGAATGATCTCCCACTGTGGTCGCCAATCTGTAGATGGGGAAAAACGATTTGCTGGTTTTTAAGGAATTGAGGAGATGAACGTATGGAGGAGACTCCTCGAACCGAGTGAAATGTTAAACCTCACACAGATGCACCGCTGCAAAGGGGGTGCTTTAGATTCGAGAGATAAATCTGTAGTACTCCATCCTAAATCAAGACAATGACCGTTCCATAGTAAATTCAGTCACAAGAGAGGATGGGTTGATCTGTAGGGGGGAAGCTGAGAAATGTGCAGAATCAATGGTAATCAAAGATTGTGGGTGTGTGAATTCTGAATATGATAAGCTCTGATTGATTGAAATTGCTCAGTTGAGAGTAGTTGGTCAATTGATGAGTTGATGATCTCGTGTTGTCGGTTAGCCTTGGCCATGGCTTTGGTCTTTTCTTTGAGTGTCTTTTGTTGTGATTTGTTGTTGTTTGACTCAGTTAATCTGACTGAGTTGAATCGGCTTGACTTAGAACCGGCTCAGTGAGCCAAGACCAGACCTGGACCAGTGGACCCTTGAACCAACCTTGACTTGCTGACCATTGACTTGACCTGGACTTAGACATTGACCGTCGGCAATAATATTATATTTTCTGCTTATAAAGATAGTAGGGCGGTATGTCATCCGTCGGCAATAATATTAGTAGGGCGGTACGCCATCCGTCAGAATATTATATATATTATTTTATTTAAGGGAAATCACTCGCGTGCATATTATGCTTGTTTGGCCAACCTTTGCTTCTTGATACGTGAATTTTTGATCACATTGATGTTTTATCTTTAGAACTGCGAAGCATGTTAGTGATTACTTGAGAGTTATTTGTTTCCATTGGGCACCCCTTGGGATGATGTGCTCACTTGTTCCCACATCCGTTTTTAAGTAATCTGAAGGAATGGAGCGCTCGAAGATATCTGTTTCGTAGATATGAACTTTATTTAATCAGTTGTCGTTGTACATATTTTACTATATGTACTCTTTCTTATTCTGTAAACAACACATTTATTTATTCTTAGAACTCTGTAGATGGGGAAAAACGATTTGCTGGTTTTTAAGGAATTGAGGAGACGACCGTACGGAGAAGACTCCTCGAACAAGGCGAAATGTTAAACCTCACACAGATGCACCGCTGCAAAGGGGGTGCTTTAGATTCGAGAGATCAATCTGTAGTACTACGACCTAAATCAAGACAATGACCGTTCCAGATTAAATTCGGTCACAAGAGAGGATGGGTTGATATGTAGGAGGGAAGCTGAGAAATGTGCAGAATCAATGGTAATCAAAGATTGTGGGTGTGTGAATTCTGAATATGATAAGCTCTGAGTGATTGAAATTTCTCAACTGAGAGTAGTTGCTAAATTGATGAGTTGATGATCTCGTGTTGTCGGTTTGATGTGAGATTGATGATACTAATGATGTCGATCATTCAATCATGATTTAGAGACTTATTTATATTGTTGGAATTTTAGACACCATGATTCCATGAAGTGTGACAGTTGATGGAATCAAGGAGTGGGGAAGTGGAGATCGTGTTTGAAACCAGTTGCTCAACGTGTGGAGACTTGGTCGATTTTCCACCCACTACCTCGTGAATTCCTTCAACTGATTGCACGACTTGCTCACATTCCATCGTGTGTTTGAACACACGTGCCGTAGACCGCCAGACCAAAACCCTGAGTGATATCCCCCCAAGTGACATGATTGACGTCTCGTGGTTTGTTAGTCAATTGATGACTTCGTGGTTTGATGGGACGATGAGTCCATGTAGTTGCTGAGTGTCGAACATGATGTTCTGAAACTCATGAATTGAACATGTCATGAGACAGAGGTATAGTTCTTACGATGAAATGAGAAAGTATTTCTCATTCGGTGGATCGTTGAATATTGATTGTTGAACCAATATTCCTTGGTTTGAGCAAATATTTATCATCTGAGCAAGTGTTGCTCATGTGATGAATTGTTGAATATTTGATCGTCTGAGCATGTGTTGCTCGTTTGATGGATTATTGGCAGCGTACCAAAAATATTAATTAGAATACTGGTCGTTGAACCGAGCATAATTAATAAAATTAATGACCATGAGGTCGTCGTAAAATTATTAAGGTTATAATCTGGAATGATGATCCTTGGATTCAGAAACCCTAATTTGATCAATTGATGATCAATTCATGGTTCGTCAGAATTTCAACCATGGGATGAAGGAGGGAGCGACTACATGGGACCGTGGATCAACCATGTAGTGTACATATGCTCACGTGAGCAAATACGAAGAACTCCCGAAGAGTTGACGATTTGTTGGTGGAAGAATGATTAAATGCTGGCTTAATCATTTATTCAAAAATGCTCGTCTGAGCCTTAGGTGAGAAAACCTAATTAATTATGACGAGCGAGGGACCGACCATGGAGTCATGAAACCGGCCCTGGGTTGTCCCGTGACCACCTGACGACCGCTTCATGAAATCCAAAGTGTTTGGACCTAATACGAGCAATTGTGCAAATTAGGTCAAAACTGTGAAAATTGATGGGACCGGCTTCTGTGAGCCAAAGAGCCAATCTTGGTCGATCAAGATAGCGTGCTCGTGTCCCCAAGGCGTCCGCGTCCCAGTCCTGAGAATTTTGATATTTTCTGGCGTGCAATTGAGCATCCATTCGAGAAAATATGCCAAAATTAGGGTTTCGACGAAACTGAGGAAAACACCATGAGATGATGAAAAATAATTATAAAATAAGGAATGAGGAGGCGTGGGACCACCGTGGTCAAGGCATGGTCGGACGGTCGTGACCACGGTCCCGTGGTGCCTTTTCCTTAATTTTATAATATTTTGATGATTTTATGAAAAATTCATGAATTTTGAGAAATTTGATGAATTTAGGGAGTTTCCATGAATTGAAGGAGTTTTCATGAGTTCATGGAACCAAAATATTAAAATAATAAAAAACACGGGTGTGTGGGACCATGGAGGAATGGCCGGCCGGCTATGGATCGGTCCCACGAGTTTTTCATAATTTTTTAATATTTTTAGGTATTTTTGATGATTTGAGGGAATTTTTCCTAATTTGAGAGAAATACCATAAAATCAAGGAATTTGATGAATTCAAGGAAAAATAGGATAATGATAAAATAATAAAGCAAAGGGTGTGTGGGACCGGCTAGGGCATGGCCGGCCGGCTAGTGGCCCGGTCCCACAAGTTTTTCATAATTTTATTTTATTTATTATTATATGATGATTTGTGCAAAAATACCATGAAATCAAGGAGTTTTTTCATGAAATCAGAAAAATAATAATTATAAGAAGAAACCGTGGGGGGTGAGGCCGGTTGGGACCAAGGCATGGCCGGTTGGCCAATGGTCACGCCCCACACTCCTTTGCTTAATTTTATATTATTTTTTATGGATTTATGGAAGTACCATGAAAACGAGGAGTTTCCTCGAGACGAAGGAGATTTGATAAAATGAGAGAATTTTCATCAAATCGTGGAAAATAATAAAAATGCATTAAAAATATAAAAATGGCGTGGGATTGACCACGACACGGTCGGTCGGTCGTGTGTTCGTGCTCCCAGCACCCTGGTCAATATTTTTAATTATTTATTATTTTCTTCTCTATTTTGCATAGGTTCATCGTTTCGTTGTATTTTTGAAATACTCATTCGTGCGGTGACTGTTAGTGTATCGTCGTTGAATACACCTTCACCATTTGAATCGGGGCTTACTTAGAGGTAGCTCAGACGCCCTGTTGTTGATTATTTATTAATAATTGTGGAATTCAGTTGAGAATAATTCACAAAACTATGTAATAAAATGTTCATTATTAATTCACAGGATCAGCTGAGGATTCGACTACGAATTCAGAATAATAAAGTGAGCATTACCATTCCATGGGATCGTAGATTCGACCATAGATTCAGAGTAATTAAGATTTATCTATTACCATTTAGGAGACCAGTTATGGATTCGATCATGAAATCGGAGTAATGAGATAATATAGTTATTGCTATTCTATGAGATCAAGCAGTGGATTCGATTACAGAATCAGAACAATTGTTATTGTCATTCCATGGGACCAGTCATGGATTCGACTATGGAATAGGAGCAATTGTTATCGTCATTCCATGGGACCAGTCGTGGATTCGACCATGGAATAGGAGCAATTGTAATTAGGAATAATTAATTTTGTGGCTCTATACTAGCAGAGCAAGCTGTCTAGGAGCATTAATTATCCCGATATGAGCTTGTCGGTAAGTCATATCTTTTACATAGTCAGGGTAAACTCGTTGTTTGTTCCTAAAGACGTTATCGCTCTATACTAGCAGAGCAAGCTGTCTAGGAGCCGTCCATCTCGTGATACTATATAGAAATAATCACTGAAAGTGTTCAGTATTCATGAGATATGCCGATGTCCAGTCGTGAGACTACATATCTACATGTACTCTGAGAGAAAGTACTCTCCGTTGAGAATTCGATGAGAGACCCCTGTCTCCATACTCACGTATGATTGCTGGATCAGAGCTTCGTATAATTACGAGTTTACAATTTTAGCCCTTGTCGAAAATCCACCATCTACAAACTCGAAAGACTTTCATTTATATAATATCAGAGAGTTTGGGTTTTGTTATTTAACACTTTCTATAATTATGATTCTTAAAATCGGTAATTTAGTTTTGATGCTTCAATTAGGATGTAATCCTACCAGATAAGCAGGTTTAGTATTTGGGGCGCCACAGAATCATTTTCACCTTTGATTTTTCAATCTACAATCACCCCACCTCTGTCACCTAACTTAGATGATGTGCCGTCACCAGTCATCATTGCACAACATAATGACACAACAGTGAGTACTTCTTCAGAACCAGTAGTACAAATTTTACCACAAGCACAACCACCACCTTAGCAGCACTCAATGGTTACTAGAGCTAGGGATGGCATCAAAAAGCATGTTAAAAAGCTTTGCCTTACTGCATCAAAGTATCCACTAGGGGAGACATAATTTGTTGCTCATACTTGCTATACAAAAGCATTAAAAGATCCACAGTGGAGGCCTCCAATGGATGATGAGATAAACGTACACATTCACAAGGGCACTTGGAGCTATTACCATATGAATCTTGGATGAATTTGATTGGTTAAACAAAAGTCAGATGGTAAAATGGACAGACGCAAAGCATGGTCGGTGGCAAAAGGGTTTGATCAACGGGAATGTTTTGACTACGATGAAACGTTCATTCTTGTGATAAAACCTGGTACTATCAGACTTGTTTTATCGATTGCATTTGCAAATAACTGGTCCTTGGGAAAACCAGATGTTCAAGATGCTTTCTTACATGGTGTATTGACTGAAAATGTTTATATACATCACTCGACTGGTTAAGTTGACCCGAACTATCCAACTCATGTTTGCAAGATAAACAAATCGATTTATGGTCTGAAGCAAGCTCCACGAACATGGTTTTCAAGATTAAGCACATATCTTACTGAATTGGGGTTCAAGGGTTCTATGGATGATAGGTCCTTGTTCATCCGACAAAATTCAGATGAGGTTGTTTATGTACTGGTCTATGTCATTGGCGTTGTCATCACAGGCTCTAACTCTTCACTCATTACAAAACTCATCAGTGTTTTGTATTCGGTATTTGCAATAAAAGATTTGGGTGACCTGAGATACTTCTTGGGAAAAAGGTTATTAAGCAAGATGGGTCAATAATCTTATGTCAGCAAAAATATATTTCTGATCTCTCAAACACGCGAAAATGGATGGTGTAAAACCAGTGTCCACTCATCTTGCTGTGAATGTAAAGATAAGTAAATTAGGTATATAAAAGTTTGAAGATCCAACACTTTATCGCAGTGTATGTGGAGCAATACAGTACTTGCATCTAACTCGTCCTGATATTGCAGTAGCCGTAAACAAATTAAGTCTGTCAGTACATGCAGGATCCTTACATTGGACATTAGGAGTTAGTATACATTTCATCATGGTTTATCTTTACAGAAATCTTCAGATACTATACTCTATGCCTATTCAGATTCTGATTGGGCTGGTATCTTAGATGATCGACGATCCACCATTGGCTATTTCATATCTACTTTGGAGGCAATCTTATCTCTTGGAGCGCACGAAAATAGAAGACAGTATCTAAGTCAAGTACAAAGGATGAATATTGAGGTATAGCCATTGCAACTTCTGAATTAATATGGGTTCAGTCATTGGTAAAGGATCTAGGCATCACAGTTACAATCCCATCAGGATGGTGTGACAATTTAGGAGCCACATAACTCACATCTAATCCAGTATTCCATGCTCGCATGAAACACATAGAAATAGACTACCACTTTATGCGTGAACGAGTAGCAAACAAGCAACTTCGAGTGCAATTCATATCGACTAAAGATCAGTTAGCTGATATCTTTACAAAAGGACGCCATCACCAAGGTTTAAATATCTCAGAGACAAGTTGAACATTCAACAACTCATGTGCAACTTGAGGAGGGATGTTAAGGATACAGCTGCCAAGCCTATGCCAATGGCTTAATTGTCGCTGATCCTTCAATGATACAGCTGCCAAGACTCAATCACTTCCATGCCTATGTCAGTGTCTTAATTATCGTATTATTGTTATTCTCTTTTAATGCAAATCAAACCTATTTTAGGGTACTGTAATCTGTATATAAAGAGCTTATCTTCCACCAAATGAAGTGTGAAACATTTCACCAAATCTTCTAGCTTTCGTTATTCACTTTTCAATGGTATAAAGTTTATGAATTAATATCCATGGTATAATTCGAGAGATGTAAATCATTTCTAAATTTTGATACTTCTTAAAGACTTATATTTTCTCCTTGGCTTAAGAAATGTGCAAACTTGAACTAGGTCACCTATTTGTGGGACGAAGGAGTAAATTGGAAATATTCTGCACTACAGTTGTACCTTACCTATGTTAAATACTAAGAGTATTTTATATTATTTTAATGATGATCTTCAAAATTATTAACACCACACGATATTTAATTAATGATGTTCTTTATAATTAATCAATTGATTTTCTTTTAATTGTGAATCAAATTATACATATTTATATAAAAAGTGCTTGATGAACCGTTTAAAGAAACAACACTAAGACTACCTCTCACATAACTTTTCACTTGGGTCCAATAATTTTTAGTTGGGAACATTATTTAAATACCCCTCAAAATCCATCCCTTAAAATATACCCTTATTCAATTTTTAAAAATACCCTTACCTTATGAAAAGTGGAAGCAACTGGTACAAGTTGCTTTCAGAAGTGAACGCAACTGGCACAAGTTGCTTCCAGCAGTGGACGCAACTGGCATAAGTTTCTTCCAAAAAAATTATTTTTGGGAAAATTAATAAACTGTCCAGCTTCCGTCCATATAATTAATAAACCGGCCAGAAAATTTTAATCTTTTCTAAAGTGGCCTTTCTGTTAGTTTAGACGTCTGAACCCACCAAATCGGTCTCCCACATTGACTAAGTCAATTATTTAGGGTATAATGACTCACATATCCTTATAAGTGCGTAATAATTAAGGAAACCGACATGTATATTTGCTTCTTCTTCGTTTACGCATTGTATTTTTTCCATTACCATCGAAACCAAACCAGAAACACCAGTGAAAATAAATATTCGAGGATTAGGGTACCACTAAAGAATAAAGTTGGGACTTGTTTGATTATTTAGAAGATTTAATGGTATACCAAGAGTATAACCTGGGTCTTCAACTTATTGTTACAGTGAAAGTTGAAATTAAAGGAAGACGAAGAAGAAGGTAATTCTTAAATTGAAGCAATATAGGTCTTTAAAAAGAGTAAGTGCATCAAACCCAATTTTTATTAATCTTTGTATTGGTCGTACTAGATGGTTAATTGCATTAATTTGTTACATGGAGTAGAAATTGAATTTAGGGTTTTTCAAAATTGGGGGTTTATTGGTTCATGGTGTTTTTGGTTTCGATCTTGGTATGTGGTGATCATTCGATGTAATCTTGTTCAAGTATGGTTGTGATTTGGTGGTAGCTTGGTGGTTGCTATTTGTTGCTATGTTGCGGTGCTGGATTTTTCATCTAACCACCATATGCCGTATTAACTCCATAAGCATCGAATAATGATGATGAAAAGTAATGGTTTCTTTTTGTTGTTGATGAAATTAGGTAGTGATGAAATTGATTATGTCATCTTGTATTTATACTATATGTATCAACTTGGTTTGCTACTGGATGGATTGGGAAATTGTAACTTTATATGATTGATAAAATTTTATTTTTAATTGAATCAATTTGAAGTTTGGGATACTTTAGATTAGAGCTGATTTTGTAGAGATATGTATCATCTCAATTTTGCGATGAGCTGAAGGAATTGAAGATCAGGGAGACGTATCTAGGTTAGTCGAAGTTTTAGGGGCTTTTAAGTCTTCTACAGCTGACACGTTTGAGTTAACTGGGGTTACCCGTTTTTTGGAAAAAACGGAATGGAAAATGTCAATATCAGCCACTTTATATAAACATTTGAAAAAACTACCACTTTCTGAAATACATTTCAAAAGCATGGACACTTTGTTAAAAAGCCCATTATTTTTTACCCCTCGGAAGTATTTGTGCAAGATCAAGCAAAATGGAGAGTATTTATAACATTTCCACTTTTTAATTTAGGACCCACCGTTCCTCAAAAGGGGTTCCTCATTTCCCCTTTTAGGGGTATATTTGGGATTAGATGGTTTTAATGTTGGATTTTGCAAAATTTGTTTATAACCATTGTATTTATATAGTTCCTTCTGTTGCTTTATTATGAACTGATTGATTACTTATTTACTGTTATATCTTTATGTCAAATTTTTGTTTGGAAATGTAAATTAATATTAATGATAACAAAGTGACTTCTGGGCCTGTATCGTGACCAAATAATCAAGCGGAATTCCATTTTAATCCCCATTAACATATATTTATGTTAGTCGTGTGCAAGTAAAAATGTCAAATCTCCCATATGGTCTTGGTTTACGACCAAAAATTTCTTTTTTTTTTTTAAGAGAAAAGGAGCTCAACAGAGCTCCACTTATAAAAGGACATCAAGGATAGAGGTTTGAAAGGATACAAATCGGTGGAGAATCCGCATTCCTCCACAAATTTACATTCTCATGCATAGCATGTTGACATAATACATGTGCTACATTTTTAGCACTTTTAGGAACATACTGAAACTTAATATCTACAAAAGAAGCAGCCATATCCCTAATTTCTAAGATGACGGATCTAATACTCCATGGGATATCAGATAATTCTCCAAGAACAGCTGAGGTTACATTAGAGGCGTCCCCTTCAATAATAACTTCAGTAAAACAAAATCTTGTAGCAAGCTGTAAACCTAATCTACAAGCCACAACTTCTGCCAGTAAAGGAGATGTCGCATCAAAGGTATGAGTAACACATCCCAGAAAAGCACCATGGTGATCACGGGTAACTGCACATGCTGCAGCGTTGTTTGGAATGAAAGCAACATCTACATTTATCTTGATGAATGGGGATGGAGGAGTAGACCAGTTCTGAGATTTATAATTATGCGAAGAATTATTATGTGACCCTGAATTTTCCGTCATACAGAGATTAAAATCCTGAAGAGCATTTTTAAAAGGGAGCATAGAAATCTTGGTGAAAAGTTAATGCCCACGACGTGATTTTGGATGGGTCGGTATCTAAGAAACTAGTTATTGGATAAAATAGTTGTGAACGATTCATTCTTGGTTGCTTGGTCGCGTGAAAACTGCTAACGGTCGTGTTCATGACTAAAACTGCACAACAAACCCAAACATATACGGTAGTAAGTTTTCCCGGCCACCCTCCCGAAAATGCTTTGTATCCCTTGAATTTTACCCTAAACCCACGAAATGTCGTGAAGATACTGATCCACGGACGGGACCTAACCGATCCACTATTTAGTTAACCTTGGATGGAAGCCACGTCGGAGGCTTCGGAGGGAGGTTTTTTGGGTATGTAGCAAAGTCGTATGTCCAACCTCCTTTCATTTTAATAATCTAACAAAGCTCTCTCTCCTTCGGTTTTCAAATTCTCACTTTAATAATCAAACAAAACCCCTCGTTTTCCCATGGTTTTCATCCTTATTTGCAAAGCCGATTCCGAGTCCTGGAGAGCCTTGTACGAAGTTGATTAGAGGCCCTTATACAACTAATTTTTTTTCCGATAATTTCGTAACAATAACTACAATTAATCAAAAGAAAAATCCACTAAAAAATGATGATGAATTAATAAAAAGAAAAATCAACTAAATAAATGATGATGAAAACTCAAAAAAATAGTTAACAATTACATCATAATAATGGTAAGATAATTTGTACTCATCATCAAACATGTTAAGTCGGTAATTCATAGTTAATTAATTTATATAGAATTGGAAAAAGATTAATGATCATATGTTTCTCTAATTTAAGTATAATAATATCTATATAAATAAAGTGTGCATGCATTATACATCATATGAGACAGTAGACTTTATACAATTAATAAAAATAAATATCAACTAAACAAAAAAGTAATGATGAAAACTCAAAAAAATAGCTAACAGTTATATTATAATGGTGAAATAACTTGTACTCATTATCAAACATATTAAGTCGGTAATTCATAGTTAATTATTTATATTGAATTAGGAAAAGATTAGCGGTCATGTGTTTCTCTAATATAAGTATAGTAGTATCTATATAAATATAATGTGCATGCATTGAATATCATCTGAGGCAGTAGCCTTTATACAATTAATAAAAAGAAATATCAACTAGAAAAAGATAAAAATGATGATGGAAACTTAGAAAAATAGTTAACAGGTTGTATCATAATGGTTAAATAATTTGTACTCATTATCAAACATGTTAAGTTGGTAATTCATAGTTAATTTATTTATATAGCAATTTTTCATATACATGTCCGCCATCTTTTTTCCATTTACCGTGTCCCAAATCTCTAGATCATCCTCGTCATCTTCGGTTGGGAGAGACTTGTTTCCAAAAAGGATCAATATCCTCAAATGGTATGATATCATCCTTGTACCGAAGTATGTCGTGGCGGCATGGAAATCCCATAGATGTCTTCATTTTAGAAACACACTCTTCATCCAAGTTAGAGGACAATGTCTCAATCAACTCCTCTTCTTTCTTCACTTTGTCAATGCATAGATGAGAGCCTCTTTAAGTTAATCACCGTATCAATTTACTATCATAATATTTGTTTTTTGAACATAAGGCTGGTATGTTCAAATGCCGCTTTAATTCTCACAACATCACTGTTGAAATATTTATTCATTGCATCAAATATCGTGCCAAATGTATCAATGCAACCAAAAAGATTCTTCTTCACCGATAATCAGCCGACTTTACCATAATTAAGTGTTGCTTGGTTGTCAAAGTGTTTGTGTGGATTGGTAAAACAAGACACAAACCTTTCTTTATGAGGTTCCACGTCTTTGAGCAAATAAATAATGACGTCGGGGTAGTCGGTCCTCCAATGATCAATAAGCATTTCAACCTTTTCTTCGTAGACTTCCTCGGTGATTGACCATACCAAAGATTCTCACTCGCCGGAGAAACATTCCCACAACCTCTCATTCTTGTCATACTCTTTCATGAATTCTCTCTTTTTCTTTACTCGTTTTTCCTCCGATAGTTTAGCAATATTCTCTAATTATTTCAACATAAGTGGTTGAATTATCGGTTGACATTTTTTCCTCACATTGTTCCATATATGAAACGTACAAAGAAAGTTGGTTGCATCCGGAAATACCTTATTAATAGTATACATCAACGATGAATCTTAATCGGATACGAATACTTTAGGAAAAGCACCCACCCGGAACACTAACTTCAATTGTTCTAACCCCCAAATGTAACTTTCTTTCCTCTTGTTTTTTAAGAAACGAAAAACCACGATGAACGGTGCGTTTGTCAACGTATGCCCAACTATGTTCATCGACGGCATATCATATTTGTTATTCTTGTACGTGCAATCCAATATAATAACTTATGGGAAGCATAGTTCCAATTGGACGCATTCCGGGTGTGCAAGAAAAAGGTGTGTGACTTGACCGAAGTCATCCAACTTCTTTTGGCAAGCGTAGTTATGCTTCACCCCTAACCACATCAATTGTTGCATCCCATCCTACCTTACAAATTATTTCTTCTCAAAGTAATATAATTCTTGCATTATATATAGTTTGCGTAGTCGACTTGTTATCTTTATTGTCCTCCTTCAATCTACAGAATCTTTAACGGTGCCATATGTGCTCGTCTCATTTTATCTTCTTCGTGCATTTTGTTGGATTTGAGTCGTGCAACTTTTGCATGTCCGTGAAGGTCAAGTGGACGTGGGTGGTCATGACGACAGTCCATAGTTTTATTCATAACCCATTAAACTTCATCTTTGTTGAAGGACTTATTCTTGAGGTTGAAAACGATCTTGAAAGGGCACTTTTTTTCCTCGTCTTTGTCCTATTATATATCCCGGTCTTCCCAATATATACAGAACCCTTTCTAGACTTTTTATCGCTGGTTCCACTTTACTCACAAATCATTTCAAACCGATCATGTTGGCTTTGTTGTCCACAAACTAGTACACAATGTATTTTCATTTTGTGTTCCTCAGCCCAAACCCTTGCTTCAAGTTTACTTTTCCATGTCAACGTTCATTCAAAAACAAATAATTAGTAATAAAAACTTAGGAATATTCCGACAACATGAAGATAAACACCAAATTCTTACATACCAAATCATTTTGAAAGTGATCCTTCAGTTTTTCGTGAATTACGTCTACAGGATCCGGTTGATCGTCCATCGGTACATATTCATCAAGCACGATCTACAAAAATATCACAAGATTAGATATTACGAAGGAAAATTAGTAATAAGGTTCAACATATATACTAATTAACTAACAAGCCGAACCTAGTATTTTTGAAGGTTCGGTTCTTACGAAATTCATTACATAAGCCGGACCATTGATTTTTGATTTGTTGAACTGGTCATCGAATTGATAAATCCAATAGTTTGGTAGGGTTATTTTAGTTTGATTCTCCCTTTCATCCTACATTGCCATTTTTTGCACCATCCCTGACACTTGTAATATTTCTTTCTATGTGAAACGAATTTTCCCCTCACATTTGCAAAACCCAGTCAAAATTGTCTGTTGTTAGTATAATTTGTAGAGACGTACACCAAGCATATATTCTCTAGTAGTATTATTTCAGGAATTACCTGTCGTGTTGCTTTCGTTTTCGATCCAAGTCCTAATAAGATCATGTATTTTGGTATACATGAACTTATGTTGCGGGTATTTAAATTCGAAGTCCATGAAGTTCTTTTGTGGAGGTGGATTTGGTGAAGTGCAAGCGAATCTGTCTTTGTAATGGTCTATAGGATCCTCTATATTTGCACACTTCGAAATTTCTTATATTTGTGCTCTTGTAGTCGTTTTCCGCGGTGATGTAGATGTTGTGGTACGTCACCTGCATTTTATGTGCTACGTGTAATCAATTCATACTTCTGCATATTAAAAGTTGAAGAGCGTAAGAAAAAATTGACAATTTTTTACGCTTTACTTACACTATCATCAATGAGTATCATGTTCTGTGCACGCATCATTGATTTTGTTTCGTTAAACGTAGGCCATAACCTTATGATTCTAACCTTGATCTCATATACGCGGACTCCTTCATTCAGGGATGCTATAGAGCATGACTCAACAAAGCGCATATTGGTATTAGATTTTTCTTTTCTTTTAGTTCGTCCCGCCATCAGTAACCGGACGTAGTTAACTTGTTCATGCATTGTTATCAGTGAAAAAGCAAAGCCCAATTCTCAACACCTAAACTACACCATCCATTCGACCGTCTACGTGCGTGCTAATCTTGAATGAATTGTAGAATGTGGAGTACCCTGCCGTCAATTTTTACGGGATCAAAAGAAATTTCTCTAGTAGTATAAACAAAACCTTCCATGTTATTTTCAACTCCACAATCTTTTCACGGCGCGCGAAAAATATTTTTCTCTACCACTGTAAGAAAATTCGAAGCCTACGGGCACAAATATCATCAGACATTATATAGGAAACTGATCTAGTGATATTAAAAAGTGAAAAAAAAAATATAAACCTTCCCACTAAAGAAATACACATTGAATTTTCTACACATCATAATCTGACCCAGCGCTTACCTGGGCTCAATTGGTGGAAATGCCACTTTTGGAAATGAGTTTCCAAAAGTGCCATCCCTAACCCCAACCTACTAAAAATGCCACTATATGACATTTATGTCCCTAATAATACATGACCCTTAATTGTTTGATATTATTTCCAACTTTCAAAAATTAAAATAATTATTTTTTATGTGGTTTTTTACTGCCAGGTTCCTATACAAAGGGTCTGGACTCTTTACAGAACTCTAGGCGTATATTAAAAAAATATTAGAAATCGTTTTTTTTTAATGTACTTAAGTATGCAGGGTCCCTTCAAGAAGGTCGGGACTCTGTAAAGGACCATCTGGACCTTAGTTGAAGGACCTTTTAACTTGACCACCTAAGCGCCATGTAGATGACAAGTAGAACGAACAAGATGAGGACCTTTTGCACCAGGGTCAGGACCTTTAGATAAGAAGTCGGGACCCTTAGCTAAGGACCTTTCTCAAGTCGACCACGTAGGTGCAATGTAGGTGACAACGGGGATGAACGAAGTGATAACATTATTACTAGGGTCAAGACTCTCTATGTCGGGACCCTACCATTTGACGGGACCCTAACGCTTCACCTTCCTTACACCCCCGTTACACCCCTCTTTTCCTTACATAACCCACCTTCATTCTTTTTTTTAGCGGTTCATCTTCTTCTTCTTCCTTCTTTCATTTTTTTTTTCTTTTTCATGGCAGCTGCTACACCAGAAAAGCTAATCATCCAACTGAGATAGAGAAGGAAGGATCTATAGGTGAGCTTAACTTTTAGCTCTTTCAAATTCGATATTAAATTTGGGTTAATTCAAACTCAAAGTTAGGGTTCTTGAATATGTATTGGGGATTCGAATCCATGTTTATTTATATAGTTTACAGTGAAATGAGGTATGGGTTATCTTTAACTTTGTGGTTTGGTTACTTAATTTATGTAGGGTTCATGATACAGGATGATCTTATAACTGATAGTATGTTATGTTTTGTGAAATGCAGTTGCTAATTTGTCGTCGCCATAATGATAAGCAAAGCTGTTCTCATCCACTAACTGATAGTATGTTTTGTGAAATGAAGTTGCTTTTAGAACCCTAAATTGTCGTCGCCATAATGATAAGCAAAGCTGTTCTCATCCACTGCAATGGTGAATGGGTGCACAAAAAAGGTAATGATGACTACAAAGGTATCACACATCTTGCGGGGGTACCTGATAAGTACACTTTTGAGGATGTGAAGAAGAGAGCAATGGATGTTTTAGGTTTCGTGCACAAACCTTGTTTTGATGTGTATGGCCTCATAGATGTCCCGGGAACCTCATTTAAGCAAAGGATTAAGATTGTTAGTGAAGAAATGTTGATTTTTTATGTTGGCCAGACATGTGGAGTCCCAAGCTTTTACACAATCAAATATGGAGAAGAAGTAAAAGTAGATATTCCTCCCGTGACTCCCAAAAAAATTACTGGAGATTACAGCGGATCCAAGATGCTTCCTCACACTCCCTTGACCCCTCTTAACAATCTCACGTCGTGTTCCAGTGAGGATTATCAGTACAAGAATGAAACCATCAAGGGAGATGGTGGTGTTAAAGGTATGTTTATTTGTCCCTCTTGTTATTGTACTTTTGTATTATGTTTTTCCTGACCAAATAGTCACACTAATGTTGAATGTTTTATTTTTTCAGCGAGTACTAGTGGTACAAAGGCTAGGAAATGTCTTGAACCAGTAATGACTCCATCAGCCAAGAAACTCCGATGTCTTCATGATGCGACAACAACTCCAGCGCCGGTTATGGATATTCCAAAACCCCCGAAGGATATGAAGTACAATGATTTATGTGTGGGTAACACTTTCAAAAGGAAGGGGGAGCTGAAACTTATACTTGCAATATCCAAAGTAGAAAGAAATTTTGAGTACAAAGCTTTTAAATCCGACAGCCAGAGGTTTATTGCCAAATGCAAAGACAAGACATGCGAGTGGCGTCTGCGGGCAGTTCCCTTAGATTCTTGTGGGTGGTGGAAACTCACAGTTGCAAACGATTTTCATACTTGTGAAAGCAACAAAAGGACTGACCCTGAATTAAGAACCAAAGCGCCCGCTACTGGAATTGCAGAGCTTTTCAAGCACAAATTCAAAGAACTAGATGCGGCATTTACGCCCAAACAACTGGTTAAGGACATAAAAAGGGATTATGGAGTGGTTATCAATTACCGGCAGGGATACAACGCTTGCAAGCGTGGTATTGAGCTGATCAAAGGTAACCCTGATGAATCGTACCAACACCTCGTTGGTTATAGTCACATGCTTGGTGCTCGTAACAAGGGTACTATTACCGAGATTGTAACTGATTCAGATGATTATTTTCTATATTATTTCTTTGCTTTTGGAGTATGTATTGAAGGATTCAAAAACTGTTTCAGACCCGCATTTGCGGTTGATGGTACACATCTTACAGGGCCACGCCAAGAAGTTCTACTGTCATTCGTTGGAATGGATCCCGACGAGTCGATCTATCCTATTGCTTTTGCTGTTGTTGATTCAGAGAATAATGAATCTTGGGAATGGTTTATGAGAAAGTTAGTCGGAGTACTTGGCGATAAGTATGATATGAATGAAGACGTTGTTGTGGCAACAGACAGGCACCCATCGATCGGTAAAGCCATAAGGTTGGCATTTCCTTGTGCTAATCAAGTATACTGCATCCACCATCTTTCAGGTATTTAACAAGACTTTATATACTATAAACACACGAATTTTGTGTTTAAATAGATTTGATGTTAGTTATCTGAATGGACACAACGTTAACCTTGATTTGTGTTTAGTGTAACTTATCAGACTGTAGGTCTTTATGTGTGCGTATCTAGATAGAGTTATGAAGTCAATGACAATAGCATCATATTGCATATAATGTCCCAGCGGAGGTGGCAGAACAAGTTTTGTAGCATCAATAGCATCATATTGCATATATGTACAGTCCAAACAAGTTTTGTTGTCCATCCTGTTGTATGATACATTTCAGACATATATATATATATATATATATATATATATGCATGCTTCATGTTGTACTTATAGGTCAATCCTGTAATGTTTGACCTTGCAGAAAATATCAAACAGACCTACCACAACGCCACGGCTTCGGTGGCATTTACAAGAGCTGCAAAAGCGTTTAGCAATGATGAGTATGAACTTGCTATGAGAGACCTAGGTTTAGTGAGCCCCGCTGCTTTAAAATCTGTAGTGGATCTTGGACCGGAAATGTGGGTCAGGGTGAAGGCTAGAACAGGTCGTTTTACTCTCATGACTACAAACGCCTGTGAAACTTTCAATTCAAGAATAGCTGATGTTAAAGGTCTTCCAATCTGTCATTTAGTCGATTACATTCGCAGGTTCCTTATGGAATGGTTCTGCGAACGTATACAACTAGCTCGTGATCGGCAAGATCCTTTAAGTCAACATGCACGGGATATAATCAAAGAACGGTGGGTTGTGTCAAAAAGGTTTGTGGCTTGCCATGTCGATGGGGACGAATATGAAGTGGACGAGGGTGACTATGAAGAGCAGCACACCGTCTATCTTGACCGAAGGTCTTGCACGTGCAAAGTGTTTGACTATCATCATCATCCGTGTCCCCACGTACTTGCAGTGTATGAGACATATAAGATAAAAGAAGAAGGCCTTTGTGGGGAATATTATAAAACATCGGTTTGGAGATCTATGTATGAACCTAAAATCTATGGTGTGCTGAGCCCAAAAACTTGGGATATCCCAGCGGAGGTGGCAGAACGGGTGGTGCTTCCTCCAAAAACTACACCGGAAGTTGGTCGTCGGAGCATCAAGAGGAAAAGGTCTGCCATTGAAAAACCTAGAAAGAAAAGAGCTTGTTCAAGGTGTCACCAGACAGGGCATTATGCTAACAACAAACGTTGTCCCAAGTCTTAGAACTGGTGTGATTTTGGTTGCTGACATTGCTTACCTTGTTATGTTTGTTTGAAATAGTTTAGGCGGCATCATTAGTAGAGTGGATTTAGTCATATTTTCATCCTCAGGGTAAATTAGTTTTTCTCAGACTTGATATTAAACCTTAAATTTCGGAAAGTAGGTCTTTTGTAATTGAATTTGGGAATTACCCTTTGAAAATGAATTCCTTAGTTATCTTATGTTTATTAATTGTAAGTTTTACTGGCATGTTTCATGTGAACTGATTACAAGAATCAAAAATCATTTACTACCATGTTGTTTTAGTTATTGGTAGCTAGGTGATGCACTCTTTTAAACGTGCTAATGTTCATTTACTTTTCTTATTGAAACAACGAAAATTATATAGCCATAACTAGGACAACCTAGAAGTAAAAACAGTTCCATCGTACCTAATAAAAAGGACTTCAAATATAAAATAAACTAATCAGACATTATCTTAAACCATTCTTCATCACTTTTCTTTTCAAGTTCTGCGTTCTTGTGCCTTCGAATATCGATCTTCATTGCACCATTCATCAGCTCAACAAGGGAAAGATCTTGAAAAAAACTCTGTCCAAAATTCTCTTCCTTGATCCATACGCCGATGCCATGATAAGGAATGATACATGATTCCGGGACTGATATCCTTAACCTTTTGCATTCTTCACGTAATGGCGATCCTCCTTTACTAACTCAAACCACTCCTTACAGAATTGGCTACCGTTTTTTGTTGTGTAGAAATTAGTTATTACACGCTTAGCAATAAGTTTTTTAGAGTCAACAAACTCATCACCATCCGACGCAACACCATTCCTCCCATATATGGTAGTATATTGATTTCTTGTTCGGGCAGTTGAATTAAGTGAGGTTACGTCAGACTGTTGAGAGGATCATTCCATTGTTTCAGATGATTTGAGATAAAAACTTGTAAACAAATGTACCTAATAACAGTGATTTTCTTTACCCTAGAGATTATTAAGCACAAACGAATCTGAATGATGTCCATTTATACTTATGTTGGCAAACATGTAGAATTTAATGCCAACTAAATATAGTTGGCGCCTCTCATGTTCACCTCTCATGTGTAACTGAAAAGAAAAAAGCAAGCTGGTTTTTACTAATTACAATTAGTCAAAAAGTTTTTTTTTTGTTTCTTTTTTTCACGTTTCCCAATTAGTCTTCTGCTAGCAGCTTACGGGTTGTGTTACCTTTCAGAAACAAAAGAGATAAGGAAGAAGAAAAAAGCAAATTTAAAGCTTGTCCCATTCTTGGGTAATGTTTACACACATTGACAACATTCCCTTCAAATCCTCTCATATGTACCTGAAAAGTGAAAACCAATTTCTTTTCACCACATTAGCCACAGCACCTCCATGTCATAAGGGGACAAGCCGTTACCTCTATCACTATTAAAAATTGTGCATAAAAATTGTCCAATAAGGGACAAATTATTGTGGCGGCCTGTAGTTTATTTTAAGTCAAATCAGGTGCGGGTGTGGGAGTTGGGAAGTAAATGCTTATTCAAATTTCAAAGAAAATGGGTGAGTCATTTAACATAACAAAGAAAAAAAAAATATAAACAAAAGGAAAATCAAACACAACTTAGATATGAGTGAGGTAGGAAGATGCTTTCTCAGTCTACAATTCTATACATACATATATATATATATGACATCCAACCCTGACATCCAACCCTTAGGAGTGATTCCTTACAATTTAAACTACCCACTTCGATCAAATGGGTTCAAGATCAGAGAGAAAATCATGTTTGGAAAAATGTTTTTCTAAAATTCCTTCAAAAACAAGACGTCAAAGCAACCAACAAACCAACAACCTACCAAAACCAGCGGATGAGGGTTCTTCAAGTATGTCTTTAACAAATCTGGATACTTCTGCCAATGGAGTTATGTCCTATGAGGAATGGTATGACGCGATTGAAGAAGGTCGTAGATTAAGAAAGGAAACAACTGAGTTGGGTCTTCCAGTTACGCCGTTGCCACCTCTTGGAGATCTATTACACCATACATACAATGATCTGGTCAAATGTGTTAATTCTATAAGAGCTGAGAATAACACACTTAATAGGAGATTGATTAATCGGAAGAAGTATTCTGCTCTACAGGGGACTAATATCTAACTGGAGTGGTAGTAAAATCAATCATTTTCTCTTGCAGTATTATGGTAAAAAAAAGTTTATTTAGAGCAATGTGTATGAGTGGTAATTTAGTATACCTTTTATCTTCTGTTCAGTTTACTTGGTAGTAACTGAAGTTGTTGTGCAAGTGCAATGCAGCAGGATAGTACTTCAGAGTATAAATTTACGAACAATATCGCAGTTCTCCATTGCTACTTTGTTGCTCTCCCTTTATATTCAGCGAGCTTCATACTGCACAACTGACGACAAACAAAACCATCAGCTTAGTTTTGATCCAGAACAAAACTATCAAAATACATCCCGAATCAGACGAACATACATTTTCATAAAATATAGAAAGGTATTTATCTACCATAATTCAACTTCTTCAACATAGTTTTCTAAGAAAACTAATGCATACATAATGTTCAAAATGTTACCATCTCAAAGGGGGTCAAACACCCATCAAAATTATATTTAGATATCCCTTTGTTAGCAGAAAAACCATAGTATATTTTCTATAATTCATATATTGGTCAACGCGTAACTATATGCTGGGCACTCAACAATCATCACACAATAAGTATATATAGCAATAAGGTATATATACTTCCAATAAGGAAGTATATACATATGCAGGTCTAACAAGAAACTGGCCACTAGTTAGTAGTTACAAAGTTCCTTCCAATAAGGTAACAACTTCCATATCAATTTCTCAAAAACAACAAACAAACAAAAAATATATATATACAACACCAATCCACAACTTCCATATCAATTTCTCAGCTTCAGTTGAAGTCCTTACATTCACTAGCTTCAAATTGGAGTCCTTCAATTTCTTCTCAGCTTCAGTTGGGCGTGTTTCCATGTTCCTAACTTAGTTCTCTATTCATCTTCACATGCATTTTCTTTTTCATTTTCTTTCTTTAGGTTCTCAACCTGAAAAATCAACAACAAAAAAAAAATCACACCAATACATAACTTTCATATCAAATTAAATTTCAAGTCATTCAATTTAAGTAACTAACCTAAAAACAAACCGATAAATCCCATATTAAAACCTAACTCCATGCATCTGCATAAAAATACTAAAAACAAAAAAAATTGGTTAAAATCAACAAGTCAAACCTAACATCAGTATTATACAAAAGGTAAAAATCACCTAAATCGAATAAAATCAAGTATACCCGATATGAACTGCGACTAAAGATGTTAAGATCTACCTGTAGAAGATCTGAACTGCAACTTAAGCTGTTCGATCTACCGTAAAACAACCAGAACAAATAATTGTTAAACCCCCATTAAGAAAATCGACTAGTAAAAAATCAAGAAGAGAAATTTTTTTTGATAAAAACCCTAACTGTACCTGCTGATTTTGTAAAATCAAACATAACTGCTGCACAATTGAGAGATGTTGAAGGTTAATAATCATAATGAATTTTAATGAGGTTTTGTCATATAGGGCTTAAATGGTTGGTAATGGTGGATTTCAAAGAAAGGAGGAGATATTTTGGCTGGTCTGGTTCTCGTTTGCAAATGAACTGATGAAGAGAGAGGGGATACATCAGGTAAAAGTAATAATTAGGGTTATGGTTTGCTTATATTGGTGGCAACGGTTATGGTTTTCTTATATTCGGTCTAAGAGAATCATAAATTATAATTGTCTTCTCCTTTACTTGAATGGAGACTGCGACCCAGTGAATATTTTCAATACAAACTACACCATATACGACATCAACCTTATCCCAAGAGGGTAAATGCTCACTAGGTGGTGAACCACGGCGTCCTGCTAACCCTAGTCTGAATCTATCAACTTGGACAAAATCACCATTCGCAAAATGTTGCTGTTTCACGAGCAAGGAAGCTCAGTCACAATGTATTCATGCAATAATATAAATAAGTAGAAAATATCCAATCTATTCTGCACAAAAACTTACCGGTAAGTGACTTTTAAAGTATGACCAGGTACCAGTGGATTTGTTAGAAGGATAAGACTTGTGCAAAAGCACCAATACACTGTCAATAATCTGCAGGAAGACCAATAAACATAAAACTTCTGACAACCCAAATGATGTTCTCATTATTAGATTTAATCGTCAATATCAAATGATGCAATATGACTCACATTACCGCATAACCAACCAGTTGAACGTAGTAGTAGTTTATACTCAGAGCAAGACAATGATGATGTACCATCACCATTATAGTTATCGCCATGTTCCTTGATACTGTGGTAAATTAAGATCCATTATAAGGCAATACCATGATTGTTAGTTTTCACATATACAACAACACAGATAAACAAAAAGGTATACTAGGGAGGAGAAACAACAAGACACAGAAACAAAAGGGTATACTAGGGATGAGGCTAACCCAAGGTTTATGAATCTGTTCATATCATCTGTATCCTGCTTCGTTATTTGCTGATCCAATGTGTCTTCTTCAAAATAATTCATGATAACAGGCTCTTCGCTTGTCGGAAACTTTTTTGCGTTCTTTTTCGCCACTTTCCCTGTAGGAGTATACGGGGGAAACAGAGAAGGTGCAGGGTTTATTTTCCTCCTAGACCTTCCATGACCTTTTGTAACATCATCAGAAAGAACGATAATGGGTGCAGAAGGGCCAGTGCAGGGTTTATTTTTCTGACGCTTTCTTTTTTTTCCCCGTTGAGCTGTTACAAATGTTTTTTACCTACATATCCGACACAGTCAAAAAGTCATACCACGATAGTTTTGTGAAAAAAGTATAAAATATATACGTGCTAATGTAACAAAAAAACTAGAGATGCAACAAATACTTACAACAGCTCGACTCACATCAACTTCCTTATTTGGAGGATTGTACGGATATGGTGGATTTAATTCAATACTATTGGATCCATTGCCAGGAGTCACATCTGGCTTCTGCATTGCCGCACCATCAAAATCTTCTTCTTCATTATGTCCTCCAGGTGGAGTCCCCTGTTCAAACAACATAAATATCAGTTCAATAAAACTTCAATATCAGAATAGATGTGACATTCTATCTATCTTAATACAATGAATTTCCAATTAACTCACCGTTTTTGTCTTTGACAATGCATTGTACATCTTGGTTCCACCAATCTTATCCTTTATTGATTTGATCTCGGCAGTTAAACACTCCACATGATTCAACATTGTTTTATGGATATTACTTACCTGGACACTTAAATCCTCCAACTGACCCTTCACTGCACTTTTAAATACCTCCATTTCACCAATCACCGTCATTTTCAAATCCTCCGTATGACCAATCATTGAATTTTTCACAAAAGACTCGAAAGAAGCAATGACTGAAGTTGATGTCCTAGAACAAAGAACATCAAGTTGGGAGCGAGGATGTGCCACACGTGCTTCTTCCTCATCCTTCTCAAACAGATCTTTTTCCTCCACCACATTTTCATTCCCTAACAGATCTTCTTCGTCCTCTTCATCATCCATGCTGCTCTCCTCTGGAACCTGTTCATCCACAAAAACATTTTCAGACTCTAACATATTTTCTTCCTCACCCTTCTCAAACGGATCTTCGTTCTCCACCACATTTTCATTCTTTAACGAAACTTATTCTTCGTCATCTACCAAGGGACCTTCACATAACCCCAACATTACCAAACGCTTTGCATCTTCTTTATGACACATAATGTCATCACACACTTCACCCTGTAATTTTATAAAGTCACTCGACCAAATTAACAATGTAGCAAACAAAAAAATAAAGTAACTAAGGTAGTTATTACTTCATACCTTTGACTCCTCCAAAATCGTAAGTAGAGGCTCATGGTGTATTACTAAATCGCATGTAACACTATGCATATGGGGGCGCCAATTTGCAGAAATAGTCTTGCTTCCAAACTTATCAAGCACTTTCGGCAACACTTCCAGACCCCAAACCTTGGTGAAAAAAGGAAAACCTTTAAAACAACAATCACAAAAAATTAGACAACTAGAAAATATCAACCCAACTGATTCTTACCACCAGGACATGGGCCATTCCTTGACTTTTGTAAGTCACCTCACTTCCAACAGGTTTGTTAGCGTTAATCTGATAATCTAAGGCAGAATTGTTATTATCAATAGTTCTGCTGAACGCTATTTCCGCCCAAGGATAAGAGTTGAAGTCGACGAGGTTATCCACCAGGTACCAGTGATCATGCTCAACTACTTTGTCATCTCCCTTTCCCAGGACATACCTGTGGACAACATATAGTAACGACAATTTCACCTTGTCATCAGATTCCAGTGGGACTTTGACAATTTCACATTCAGCATTAGAGTTGCTTGATTGGTGACATTCTCCCGATATTTTTTCCTCCTCCTTTTTTCTTGATCGGTGACATTTCCTCGATTTTTTTTGTCCTCCTTTTTGCTACATTTCTTCGATTTTTTTTCGTCGTCGTCGTCGTCCTCCTCCACTTTTCCAAAAAGTAATAATTTCAAACGTTTTCCAGTTACTGGTTTTCCTTCATCGGGGAAATGCTTCATCTTAAGGCAGGGCTTCGTGGCGGGACGAGAAAACTTATGGTCCGACTTCCTAAAACTAAGCCCCGAAATCAATGCGAACTCTTTCTTTCCGAAGGAGAGTTCCTTTCCACAAACCATTACGCGCATTTCTTCACGGTTACCCTTATCACCTTCATCACCCGTGGAGATCTGACTAGCCAATAAAAAATGAAACAAGGCACTAGACCACGTTTGCATTGGCAGGTGCAGTAAGGGTCCAGTTGTAGTTGACATAAATTTCTCTTGCTCGGCAGGAGACAGCAGGTTACGCACCCACTTAAAAACCTTCGGGCTCGAGTATGTTGTTACCTTGCACGTATAAGCCCGGTACCTGGCAGGGTGAACAAACATCCTACAACATAGAAATAAATAGTTACACCAATTACAACATACAAGTTCTTAGAATTAAGTATTTGAGAGCGGAAAGCAGCAACATTGAAAAAAGATAAATAGTCGTACATTCCAAATAATCTAATAACCACCTGTATTCAAGTTGTAAAAGTGACTCAACGAATGACCGGTCTAGTTTCCGTTTACAAGTGGCTTATACCAAATACACCTAGAAAGAACAATGCAGCAACATAGAAAAAATAGGATTCGCATAGAGGCATCTAACTTTCTTTTATATATAAATAACTAAACTATTGTTATTGTTCAAATTTAACTTCTTAAAATAGTGAGCAGATAGGCAGTAGCTTGGGTTTTAGGCTATTAATGCATACATTTCAGCATTTGACAGGGAATGCTCAACGGTGGCACGATTACACTATACCATACAATCATCTATTAGAAGAAGTAGATTCAAAACTATATATAAAAGTAAGTATTCAGCTCTTCGATCTTTACTGATTATTATACTCAGGAAATATCTTATGTGAATCTCCAGCAATAAAAAAGAAGTGACCAGACACAGAACATAAAATGAATGGTTAGCCTTAACAGGCTAAATGTCACCTATCTACCTTTCAACACCATCTGTAGATACCACTCTTTTGTCCTCAACAGTAGCATCCAACACTGTTTCATCCACATGAATCGTAGATTTCACTTTTCGAGAACACTTCTTCTTCTTCTTCTTCCCTCCTACACCCATAACTTGGAACCTACAAAAATAATATAGTCAGGATTAGTAATAACATAGTAGTAATTCATATTCTTTAGTTACTCAAAGTACACTCCGCACACAAAGTTATAGTGATTAAGAAAAACTAAGTTTTATCTACCTAAAACTACATACTCATCATGACATTATTATGACATTATAAACAATTCGCAAGTGAGGTTAATAGATTAGATTGAAACTACAACTTGTACAAAAAACAAGCTTCCAAAACTGCCATCATACATTGAATGAATATCATCCATTGGCAGTGTATAATAATACGTATGAGAGTTTTTTTTGAAACAATATATCAAGTACCATATGATAGCAAAACCTAAAATGGTATACCCATGAATGAAGTTGTATCAAACAAACACCATCATACCATCCGTGTAAAGGCCACCAATTATGCTAAGAAAACCAATCGATTCGATGAAGTTGGAATCATACAACAAATCTAATTTACAAAATAATGGGAACAAAGTCGATCTCTTGTTAGCAGGTTGGGATGAGAATATGCAGGTAAAAGGAATACACTACTCAGTAGTCTAGTGTAACTTAATTGGGATTTTGGTTCTATCTTAATTATATGCTGATTGGGTTAATATATTTTGTAATTTAAGCCAAGAAATGTCCATATTTAGAGCTAGCAGTGGTTAAATAGTTATTCATACAACATGTTACAACCATCCACAAATTCATGATTTAGAGCTATTGTTGAATCTAAAACAATGAAGCTTTTGGTGGCCATGACAAAGCATAGGAAAACAAGGAAGAGTACTAATTATGTAATGAATGACAAGAGTTTTTTACCTGCACTTAAACTTAGGTGGACCACGTCAATGCTCTGAACTAGGATTCAAGTAACAACTCCAACTATCTCTGAGCACAGGATCCACAAGTATTACAAAATCATTAGTATCCGATAAACAAGAATTAGAGAGAAACCCAACATAATACACCCAATTTTAAAACAAATAAATAAAAATTTCTCATTCACAACAAGCTACAGTGATGAAAGTATGAACCCTAATTTAACAAAAAAAACAACAAAAAAACAAAATCTATTCTGAAAAACCTAAGAAATCAAAATCAAAACTGAAGCAAAATACTAATTTCCACGGAATAAATCGCAAAAATTTTCATTTGTCTCAGTTCCAAATACTCTAACGACATGAACAGAAAAAATGAGATTTTAAAACCTAAATCATACCTTATTTTTTTGTGCTCAGTTACCCTAAATCGTAAGTGAAGTTGATGAAAATACCTATTTCATAATCTAGAAAACATCAAAATTTCCCAATCCATTGCTCTGCTCTTCTTTTTTCTTCTACAAACCGCACTAAGTTCCTATCTACCTAAAATAACGAAATCGATTAAACTTTCATTTCATACATACCAAAAATTGAATCCTCAATTCAAATTGATGACAGATAATTCTAAACCCTAAATCATACCTCTTTTTTTCTTCTTTTTTCAATCCATATTCAGATATATATATATATATATATATATTAGTTCTTCGCGAAATGGGTATGCAGCGGATTGAATCTGAGACGAAATTGAAAAACTGAGAAATCTCTGAAGATGTTGATGGAAGGAAGAAGTCGATGGAACTTTGAAAATTGAGAAAGAAGGAAATAAGAGAGACGGAGATCACGAAGTGAAAAAAAATTTGACGGAAAAAACAAGAAGACGGGATAAATATCTCTGCTGAGTTGGTAGGTGACTCTGCCAGATTTAATTGCTGAGGTGGTAGCTGACTCAATCAATAGGGTCTGGACCTTTTCTAAATAAGGGTATAATTGTCTATAAAATTCCAAAAGGGTGTTATATGTATATTTTAATTAAGGGTGACAGTTTTGGAAGCCTGTTTCCGGAGGGAGCTATTTTTACACATTAAAGTCGTTGTTACCTGTAAGATTCAGGCCACGATAAGTATTTGTCATTTCGGTTATTTCAGTAGATGCAATCATGTCAAGAATTCCTTCCTCTCCGTAGGTCGGATCAGATTGAAGAGTACCCATAAACTTTGCCTCCCTTTCGTGATGTACCCCAGCTAGACTATCGTCACTAATATTCTCTCCTCACACCTGAATACTCCAATTTGGACATTGGATGATATCGAACCCATGTGTTGCATTACTTCTTTCACTCCAAACTTGCTCCTTTTCTAATTATTGATTAAAAAAATTTATTAATGCACTCATTAAACATACTCCCTTTGTACCTTAGCTAATTTTTCTTTTCCAACTCTTGAGAAGGCAATGAATGTTTTACCCCACAACAAATGAGAATTCAAACATACACCCAACCCGTGTATTACGTTATCTATTTCACTCAAAACTTGGGCCTTGTCTAACTATAGTCTATAGCTAACAAACTATAAAAGCACTCAACAAAGCAACTACCTTACCTGTTTTTTCTTTTCCAGCTCTCGTGAAGGCATTGAGTATATATCATGCCATATACTTCATTGGTTTACTGGTGCCACACTTTCAGGTCCTTAGAATCCTTGCCTTGATCACTAATCCATCTTTTCCGGTGTTTTCCTGCGCGTTAAAGATAAAGATGAGAGTAAGATCGCTATATGCCAGTGTTGAATATACATAGAAGGGAATGATAATAAACCTTGGCTAATAGAAGTAATATGGACAATCTTCTGGGACATAATTAGCTGCCGAAATGTTTGTCTAGCCTGTTTACAATCGAATCAAAACATTGCTCAGGGACAAAAAACATATTCACAGAAGTTATAGGTTAATAAAAAAAATTAACAGAAGCATATCTCAGAACTGTATCCGTACCCGCAAGAGCTTTTTGCAAATCCCTTCGTAACTGCCGGAGCTTTGCTTTACTGATCGTCCATCTGTGCACATACACATACACACCATGCACATCATAATTTATGTTTTATAAGAAAGAAGTAGGGAGTCCATGAAAAATAAGTTATAGATCCATAATTTATGTTTTAACGTGCAATCCATAGCCATAGATAGGACATGAAAGAACAAAAGTTAAATAATCAGGTGTACGTAATATGGTAATGTAAATTTCGTACACTACAATTTTAGAAGCACTTCTAGAATCACCTTTAGATTTGTTACTACGGGGATATCCAGGTTGAAGTGGAATTTGGCCGCATTAGGTGATATAGGATGACCCCATAATAGAAGCATTGGTGCGGTGTTAAACACCTTATGAAAAAAACCATCATTGATCCTGCTTTTTGTATTACGAACTCAAAAAAAAAAAAAAAAAAAACAAACAAACAAACCCCAAGTTTCAGAAAGTGCTAAAATAATGTAAAAGACTCTAGACAACAACAACGTCATCATGAACACAAACGTCATGATTGAATTATGTTTGATTTTGTAGAGTATGGTATTTGTCGGCGCAAGGTTAAAGAGAAATGGAGGAAGAGGAGAAGAAAAGATAAGGGCCAGGTTTCTCAAACGGGAACAGTAAAAGGAATCGAAATGCAGTTAGGCAAGGATACTACATAAGGAAACGTAGCTATGTAAGGAAAGTTGGGAATCCGAAAATATATTTCCTCTGATAAAATTTAGCCAAGTGTCCTCACCAAAATTATGTTTCACAAAACTCAAAAAAAACTTGTTTCGGCCAATAGGAAACGAGGATTTCCTCACCGTTGAATGTGAGAGCTTTATTAGTCTAGGCCTTTAAGTTTTTAGATAATCAAAAAATATACATATGTATTACTAGCATCGGGTTACTCATCGAAATATTCTCTAGATTTGGCTCATAAAAATCACACTATCAAATTCTACACTAGGCGTGCAAAAGATAAGAAAATGAAAATCTAATGTTTGTGTGTGGTTAACAATTTTGGATGCCTTAATGGTGAAACTTAGCTTTTAAATAGTGAGTCTGTCTAAATATGAATCATGGGTGCCTTAATAGGCATGTATGCATGAGCTGCACGTGTCATATTTGGAATCTTAAATTAAAATAAAACTAAAGGAAATGAAAGAAAATGGGGTGGCTCAGATTTTCTTCTCCCTCTTTTCTCTCTTCCCCTCTTCGTGTGACTGAAACTTGAGGAACTCATGCTCCTCTTCTTTATCTTCTTTCTCTCATTTCGTTTTCCGTCTATGGGGAAATTGGGAAACCTGACAGAAATCACGAATGAGTTAGATTTGTAGAGGTTTGGATACTTGGAGTTGCTGATATTGTTGATGTTATCTGTAGGGGACTTCTTCTCCTGTTTTTCTTCAGTGTTGAAGTCGAGGAGGTAATCATTCGCTTACCCACTGATCATGGAGATTCATAACTTGATCGGTTTGATTACCTTGCCTGGTGCAAGCTTTGATCAGGTTTCTCTATTATAATCTTAATTGAAGTTGTAAATACAGTGAAACTAGGGTTTATAACGATTTTGAGTTTTCAAAGAGTTAGATGAATTAACTTCAATTCAGATTTTATTAAAGCATGAGTTAGCTGTAATTTGTGTCAATTTTAGGTTTATTGATTCAAATTATGTAAATTGATAGTTAGTCTAATAATTATTAGAAATGAATGGCATGCTTTATTTTCCTTGTGGGTTAACCTAAGGAAGTGGATTGTATCTACATTTTCCCAAATGGTGACCAGCAAGAGAAGATTGAGAAATCAAAACTAATTGCCGTTTTCCTGCCACAATTATAGCAATGAAATTGGGGTTTCGATATCTGATTATGTTGGTTTTTGAAATCCCCTTTGATTTTGAAATCAAATAATTAATCTACATAGAGTGTATAGGCAAACTCAATTTGTGAATGGAGGATTGAGACTTCTAAATTGGAAGTTTAGAAGGTTAATTTAGCTTGTTCTCTTTTTCCCCATATTCAAACACTTATTTCTCTATATCATGCCTTGTAAATGTTGGCTGAACTTCTTGATTATAGTTTTGTATTTCTCTAGCTAGCCGTATTAACATTGTTAAATTTATATCTTCCGGTTTTGTTCGTATCCATGAAATTCCTACTGTAACTTTAGTGGCAGAATGGTGAGAATAAATGATTTTTAGTTGTGGATGGTTTGAGGAGTATGGGTTATTGTCAAACTTGAGTTGCAGGAACTAAATGATATGTAAATGAGAAGAATAGCACAACATGAGATGTTCTGGATCACTAGTTTCCAGATGCATTCCAGGTGTTTGATAAAATGTTTACCGACTGCACCTGTTCAAGACTACCACTGGCATCAGCACCATCAGAAGCTGAATTTGTTCGAGTGGTACTACTGTATGGATGCAATATTTTATCCTCCGGCGACCGCAAACTTGAGTCTGGAAGACTCGAAAGCCGAAAAAGCAGGTGAGGAACTTATTCCTTTGCTCATTAATAACGTTGTCTGCTATGTGAGAGTTATAAAAATATTACAACAATTTAACTGTGAAATGATTATCCGTCATTGGTATCTAATTGGATCGTTGATTAGAGTGTTACAATTTCTACTAACTATATTGGTATATGGTGCATGGAATCTTAACTAATTCTAGCTTAAATGGGCAGTAGTGGGTACTTGCGAATTGTTGGTAATATATGCATGACGTTGGTGGTAGTGATAAGCTAAATTTTGTAAATAGATTTTGGTTCTATTTTACTTTTGTTGGTAGAAAGGAAATGAATCATCTCTTTTGTCTTTTAATCTTCAAGTTCCTCTTTTCGTTTTGGTGCTGACCTTATCAATTTTAAGGTGTATCACTTCATTAGTATGGGACCATTATTATATAATATTTTGGTCGTCGTTTGATAATTTGCTTTTTGTATTGTCATTTAGTTAAGTTGTCACAATACCTTTCAAGTGGAAACCCTTAATTAGTAACTGAACTTTTTTTGGCTAGTGGATCCACAGTTTGTGTTGATTTCAGAAACCACTTGTAAATGGCATTTCATATGCGTTTTTCTAAAATACGTGTATGCTGTCACTATAGTTAGAACTTTGAGATTAATATCAGTAGTACTGGTCCCCAGTGAAGTTAGCTGATAGTGCAGAACTCTTTGAATTACATATTATCTACTTAATAATAAGGTCTGTGTCATACCGGAGCCCCGGTGCTGCAGCAGCTGGATGGTCATTGATATTCTTTATTTCAAGAAATAAATTAGCATGAATGCATAAGACGTTTAGGAGAGAATGGTATAATCAAGAGTCATATGTTTAGTTTCATTGTGTTTATTTAGATGGGATCGACCACAATCGGACGAAAAGGAGTCTGATTTAGTGAGCATATGTGGAGCAAGGTTGCCTTAAAACAATATATATATTCTAGGCATAATACAGAAATTCAAGAACTACTTGTGAATTTAGCTAAGTCTTAGATCTGATAATTTTAACATAATGCTAGCTCTACTTTATATGTGATCTGTGGGCGGTTGTTATGTCCATTTCCTTTGTAGTTCGAATTTTATTGTCATTTTCATAAACTGAACTTTCGGGGTAGACAGTGGAGAAATATATAATTTTGAGTTTGGGGAACGAACAGATCTATACAATGATGTCTAGCCTTATTATGGATGTTTTGGAATATACAATATTTTGTTCTCATTGTGCATCATTTCCTTGTTCAGGTATCATCTGGCTAGAACTAAGGTACTAGTGTAGAGAGTTCTATATACGGCTTATGATTGCTTATGTGTGGTTTCTATTTTCGAACTGTAGTTGTATGGATGAAATGTTTTAAATTTAGTCATCTGTTGTATGCCGTCTGCAGTATTAAGGATGTTTTATGTGCCTAGATGAGTACAATGGTTACATAAATCTTACCAGAAATGTTGATAGTCTTTATGAATGATGTACATATTTTTAGAGTGAATGCTTTATTGTCGACATACCATGACTTTCCTGAGAACAATAAGTAGGCATAAGAAGGGCTAGGCCTAAGTGGTTATATCTATAGTAAGGACATTTTCTGATGGCATATGTGATAGCTGCTATATGTAGACTTAAGTGACATATTTTTTTATTGGACCTGCTAGGTAATTATTTTGTGAATGATATGAATTAATTACCGTGACCACGTGGTTGTTGCGACCAGGCTTCTAAAATGTATTTCTCATTTTATTTGGATTTTAAAGTTAATATTTAAATGTAAAATGAGTTGCATTACCCGAAGCATTATATTTTGTTATTAAACAATTGACTTAAGTGGAAGGTACAATCATTCGATATCACTGTCTGTCATTTTTTGCATTCGCTGCACTTTGCTAAGGTCAAGGGATATAGAAGCTAATAGATTGAACAATGTGAATGTTTGTGTGATTTGATTGGAATAAGCTTGACTCAGTTGATGCCCACTTGTAGACCTTGTGATTTTCCTTGTTGCAAAGTCCTCTATGTTTGTGTTCTGAGTCAGACTTACCCAGTCAGACTAGGACAAGTTGCCTTGACTCGAGTAAATTGTAGACATCATCTGCGGCCTCGTTCAAAATTTCCTAATCTCTATACTACATTTGACTCGTTTTGAGTAAGATCAAATGCTGAAGAAAAAAAGAGTTGACACCAGTTTGTATATGTTGATTTTGAATTATTTGACCTTTTCTTGTTTTTGTACTGAATTACTCTTGTTTATGTATTACTGTGAGTGTTTGTACTGAATTTTTCTTGTTTCTGACATTATGCAAAGCCTGTGATTAGGAGAAGGGTTTCTGATCCATCAGTTCAAGCTGAAATTAAGCTATGGCCTTTCAGGGTTATAGCTGGACCATGTGAAAAACCCATGATTATTGTCACATACAAAGACGAAGAGGCAATTTTCAGCTGAAGAAATATCATATATGGTTCTTACCATAATGCACGAGATTGTGGAAGCTTATCTTAGTTCTTCTATAACGAATGCTGTTGTGGCTATCCTTGCATACATCAATGATTCACAGCGTCAAGCTACAAAGGATGCTGGTGCCATTGCTGGTCTAAATGTGACGTGAATTATCAATGAGCCAACTGCAGCTGCAATTGCTTATGGTTCTTACCGAAATTCATGAAAGAATGCTGCCGTTGCTATCCCTGCATACATCAATGATTTACAGCGTCAAGCTACAAAGGATGCTGGTGCCATTGCTGGTCTAGATGTTATATGAATTATCGATGGGCCAACTGCAGATGCAAATGCTTATGGTCTTGTTAAGAAGGCGTCGAATTCTGGGAGAAGAATGTTCTTAATTTTGATCTTGATGGTGGTACACTTGATGTATAGTGATTGACTATTGAAGAAGGTATTTTTGAAGTGAAAGCTGCTGCTGGAGAAACCCATTGATCTTGATGGTGGTACATTTGATGTATAGTGATTGACTATTGAAGAAGGTATTTTTGAAGTGAAAGCTACTGCTGGAGAAACCCATCTCGGAGGAGAAGATTTTGATAACAGGATGATGAACCATTTCATGCAAGAGTTTAAGAGGAAGAACAAGAAGAATATAAGTGGAAATCCCAGGGCATTAAGAAGGTTGAGGACAGCCTGTGAGAGCGCGAAGAGGACTCTATCGTCTACTTCCCAGATTCTTTACATGAAGGTGTTGACTTCTACACATCCATTACTCGTGCTAGATTCGAAGAGCTGAACATTGATCTTTTTAGGAAGTGTATGGAGCCTGTTGAGAAGTGTTCGAGGGATGCTAAGATGGACAAGAGCAGTGTTCATGATGTCGTTCTAGTCGGTGGGTCAATGTTGTCCCAAAGCATACAGTGATCTGAGGGACCCAAAGTGCAGCAGTTACTGCAGGAGTCTTTAATGGGAAAGCACTCTGCAAGAGTGTTAAACCCGATGAAGCTGTGGCTTATGGAGCGGCTGTGCAGACTGCGATTTTGAGTGGTGAAGGTAATCAGTATCTGGATCAATTGTTGCTGTTGGATTTACCCCTCTCTCTGTTGGGCTCAAGGAAGCTGGACTGGTCATGACTACATTGATTCCAAGAAACACCACTAATCCCACCAAGGAGGAGTAAGTTTTCTCTACCTACTCAGACAACCAAACAAGTAATTCAGGTGTACGAAGGCGAGATGTCAAGAACCAAGGATAACAACTTGCTTGGTAAATGGGAGTTCTCTGGAATTCCACCTGTGCCCCGTGGTGTCCCTCGGATCACTGTTTGCTTTGACATTGATGCAAATGGTATTCTAAATGTTTCTGCCGAGGATAAGACTACAGGGCAGAAGAACAAAATCACTAATGACAAAGATTGTCCAAGAATGAGATTGAGAAGATGGCGCAAGAGGCAGAGAAGTACAAGACAGAGGATGAACACAGCACAAGCAGAAAGTTGAGTCGAAGAATGCTTTGGAGAATTGTGCATGCAATATCAGGAATACCATCAAGGACAAGAAGATTGCTGGGAAATTAGCACCAGCTGACAAGAAGAAAATTGAGGATGCAATTGAAGCTGCTATCTAGTGGCTGGAGGAATTTGATGACAAGATGAAAGAGCTGGAGAGTCTTTGCAACCCAATTATTGGTAAGATGTATCAAGGTGGTGCTGAACCTGACATGGGTGGTTTTGGTGGCATGGATGAGGATGGTCCTTCAATGGGTGCTGGTAGTGGTGCAGGACCTGAAATTGACGAAGTTGGTTATTTAAGTGGAACTTGGAGAAGGTGGAGCGGATGTATTTTGTTTAGCTCAGTTTAGGTCCTACCTGTACAGATTGAGACTCATTTGAAAGCCGCAGCCGTCATATCCGTGGGATCTGAGCTCAATGAACTAGATTTCTACAATGTCAAGGTCTCTGTGGCCAAATGTTATCTCTTTCCCAGCCTAGGGCTCAGTTCTATGATGACTTGAAAAAAATCAAAATGAACACCTTTGCTCCTAATTTCACTGCTATTGTTGGCGAGCTTGTTGGAGCATGACTCATTGCTCATGCTGGTGGCTTGCTAAACACCTTCATTGCTCATGCTGGTGGCTTGCTGAACATTTGATTGGTGATGCTGTTAAGAATCAAGTTGCTATGAACCCTGTCAACACTGTCTTTGGTAAGACTCTTGTTTCTTTTCTATTGTTTCTTTCAGTGATTTGTGAACATTGTTAAATTATGCCTGAAGATTTGGTGTCTTACTCGGTTTGAGTCAAGTAGGATTAGTTTGCTATTAGAAATTTTGCATGTCTGAGTTGTGTTGTGAGTTAGGTGATTGCGTGGGGCTCAAGTGTTACTGAGGTAGATACAGAAGCTAATAGATAATGTGAATGTTTGTGTCATTATATTCAAATAAGCTTGACTCGGCTGAATTGAATTGGACGAGTCTGATGCGCAGCTGTAGACCTTACGAGTGTCCTTGTTGCAAAGTCCTGTATATTTGTATTCTGAGTCAGACTTTTCCGGTCAGATTAGGACAAGTTGGCTTGTCTTGAGCAAATTGTAGACATTATCTGTGGCCACGTTCAAAATATGTCTTCTTCTCTGTACCAAATTTGACTCAGTTTGAGACTGGTCGAATTGAACAAATCCAGCAAAAGAAGAGCTGACACCAGTTTTTATTTGTTGATTTTGAATTATTTGGCCTTCTCTTGTTTTTGTTAGTGCTTGTACTGAATGACTCTTGTTTATGTGTTATTGTGAGTGTTTGTACTGAATTTTTCTTGTTTCTGACATGCGTAGATGCAAAGCGTTTGATTGGGAGTAGGATTTTGGATCCATCAGTTCAAGCTGATATGAAGCTATGACCTTTCAGGGTTATAGCTGGACCAGGTGAAAACCCCATGATTATCGTCACATACAAAGGCGAAGAGAAGCAGTTTTCAGCTGAAGAAATACAATCTATGGTTGTAATCAGAATGCACGAGATTGCGGAAGCCTATCTTGGGTCTTCTATAAAGAATGTTGTTGTTACTGTCCTTGCATACTTCAGTGATTCACAGCGTCAAGCTACAAAGGATGCTGGTGCCATTGGTGGTCTAAATGTGACGCGGATTATCAATGAGCCAACTGCAGCTGCAATTGCTTATGGTCTTGATAAGAAGGCGTCGAGTTTTGGGGAGAAGAATCTTCTTATTTTTGATCTTGGTGGTGGTACATTTGATGTTTCGTTATTGACTATTGAAGAAGGTATTTTTGAAGTGAATATTTCGTGCCAGAGTTTAAGAGGAAGAACAAGAAGGATATAAATGGAAATCCCAGGGCATTAAAAAGATTGAGGACACAGCCTGTGAGAGGGCGAACAAGACTCGATAGTCCGCTGCCCAGACTGCAATTTGAAGGTGTTGATTTCTACACATCCATTACTCGTGCTAGATTCGAAGAGATGAACAAGGATCTTTTTGAGAAGTGTATGGAGCCTGTTGAGAAGTGTTTGAGGGATGCTAAGATGGACAAGAACAATGCCAAAGTGCAGCAGTTGTTGCAGGATTTCTCTAACGGGAAAGAACTCTGCAAGAGTATTAATCCCGATGAAGCTGTGGCTTATGGAGTGGCTGTGCAGGCTGCAATGTTCAGTAGCGAAGGTAATCAGAACTCGGATCAATTGTTGCTGTTGGATGTTACTCCTCTCTCCCTTGGGCTCGAGACAGATGGAGGGGTAATGACTACATTGATTCCAAGAAACACCACTATTCCCACCAAGGAGGGGCAAGGTTTCTCTATCTACTCAGACAACCAACCTGGAATATTAATTCAGGTGTACTAAGGCGAGAGGGCAAGAACCAAGGATAACAACTTGCTTGGAAATTTTGAGTTGTCTGGAATTCCTCCTGTGCCTCGTGGTGTCCCTCAGATCAGTGTTTGCTCTGACATTGATGCAAATGGTATTCTAAATGTTTCTGCCAAGGATAAGACTACAGGGCAGAAGAACAAAATCACAATCACTAATGACAAAGGAAGGTTGTCGAAGGAGGAGAATGAGAAGATGGTGCAAAAGGCAGAGAGAAGTACAAGACAGAGGCTGAGCAACACAAGCAAAAGTCGAGTCAAAGAATGCTTTGGAGAACTATGCTTCAATATGTGGGGTACCATCAAGGATGAGAAGATTGCTGGGGAAAAGTGGCACCAGCTGACAAGAAGAAAATTGAGGATCCAATTGAAGCTGCTATCCAGTGGCTTGAAACCACCAACCAGCTTGCTGAGGCGGAGGAATTTGATGATGAAAGAACTGGAAACTCTGCAAACCATTATTGTTTAGACCTGACATGGGTGGTTTTGGTGGCATGGCTCAGTTTAGTTTGCTTTTTAAGTTATGGTTGTTGGTTCAAAAGTTTAGATTATTCAATCTCTTCAGACGAGGACTTTAAAAAAAAATTGATTGGAAAGATGACATAAGATGTACTAATAAAAAAATCATCTAAGATGTACATTATTAATGAAACAATTGATTGTTTTATTCAAACATAAGATGTACTAATAAAAAAATCTCCAATAACAATATATAACAATTAAATTTCGATTATAGATGTTTCCAGGTCGTGGAAGAGGGAGGTGTGGGATCAGTGATTTTCTGTTTACTGGTCAGGCTGAGATTGATTCCTCTGAAACCTGGAAAGCTTGTCCTGCAGCTCATGTATAGTTTTAGATGCATCCTTCAGTTTGTTCTTAAAGTTTTCTTCTGCAGCATCTCGTCGAGTCCTTTCCTCTGCAAATATTTCGATAAATGCGTCTTGCTCTTTGTTCAGTTCCTCATACTTCTCCTTTGATTCTGTCAGTTGAGCTTCTAAAGATCGGTGCTTTTCCTCGAGTTCTTTTATCCTGTCTTTTAATTCACTATTCTCTACTTGCAAGTCATGTACAAGAGCTGCATCTGCCTGGGGAGCCACTTTTATTTGATCTTCCTGCACTCTAGCACAATCTCGTTTCAGTAAGACATCACTTGTAAGCTCTTCTCTGTTCTTCCTTTTGCGATTCTCAGTTACCGCTCCCGAATCAGCTACTTCTTCATTTCTTTTTGCAGCTAAGTTCTGCTCAACTGGCTTCTCCTTCTGACAGACACCTGATTCTTTTCCATTCTCGACACTAGTTCTTGTACTCTCATTATTCGCAGACACATTCCCAAGCTTGGCTTCCCCTGCTTGAGAAGATCTTTGTGTCTCTGTCTCTCTTTTAGCCTGGGAGTTGCACTTCTCCACTGGGGTTGGAATCTCCTTGGCCGGAGAGTTCGAATTCGACAAGTCAGGTCGAGTTGGAGATTTCCCTTTTACCGGCGTATCATTCACTTTCAAGTCAACATAACCAATATAACGTTTGTTCTCATTCCAATAAGTCTTCTGCAAATTATTTAATTTCGTCTCCAGTCTCGAAAGCACGACGGTTCGCTCAAAATCTTGCTTGTCATGTGCTGGTTTGACAAAGTTAGCCTCCAGCTGACCTATAACCCCACGGCCTCCACTTGATGCAGCGTTCCAGACTCTCCAGAATGCCTTGATTAGTCTGTTCCTGTGATACACATTGAACCCCTGGATGTCAAGATGTGCTTCCGCATCCTTATGGAACCCCATTTTTCCTAGCACTCCCTTATTTGCGTTCACCTCAGCGCTGTCAACACCAGTTGGTTTGTAATTGACATCTTTTTGCTTTATCATATCATCCACAAGGTTGTGGTGCACGACATCCTTACCGCGCAAAATGATCCGAAAGCCTGGTGGACGCCTGAGATACAGAATGGAAGAGTAACTCCTCAATGAGTGTGTGTAAGTCAGAAAGATCCTAGAATTAGGATAATCCTTTGCCGTTTGTATCTTCTTTTCGTCTCTGTCGACGCCTCTAATTTGAATGTCATGAACATCAGAGTCGAAATCAAGCTCGAGATCACCGGCCTCATCTTGCCAAAGATTGTATATGATTATCCGAGTACCTTGATCTTTAATCAAATTGAACTGCTGCAAAAGATCGGCTTCACTTACGTAAGGAGACCACTGCACTATTGTTTCAACATTCTTCTTCGAATCGACTGAAGGCGAAGATATCCTGCTCCATTGATTCCCTTTCCATTGATAATCAAGCATGGGAACTACAATATCCTCCTTGCCAGTGCTTGTCAGGAATGTGTAAGATAGCAACCCAATGCTTTGAGTGGCGCTTCTTCCATCTTTTCCAGGACATCGCGAAAACACAATAACATCAGCTCCGCACCTCATTGTACTAGTCTTGAAACCATTCCCGTACTGACCAATCGTATTCACCAATTTACTTTTCGCAGAATACCCAAGAGACATACAGTGTCGCATTCTTTCTGGAGACATGCCACCACCATTATCTTCCACCACCAACATCCTTGAACCATCTTTCTTATTCAATCGCACATCAATATTGCAGTAAGTAGCGCCATTACTTACCTCGTCGATTGAATTATCTAGCAATTCCGCCACCGCTCCAAGAACCCACTTATGACTTGTAGCATTCGAATGCAGAAACCTTGGATGCACTCTGACATGATCCATGCCGTCGATTAAGGTGGTGTCGCCGCCTCCTCTGTGGGTGGAAGCAATATCTTCGTAATCCCCTGCTTTCCAAAACTGCTTACTGTATGGAACTGGAGGAGCAAAGAATTGAGTAGTGGTGCCGGAATCCGGCATTCTGACAGATAATGGAATTGGTGCTAAGATTTCCTGATCATCAAGTGGTTCAAGAAACCCTTCAGGCAATACAAATTTGGCCTTCTTCGAACTAACTTCATCTTCTTCATTACCCATACTTCTTTTAATCTTGAACCCGCAATTCGATGATGATGAAGATGAAGTTGAATCAGAATTTACACCTTCGAATTTGTTTTCCATAGCGAAACAAAATTTTTGCCCTAACTTTTTTCTCTGCAACTTTAGAGCGAACAAAAGAATTTGTGATTGAATGAGAAGATAATAAACAAAACCACACCTCAGACGGCTTTATATAGGCTACACACTTTCCTTATTTGAACGAAACACGTATTTTCGGATTCCGGTCATTCTTCGGTTACCGTTTCTGAAACGGACTTATATTTTTTTACAAATTCTAAAAATCAGTGTCAGTGAATATGGAAGTTGGAACTAGGTTGCTTATTCAAGAACGTATATATACTAAAATTTACACGCTATTCTCTTGTCTTTTTGGTGTGCGACAGACAAGCAAGTAGAGTCACCGTTGGTATCACCAAAGGCGTCAGATGAGAGAAGTGAACGGCAATGTCCACCAGTTCCGAAGGCAGCACCTTGGCTTGTTTTCCCACATGGGAAAGGTAGGGAATTTCAGAGTTTTTATAATCCTTGTGAACCTAATAATAGAAATTGCATAAAGTCTATACCTGACAATGGTGATGGCTGCACAGTATTTCTCCTTTTCAGAATTATAGATGATGGAGGTGAAATTTGTAGAAAAAAGCACATTCTAGTTTTCTGCCGACCTGGGGACAAACAATGGAGCACAAAGGAATTATATTCTGAACCCGAAGGTGGTTTAAACATTGATACCCTGCTTTGCTTTCAAGGTAAATTATATGCGTTTTGTGCTGCTAGGAGTATTTGGGTTATAGAGATCGATATACAAAAACTATGGCATCATATTATTGATAAACAAACCCAGTTTCTTAGAAAATTCGAGGTAGAGGTAGGCAATTTCCCTATAGTAGAAGCCGATTTCCCCCACTAATAGGTGGAGGTGAAGAGTTTACTCATTACAAGGAAGATTGGGTTGAATCTGGTAATGAAATATTTAAAGTTGTTTTAAATTGCAGTCCAAGAGGTTTTAGAAAAGTTGGCTCGACACATATATTCAAGTTGGATTTCTCATCAATGACTTGGGTTTCTTTGAAGTCTTCGGGTGATCATGTTCTCTTTTTGTGCACAAACATGGACACGTCAAGTTCCAGAAAGTGTGATTCAACTTCCAGTGCTTATTGCTCGGCAGCTGATATGGGACTGGAAAGGGGTTGCTTGTTTTATTCATTACTGGAAGATCAAACCCTGAACATATTTGAAGTAGAAGACAATGCTACTACAGTTATCTTGCCGTGTTTGGAGCTTCCAACTCCATGCCTTTTTCCCACTTGGATCATGATGCCTACAACAGAAAACCGGTAAATAAAGCAGCAATGCAGCCCGTAACTACGTTGTGTTTACAGCTATGTTGTAAAAGCCGCCCAAGGCGCCAAAGTCATCGTATTTATGTTGTTTTCTATGTTTTCCACGGCGCACCTAGGCGCCTCGCCTCGCCTACCACCTAATACAACATAGGTTTACAGTACATTTTTATTTGTTACCTTTTCTAATTATCAATAGTTCATTTTGGCAGGCACGTTGCTGGAAGAAGGAGAAGGATAACAGATCTTCTAGTAAGCCAAGATACAACTGAAACCAGCATAGAGGAGGAGAACATGAACAGGGTAAATAATGTAGGTTTGTAGATAATCCTACAAACTCGATCTTGAGAAAACTTATTCCTACAGTTTAGGAATTAACTTTTGGGCCAAGTTAGGGAAACTTCTTCCCAAAATTAAGGCTTCTTAAGGGCTAAGTTTGTGTTCTCTATATATATGACTAGAATTGTAGGTTCGTAGATAATCCAACCTAGAAGAGTGGTAAATCCTTGTGCTTAGAGTTTTGGTCTCTTTGGTAGGGAGGGTCGTGTGCTACCGTGAAGGTCAATATCGGTGTGAGAGAAAAACTTGTAGAGAGAGGATTTTGGTGTTCTAGTGTTTAGGGTTTAGGGCTTTGCCCTAAACCAGGTATCTAGTGTTTCCATGTTTCTCCTCTGTTACTAGCAGCTGTGAAGAAAGCGTAAAAGAGAAGACATGAGGCTGGTTTGAGGAATGGTTAGAGAATTTGATTCTATGGTTTCTTCGATGGTGTTCTCGGGTATGTCTTGTTAACTCTTTGGTCTTGTCTTATGTTGCCGAAAGAGCATGTAATGGTCTTTGTTTTGATGGAAGTTTTTCTGGTGGTGTTGGTCGTGGATATACCCTGTAAAGATGAACCACGTATATCTTGTGTTGTGGTTGTGTGTGGGTCTTTATATTTTTTCTCTCTCTTATTATTTCTCTCATATTTGGTCCAAATCACCAATCGCCCTTTGTGATCCTGATTTCCGCTGCGCTCGGGGCGCCAATTTTCCCAACAATTGGTATTAGAGCAAGGACGCTTGTGTGATTGAACCTGGAATTGAACAATGGTTTATTGTTCGGGTGGAGATTTTTTTTTTTGAAGATAATGTTTCAACCGGTGTTTACATAAAGATGGATTTGTGATGTGATTTACAAATCGGAGGTTCAACTTGGTAGAAGTGTATGTTCCTTGTTTGGGTTTGTGATGTAGTATGAGATGCAGAATAAGGCCGAATGAGGTGGAATGCATATTTACTTCTTGAAGAGTGTTAGTAATCATACACCATAAATAATGGGTTACAAAGTTTGAAGAAAAGATGGGGCTGAGAGGTCTCATGTAGAAGCAAGTCCAGCAACGCTTCGAAGTTATGCACGAGATGTTATAGATTTATGTTCTTCAGTCTATGTTAAAGTATTCTTGATGGCTTGCACGTAATTTCAAGAATGTGCTCGATCTCGGACGCATGTACCACGGTAATATGGGCATTCACATGGTATATATTCTAAGCGAGTATGTTGGGTGTTATGGTGGTAAAGGTATGTCAGGTTGGTGATGGCTTTGAAAATCGCTTAAAGGTTGAAGCCTGTTAATCACAGTGGAGATGTCTGATTGTTTGTTTCAGATACACGGTAATCATGACATGTGCTGGAGTATGATATTGAAGCTAATTCTTTCTTTCTGGGTTAGAGTTCAATATGTTGTTAGCTTACTGGTTAGGTGGAGCTAGCGGTGATATTTCTTGGTGGTTCTCTTGGTGATCAATGGTGGAGTCTGTGCAAGGATTCTTTGATGGTGATTGAAGATTTTCATGGTGTTTGTGAAACGTGGCCAGTTTCACATGTGTTATTCTGAAGAAGATGGTTTGAATACTTTTATCAACTTCATGGTGTATTTGATCGAAGAGAAGGTTCTATAGAGATGGAAGTTCGGGTCTGAGCTTCAAAAGTAATTCTACGGGTATATAGAGATGGTGAATAACTTTGGTGGAAGATGGAGGTAATTTCCTGTGATCGTCTCATGCTTGAGAGCATGATCCGGGGTGGAGAATTGTAGGTTTAGCCGGTGGTCAAGAGTTTGACTTTTTGGTTAAACTCAATCTTGAGAAAACTTATTCCTAAAGTTTAGGAATTAACTTTTGGGCCAAGTTAGGGAAACTTGTTCCCAAAGTTAGGGCTTCTTAAGGGCTAAGTTTGTGTTCTCTATATATATGACTAAAATTGTAGGTTTGTAGATAATCCAACCTAGAAGAGTGGTAAATCCTTGTGCTTAGGGTTTTGGTCTCTTTGGTAGGGAGGGTCGTGTGCTACCGTGAAGGTCAATATCGGTGTGAGAGAAAAACTTGTAGAGAGAGGATTTTGGTGTTCTAGTGTTTAGGGTTTAGGGCTTTTCCTTAAACCAGGTTTCTAGTGTTTCCATGTTTCTCCTCTGTTACTAGCAGCTGTGAAGAAAGCGTAAAAGAGAAGACATGAGGCTGGTTTGAGGAATGGTTAGAGATTTTGATTCTATGGTTTCTTCGATGGTGTTCTCGGGTATGTCTTGTTAACTCTTTGGTCTTGTCTTATGTTGCGGAAAGAGCATGTAATGGTCTTTGTTTTAATGGAAGTTTTTCTGGTGGTGTTGGCCGTGGATGTAGCCTGTAAAGGTGAACCACGTATATCTTGTGTTGTGGTTGTGTGTGCTTCTTTATATTTTGTCTCTCTCTTATTATTTTTCCCATATTTGGTCCAAATCACCAATCCCCCTTTGTGATCCCGATTTCCGCTGCGCTCGGGGTGTCAATTTTCCCAACAAATAATGGAGGAGCAGAAATAGAAGCATCAAAACAGTGGGATTTTCTTGATGGTTATGAGGGTACAGAGGAGATAGCGAGATTTCTTCATCCAGTGGATTACACTCATTTTCGTGTAGCCTGTAAACAAAATTCTATTTTCTCCCTGCATTAAACAGGATATCGGCTTCTGCAAGGATCACAACAAATACATATTTATCTCCGTGATTAATTTCAATCTTTGACCACGATGAAGAGGCCATCTGCGATATGGTAGACCCGATGCATAATAATGACAAGTATCTCATGAAACTGTCTGATGAATTGCTCGTAGGTGGCACTATTCGCTTTTCGAAATACGGTTGGCTTCTGTTGTCTAGCGGTAAGAAAATTTATTCTTTTATAATCCTTTTATAAGAGCAACCATTCGTCTTCGAGATTTACCAGATGGCTATACACTTAGTGGAATGTCCTTCTCGTCCTTACCAACTTCCCCCGATTGTGTAGTTATTTCCATCTCCAATTGGTATCCCTGGATTGATGGATCATCTTATATTAGTTTTTTGGTCACTAAACCGGGAAAGAGTACAACTGGCTGGACTGCTCGTGAATTCGAATATGAAAGTACAAGAGACTCTATGTTTGAATCTACAAGCAACTTTTCGCGCGATTTTATGACATGTATTAACAATCCAGTTTACTATACAGGTGATTTCTACTTCTTAGACTATAACGGAATATTAAGGGTCTTCAGTGCGACGGGTGATTTCAGTTGGAAAGTACTTTCAAAGTCTTTGAAACAATTCAGTGGTTTTTATCCAAGTTATTTGGTTGAGTGTGATGATAAGCTATTACTAGTGAATGTAGGACAGAGTGGAAAGTCGATAGAGATTTATAGATTAGATGATTCGGAGATGGTCTGGGATAAACTGAATTGTTTGGGAAAGCATGCATTGTTAATCAGCTACACGTCTAGTTTCTCATTAGTCGCTCCAAGTAGTTGCATGGAGAACAAAATCTACTTCCCGAGATTACATGGTCAAAGAATTTTATATTATTCTCTTGATACATGTAGATATCATTGTGTTGGGAGCAATCAATACTCTTCGCAAGATTTTCATAATACAAAGGAAAGATCTAACTGCAATTGGATTGAACCTAACTAGTTAGACGTGGCTTAGTTAAGAGCCCTACTATATCATGCTTACCATTTAAAACCTAGTACGTTGGTTTTCATCAACTTGTAGTACTATTTTCATTCTCTTTTTTATTGTTTTGCTACTATAATTGCGTAATGAATTCAATTGAATTTGAAGCTCGGAAAAATTATTCATGTACATGATAGAAAAGGAATCACATGTATATATATTCAAAAACATAGCAACTAAACTTACTATCTGGATAAAGCAATTGTTCAGTGCAAATGCTAAAGAAAATGTGAAAATTCATCTTTAAAATTGATAAGAAATTAAATAAGGCTTAAATAATGAGTCCAGCATAGAAATTCTATTTTTCAAGAGATCTTAATTAGGAGATTAAAGTGGAGATGGCAACTGAACTACAACAAATAATATCCCGTGTTTGATGATCTGGTGATTTTGAATTCTAGTATTTCTTTCGCTATATCTTCTTGAGATTTCCTCATAAGTGCATTTGGAACTATGTTGTAAAAGGCGTGCGCCTGGAACGCCTAGGCTCCAAAGGCCCACTAAGCGCAGGGTCAGCGCCCGAGAAACCAGATTTTAGACTACTTCCTACACTAACGCCTTAGGCGAGCGAGTATAGCGCTTTAGGCGCCTCGCAGAAGGCTTAGGCGCCAGACTAAGCTCCAAAGGCGCCAAATTCGTTTTACGTTCTCCTGGATCTTCTTTTCTCTCGAATATTAATGGTAACTATGTATAGGTTCTCTTAATCAAAGATATTGCAGAAATTTTATAGCTAATTAGTTATCAAATATCTTCAATATACATTAATTGCAGAGATTTTATACCAAATTGATTGTCAAATTAACAAAATATATAAAAGGAAAGCCATAATAAATAAGCGCAATCAAAGATATGTTTGATCATATATTGTGCTTTATCTCCGGAGAAAATTGAGTTCTTTGTTTCCTTTCTTTATTTGTAAATTTTGAATTTCCTTTATAATGTATATTTACTACCTCTGATATTACGGCCGTAATTATGTTAAGAATATATGTAAATTTATGCTTTTGTTTTGGTCTTCTCATCAATTGAGAAATAAGGAAAATTATCTTCTGTAACTTAATTATGTACATATATTTTCAATTAAAGAATATCCTTGATATACACCATGAGTAGTTACAAGAATTCTTGCAAATCACAAGGGAGTATAAGAAGATGGTGCCTCGCCTAGCCTAGCGCCTAACACAACATAGATTTGGAACCCGAAAATTCTACACACTGCAACTCTCTTCACATGGACTTTATCCAAACTGGACACTCTTAGAAACTCTACTGTAGTCAATGGTCGTAGTATGTGCAACAAGACGGCTGATTCTAGCTATAATAAATAAAGGGAAGAATCCTATTCTAGGTAGGGATCCTTGTTTAGGCAGAATTCCTGGTTAGGAAAGATTTTTGTTTCAGGAAATACTCTTAGTTTAGGAAATAGATTCCTAATAAAAATCCTTGGTCGGCTGAGTACGCTGAAGGCTATAAATAGAGAGCTTTAGCTAATAGCTAAACACACAGATATTACGCACAAAAACCCTAGAGAAAGCTGGTATACTTGTGCAGGCTTAGCAAACAGTTTAAGGTAAATCCACTGTTTAGAGAAGATTGTGAACGTAACAAAGGGAGAATTGTAATCGTTTTCTTGTTCATAATCTAGAGAAGATATTTTTCTTCGAATTACTACTTGTGTTCTTGTTTTCTAAGTTTCTCGTATATTATTATTATGAATTTCGCCTTTATAGTAATAGCTACCAAGGTACAAAGATCATAGTATCAAGTTGGAATCACGAGCAAGGTTAGTTTTTAGGGTCAATCCCTGTAGTTTATGGTTTTCACTAAATCTATCTACATAAAGCTTGGTGAGGTACTCGAGAAGCTAGAAGATGTTAAGACAACAAGGGGATCAAGGATGAAAAAGTTAGATGATGATCCTAAGGAAGGAGAAGTCATGAAGTCAATTCAAACTATGGAAGAAAAGGTGGCTACGCTGCAAACAGACATGAAGTCAATTCAAGTTACCCTTTAGGAGCTGAGTGAATGTACTCATTCTCATACACCCAAGCCGAAGAGGAAGAAAAAGGTTACACCTTCACCTGCAGCTTCGGAAAAAGATGATTCGGAAGAAGACGAGTCGGAAGAAGAAGAAGAAGAGGAAGAAGATGAAGAGGAAGAAAAGATGGAAAGCGAGCTTCCTAAAGGTCCTACATCGACTAAACCTCATGGTAAGAATATGAAAATTTATTTTCGTGTTGATGTTCCACTTTACGATGGAAGTGTCGATGTAGAAAAATTAGATGATTGGATTGAACTTCTAGAGACGTATTTTTCTTTCTTTGAATATGGTTCAAAGGAAAAGATTGCATTCACGGCATTGAAGCTACAAAAGAATGCTCTAACCTGGTGGAAAGCTTATCAAAGACAAAACTTAGGTAAGAGAGTATTGTCGTGGAAAAGATTCAAGGCAGTTGTAAGGAAACAGTTTTATCTGGTTGGCTAACTTGAGGAGAGATGGTTCAAGTGGTACAACTTGAAGCAGACTTACAACCAAACTGTGCAGGAATATATATATTACGGAATTTCAGAATCAAGCTATGATTTTGGATTTAGACTTGGAAAATCATGCTATCTATATGAAGTATATCTCTGGGTTCCATGAGTATATACAGAAGGAGTTAAAGATGTTTTCGGTGGATACGATCTCCGAAGCAAGTGTAAAAGCTAATGCCATTGAAGGCAGGTTTAAGAAATCTGATTCAAAGGGAAATACTAAGGTGAAATCTAGAGGTACCACTGTCAAAGGAGGTGAAAGGAGCAAAGAAGAAGGGAAGTCTAGTGACAAGGAAGGTTTGTCTTGCACCCATTGCAAGTAAACAGGTCACGTTGTCGACAAGTGTTGGGTTAAGAACCCTCATCTAAAGCCCAAAGGGTTGCATAGGTGATAGACACATTTTTGTGTCTAATTTGTCCTCAATGTCCGTATTGTTGGCACTCGATTTTGTACTAATTTTGTTATTTTATGTATTTGTAGGTATTTTTTTGGAAATAAATATTTTAAGAAAATTCGGCTCGAAAAGTTGATTTTGGCACCCGGAGGACAAGTGTTATTCGGACTCTCGCTTTTGGATAAGGGGCGACCACTGGATAAGGGGCGACCTTCTTTCAAAATTCAAAATTTGTTTTGGCGGGAAAATTCTTTCCTTTACTGGCAGATTTTCAATTCGACATTTGAAGGTGTTTTAACGAGATTAAAGAGCTTAGACTTAATGGGTATATGTGATATGAGTATATGAAGATATTATGGTGGTTGGGATCGATCAAATTTGTCCAGAAAATCAATTCCCAATCAAAACAGAGAAAAGAATATCGTCTCATTTTTGGAAAGAAAATCACGTAAAAGATGTTGCATGTTTGTGTAGTTAAGCCCAGATATTCTCCTAGGATGCGTATAAATCAGTTTATGAAGATTTCCAAGACAATTAACGTACACAGAGGAAGAAATAAGAAATTATTCTCAAAAATATTTTTCTTCATTGTGAAGATTTTTGAGGAGTTATGGCGAGATTCAATGAGGCTTAGGTGTATAAATAGGTTTCTACTATCACAGGGAAGGTCTGTCTAGAGTTGGGAGTCGAAAGGAGGGCCAGAGGAGCAGAAATCAGAGTTTTCAGAACTCTGTTGCTGCTGCTGCTGCTGCCCGTGAAGAACAAGGAATCGGCCACGGTTCCTTCATCCATTTGCAACTGTTTCTTCAACTTCTCTGCAACGTTTATCTTCATCGCAACAGTTTCTTCATCATATTTTGCAACAGAGAAGTAAACCACAGTATTTAATTTTCCGTCACCTTTTGTTTCTCTGTAACAGTCCAACATCGTCTTCGCAACAGGAACTGCTGTTGCGATTTCTCTGTTGCATTGTTTACTCAATTGTAATCAACTTTGGAGCAATAATAAAACATTTTGAGATTATGATTAATATGAGGAGCTAAACCCAACATTGGGACGACGGAGGGAGTCTATTTTCGTCATTGTGGTAAATTTAATTTATTCTTTTTATGACTTTTGCACTGATTAAAAATTGAAAAATGATTTTAATTAATTAGTTATCATTTTATTTGATGCGGCATGCTTGCTTAAATGTTTGATGTCCCATGCTTACGATTTAACTAATATTCTGAGAATCTATTTTGGCAAAATAAGAGCCCATATATTATGTTTTGAGCAGTAATTGTTAAGAATAAATAAAATATACCACATGCATGAAGAATTGTCCAAGTCCTTAGTCCCAATACCTCTCGAACATCTTGTGACAAATTTGTACATATATTTTCGTTTTAAAATCTATTCAAGTCCGAGCAACGAACTTTTACTTACCTCTTGAAAAATACTATAACAAAATGGCGCCGCCGACGCGGACTTGTATATAGATTGATTTTTTTTTTTTTAGGTTTATTATTTTTTTAGAATTGTTTGTTCCTTTTTACGTTTTTTTTTCTTTATTTTGCAGTTTCGAAGTGGAGCACTAAGGACTTGGAGAGGAAAAAGCTTAAAGCGAAAAGCGAAAAAGAGAAGAAAAAGGACAATTTTAGGATTTAATTTTATTTTTTTTTAGAGTGTGTGAGGAAAACTGTAATTTTTTATTTTTAATTATTTTGGACTTTATCTGGACAATTGGACTTTATTTTTTTTAACCCTACGGAAGGGTATTATTATTAAAAAAAAAAATATTATATAAACTGTGTGCAGGGAAGGACGACGATTACTATATCGTCTCGGCCCCTCGGGTTCGTACACGGCATAGGAGTCGTGGCCCGAGTCGACGACAACGGTTCATCGCCCGTCTGGTACGGGAGGTAAGTCCAATCGAAACACCCGCGAATCTCCTGCAAGCGGGTTACTGTCTGCCTTAAGGTGATAATTGTTTGAGGACGAACCGGACTGTCTTTATTTTCCTAGTAAAGGGCAAGGCCTGGCCAATACAAGATAAGGGTTCGGATTTCATCACCGCTCCCTTCTTGCCCGCCTTAGGAAAACGAAACCTAACGCGAACCTAACCTTAAAATTTGGAATAGAACAAGACCGATAGGGTAACGAGCTTAATAGGAAACTCGTTCGAAAAATATTGGTTGCTCTTTAAGCACACTCCAAAGTTCATGATGGTTTCTGTGAGTTGAATGCGTGACTGCGCCGCCTTGTGATAGCGGTGAGGCCTTGGGTATCAAAGCTCCACTGAGCTTCCCTCGCCTCAATTCAACTTACTTTGACTCGGATTGATTCCAGAGGGGTTTGCTCAAATTGCAACGAATTCCCTTTCGAAAGATAGAAGCTGGTCTAGAAACAATCTAAGTGGAGCCATCATGCTTTTTGTTTGCTAGAAATCTTTAGGTTTGTTTTGGTGGAGTCGAGTCGGCCTTGTTTGTGGTTGTGTAGAATTCCCTTGCAATTAAGAATGTCGAACTGGTATGATAGAAGCCAATACAATGAGTATCGACCTGAATTTGAATATGGACATCATCAGTTTTATGACCATGGTGGGAATAGTAGTTGGGAACGCCAACCTTTTCAAGGTTATGGTTCATACCATGGTGAGCCCAATTACTATCCACACATGCATCAGTCTTACGAGCAAGAAGATTATAGTACTAGTTCTTCGTCTCTAGAGGATACAATCAAACTATTGAAAAGTAGTCCTTTTTATGATCCTTCTGATAATTCCTCTTTACTAGAGTCAACACGTAAGTTAGCTGAGTCGACGCGTAAGTTAGCTGATATGAATAGTATAATTATAGACGAAAGAACTACAATAATGAGTGAACCTTCTTTAGAAGACCACCTCAAGCGGATAGCTGAGACGAACGAAAGAATTGCTCGAAATTACTTGAATTGCCAATATAGTGTATCCAATAATACCCTTGAGAATGAAGATAGTTATTTACACAATCAAGAGAACGAGGTTATAATTGGTAACACTACTTATTTAGATAAGGTTCAATCATCTTCGTACTATTATAATGATGAGGATAGTAGTGATGAAGAATCTGAAATATGTAGGCATAGTGATCAGGAATCTAGTAATCCAATTGAGCTTTATAGTGATTATATTATTTCTACTTCAAATCCAAATAATTTTTATGATTATTCACCTATTCAAGAGGACGAGGATTTGATTAGGAATACCACCGTTTTAGACGATGTAGTATTTCCTTTTGATTACGAAGCCGATAGTGGTTTAGAGGAACGGGTTTATTCTGAAAATGCTGTTTTAGAGTCTAGCGACTTAGAAACAATAATCTTGAATGAAGAACATAGACTCGTAGAGATGAGTAAAGATGCACTACCTGATAATAAATTGGAAGAATCAATTGACCATTTTCAAGAATCTAATGATCCAGAAATTAGGGAGATTGTAACTAGTCTATCTAGAGACACTAAAAACTCTAAGTTTGGGGGTGATTATCACCTTCATAGTGCCTTACCTTTAACTCTCAGAAAGTCCCTTCACTTAGGACTTGATATCTCTGCCTCGACAATTTTACAAGATTACCTTCATACTCGTTTTCCCGAACCTAATGATGTCCTGAAAAAGGTTCAGTCGTTAGAAACCCATCCTCTGGTCGATGTGGTTTGCCCAGGCTATGATACCCAGATTGACTTTGTTTTCCCACCAAATAGTTTTCTTCCAATTGTGGGAACGTATAGATTTCAAATGTGTCACTTATTAAGTTCTGAGACTAAGCCTAAGTACTTTAGGAAATTAGAATCGACACATTTGCTTCAGAATGACCACTACTCTGACCGTGGTCAACTTTGTAAGTCATACCTAATTGACTTAGAGGATCCTAAGTTATTTAGGTTATTTTGTGACTCCAGGTTCTTATCTGAGTTTTTCCAAACTCTAGGACCTAATAATTTGGATCCTACCTATGAGGAAATGCATCCGAGGAAAATAGTTTATTTAGACCCCTTCATAGAACCTGAACCTGAACCGCAATTAGCGATAGTTATCAGGAAACTAGGTAAGGGCATGCTAGTCTTGTACATTTTCTTGGTTCACTGCAGTTTCCTTTTGTCAGCTCTTTTTGGTTTTAAAGACCCACAGTTATTCCGGCTACTGTTATACGGTTCGAGTTGACTAAACCTTTCCTACGTCTGGCTGAAGACTTTAAACTTAGCACTTCTTGGGAGGTAACCCAATCTCATGCAACACGGTAATATCTTTCCTTAACTCTTTCGCTTCAAATGGTAACAGTTTCTCCTTGTTCATGCTTTTAGTTTCATCTTTAGAACATTGAGGACAATGTTAGATTTAAGTTTGGGGGTATGGGAGAAACTTTTTAGTTGCAATAAATAAACTCCAGAGCCTAGAAATTTATGCGTATTTAGGATAGCACTAACCAATCTAAGTGGATGGAAACATTTTTGTTTTAGGAGTTGAGGAACCAATATGACTAGATGGAAACATCTATAGAGTATATTCATAAAAGCACAGAGCTCAGGTGTTAGAAATAACATGATAGTTTCGCCATATCTTGTCGAGTCCTTTTCACTTTCTATTTTTAGTTTTCTTTTGTTTCAAGTGATTTGGTGGGGCACACGATTTAAGTTGTTACCTTTGCTAGGGTGAAATAGAGTGACTGAGTTACCTTTTTCAAAAAAAAAAAAGAAAAAAAAAAGACCGGACCAGTTAGACCAATCGGAATAAGTATTAACACTTGGATAGCAATATGCGTGTGTTCTCCCTGTTTCCGTCGCCTAAGCAAGCGTGGAATGCAGGACCCGTGGGAACTATCGTGTAATCTGCTGACAAGAAGCATGCGCTTGGATCCAAAAGATCTATTCATGCCGTTAAGTTAAAAAAAAAAAAAATGGTTATTGTTATGTGTAGTCAACTGCTGGTTCCCTTGTATTTTCCAGTTTGTTGATCTAGATTTAAGTTATTGACCACTGGTTCCCTTGTATATGTCGGTGTGTTAATATTAGTCAGACCGGTATCTCAGTCATTTAGGTTAGGTTCATCTTGGCAGAGGCCTTCAGACAGATATGGGAAACACCGTTCTCTTTTCAACCATCTACATTTTTCTTTTTCCATCTTCTTAATCTTTTCATGTGATTAGTCTGACTCCGAGTATGATGTCCATCGTGAAACTATCTTAGTAGAGCTCTGTCACTTATATGGATTTTAGTATGCTTGAGTGCAAACTCGTGTACAGCAATTGGAATTTCGCATCAGGGTTCTTCCTCTTAGAGTCAATAATTGTATGCCAACCAAGGAGGTTCTTTAGTGCTTTCCAAGGTTCTGCGTAGATAGCTAGGGTCTCGAGTATTGGTTTTTGTGGGTACACCTCTGATAAACCCACCCGAGATTAACTCGGTCACTTTTCAAGAATAAATTTTGCTCGAGGACTAGCAAATAATAAGTTTGGGGGTATTTGATAGACACATTTTTGTGTCTAATTTGTCCTCAATGTCCGTATTGTTGGCACTCGATTTTGTACTAATTTTGTTATTTTATGTATTTGTAGGTATTTTTTGGAAATAAATATTTTAAGAAAATTCGGCTCGAAAAGTTGATTTTGGCACCCGGAGGACAAGTGTTATTCGGACTCTCGCTTTTGGATAAGGGGCGACCACTGGATAAGGGGCGACCTTCTTTCAAAATTCAAAATTTGTTTTGGCGGGAAAATTCTTTCCTTTACTGGCAGATTTTCAATTCGACATTTGAAGGTGTTTTAACGAGATTAAAGAGCTTAGACTTAATGGGTATATGTGATATGAGTATATGAAGATATTATGGTGGTTGGGATCGATCAAATTTGTCCAGAAAATCAATTCCCAATCAAAACAGAGAAAAGAATATCGTCTCATTTTTGGAAAGAAAATCACGTAAAAGATGTTGCATGTTTGTGTAGTTAAGCCCAGATATTCTCCTAGGATGCGTATAAATCAGTTTATGAAGATTTCCAAGACAATTAACGTACACAGAGGAAGAAATAAGAAATTATTCTCAAAAATATTTTTCTTCATTGTGAAGATTTTTGAGGAGTTATGGCGAGATTCAATGAGGCTTAGGTGTATAAATAGGTTTCTACTATCACAGGGAAGGTCTGTCGAGAGTTGGGAGTCGAAAGGAGGGCCAGAGGAGCAGAAATCAGAGTTTTCAGAACTCTGTTGCTGCTGCCCGTGAAGAACAAGGAATCGGCCACGGTTCCTTCATCCATTTGCAACTGTTTCTTCAACTGCTCTGCAACGTTTATCTTCATCGCAACAGTTTCTTCATCATATTTTGCAACAGAGAAATAAACCACAGCATTTAATTTTCCGTCACCATTTGTTTCTCTGTAAAAGTCCAACATCGTCTTCGCAACAGGAACTGCTGTTGCGATTTCTCTGTTGCATTGTTTACTCAATTGTAATCAACTTTGGAGCAATAATAAAACATTTTGAGATTATGATTAATATGAGGAGCTAAACCCAACATTGGGACGACGGAGGGAGTCTATTTTCGTCATTGTGGTAAATTTAATTTATTCTTTTTATGACTTTTGCACTGATTAAAAATTGAAAAATGATTTTAATTAATTAGTTATCATTTTATTTGATGCGGCATGCTTGCTTAAATGTTTGATGTCCCATGCTTACGATTTATAACTAATATTCTGAGAATCTATTTTGGCAAAATAAGAGTCCATATATTTATGTTTTGAGCAGTAATTGTTAAGAATAAATAAAATATACCACATGCATGAAGAATTGGCCAAGTCCTTAGTCCCAATACCTCTCGAACATCTTGTGACAAATTTGTACATATATTTTCGTTTTAAAATCTATTCAAGTCCGAGCAACGAACTTTTACTTACCTCTTGAAAAATACTATAACAATAGGAAAGAAGCCAAGAAGGCAGCACTAGTCGCTCAAACTCCGAAGGAAGTCCACGGACAAACGGAACCCAATTCCAAGCTTTCTCTTATTGCAGGGGCAAAAAAAAGACCTTCTAAAGATGATCTTAGGGAGCGACTCTTCACAGTGAAGATGCAAGTCAAAACTGAAAAAGCGGGGGTCTAACAACACCACCCAATATTTTGCTTAGAAATCTATATGGACTAACTCCGAAATACTTTGCTAGAGAATCAACTAGACAGTCAGACTCAACAATCTGATGATTTGTGGTAAACTTTCGTTTGCTTCCCCTTTTGACAGGCACCACATACACCTTCAATCTTTGCATTGATTTTGGGAATGCCTCTAACAAGTTCTTTGTTAATGATCTTAGTTAGGAGGCGATAATTGATGTGACCAAAACGCTCATGCCAAAGATGTGTAGATTCCACCTTATTCAAATTGCAGCGGTTGCTAAACTGAGTATCAAGAAGATAACAGTTGTTTTTACCACGAGTTCCTTGAAATATTACCTTCCCGATTTTTCCAACAATGTCACATCCATTCGCATTGAAGACAACTCGATGGCCCTTGTCGCAAATTTGACTAATAAAAATAAGATTAGCAGTCATACCTTTAATGTATACCACATCATGGATTTCTGGAACACTGGGTAGCTTGATCGTTCCCTTTTTGCTAATTTAGCAACAGCTTCCATCTCCGAACGTTACAAGACCTCCTTCATAGTCAACTGATGATATAAACCAAGTAAAATCTCCTGTCATATGACGACTACATCCACTATCAAGAAACCACTGAAAAGGAGATGTAGATCTTAAAGCAAAGGAACCCATACTACTAGTACTTCTCGATTTAGAGTTTCCTAGTAGGGTTGTATGAACTTTTAGGGAGTCATACAGTTGTTTAGCTTTCTTACAAAGATTACTTGCGACATTAAGACTCTTTTGAAAGGACATACAAACTCGCTGCAGATGATCGGATGAATTGCAACATGAGCCTATGCTTTGAAGATTGTCTGACTGGTTCCTTGTCATATCAGTTTTCTCAACATCCTGTCATTGAATACTACCTGACTTACGACTTTTCATGAGAGAGGAACATCTGAGATTTTTCAACCTCTTAAGGGAAGTATTTCCGGATATCAAATCCTTAAGAATTGCAATTTCAGCAACAAGACCATAGTTGATCCGGATTTGTTCATCCAACCCTTTTTGAAGAGATATCAGTTTGTCAGACCTTTTCTTGCGGTTGTTTTTCGAACCTGGTGAAGCGTTAATTGAGACTTTATAATCCATAAAGTCAGATCGCTACAAACACAGACTGAGGAGGTCTTTAACGTGTTTGACTGCTCTGATACCAATTGAAAAAGCGGGGGTCTAACAACGCCACCCAATATTTCGCTTAGAAATCTGTATGGACTAACTCCGAAATACTTTGCTAGAGAATCAACTAGACAGTCAGACTCAATCCAGATAAAAAGTATCTCAAAGAGTTATTATCTCAATCTCTCGATTTCATTACTACTCAAGCTAAAATCAATAGCGAGTCTTTATCAAAGAGAGATAACTTGGACGGTACCAAAGACCAATGTCCAAGGATCAATCAACTACAATCAACAACCAAAAGTTGGATTAGAGAAGTTGATGATCACGAACCCACAACCTGTATTATTTATATTATATAAAATATAATGCGGAAAAGAAATAACACAGACACCAGAAGTTTTGTTAACGAGGAAACCGCAAATGCAGAAAAATCCTGGGACCTAGTCCAGATTGAATACACACTGTATTAAGCTGCTACAGACACTAGCCTACTGCAAACTAACTTCGGACTGATCTATAGTTGAACCCCTACCAATATCACACTGATACAAGGTACAATTGTACTCATACGCCTCTGATCCCAGCAGGACACTGCGTACTTGATTCCCTTTGTTGATCTCACCCACAACAAAGATTTGCTGCAACCCAAAATCACAGACATGATAATAAACGAATCTGTCTCATACAGAAAAGTCTATCGAAAGGATAAATCAGTCTCCCACAGATAAACCCTAGTTTATGTTCCATCTTTAGATATAAAATCAAGGTAACATGAACCAATTGATAATCTGGACATATATTCCCGAAGAACAACCTAGATTAATCAATCACCTCTCTACAATCCTTCCTGACTACACAAGCGGATTGTCGAGGAATCACAAACAGTGAGACGAAGATGTTTGTGACTTCTTTATCTTGCCTATCGGAGAACTTTCACGATCTCAAGCCAATCAATCGATTGTACTCGTACGATAGAATATGCAATATCATATCACACAACTACGATAGAAGTAGTATCGGTCTGGCTTCACAATCCTAATGAAGTCTTTAAGTCGTTAACTCGAGTTTAGAGAAGAAACTCAAGAGTTAATGGAGATCGACTATAGCGAGAGCACTAGTAGCACACAGAAGTGTGGGGATTAGGTTTGCTCAATGCTATAAGTCTCCTTTATATAGCCTTCAAATCAGGGTTTTGCCTTAGGTACAAAGCAAACTTTATTCACCGTCAGATAAAAAACTGATTTAGATTCAAGCCAATATCTCTCAATCGTTAGATCAAAAGACATAGCTTGTCACACACACTTGGGTACATGTTTACTGGGATTGATAAAAACCATGCCCAAACGAGTACACGTATGTTAGTTCAACATGATAACCCAAAAGGTCAACCATATGAGCATCTCATATTAATCATGTTCTTCTTCACCGTAACTAGTTCAATTGACTCAAATGAACTAGTTAAGAGTTGTTCAATTGCTATGAGATCTTATGTAACTACACAAGACACAATTGAAACAAAGATGATTCGATTCGATTAAAATCGGCTCATGAACATTATAACCACGGTTTGCATAAAGCATTCCTTAATAATTAATGTTTCATGTTCAGAGCACATCTTTAGATCATAACCTCTTAAGCTCACAAACAAGTTCGCAGACTTAAGTTAATCGGTTGAGTTTTCCAAACTCCGCAGAAATTCTCGGGTCGAGAACTTCCGCCAGTTCGCGGACTTGGCAAGCCAATTCCACAATCCTACCGATTTCTCTTGATCAGCAAAGTTCGAAAACTTCGGTTCAAGGAATACATGGTTATATAATCTAAACTCTAATTTCAATCATTGAAACATTCCCAGAGGGCGATATTCAGTCGTGACGAACAACAAACCTTTCTCGTCAGAGCAATTTCCAAAGTGATTGAAACTTTCATGACTTTCGTCACTAGGTGAAGATAAACCTGATCATAGCGAAACGCTTTACCAACACATGATTTCGAGTAAAAGATAAGCAATGAATACTCAGCTCGAAATATCAAGTGTATATGATCTAGTCTATATAGCATACGACTTTTGTCTCATAAGAAGTAGGAGAAGAATAGATAGACTTTCGAGTGATAGATAAGTTCAAGTCTTCACATACCTTTTTGTTGATGATGTTCCACGGTTCCTTGGTGTAGATCTTTGTCGTTGTCGTTGAATCACCATGAAGTCCTTGAGATCAACTACACTTTTCCTATCCTAGTCCGAGACTTAGCTAATAGGTTAGAAATTAAGACTTTATAGTTTTGATCACTAACATTGACAAACATGCGAGGTTGACCGAGCTATGCTCTAACAATCTCCCCCTTTGTCAATTTTAGTGACAAAACTATTAATACATATGAAATACAAAAAAGATAAACTTTAGTGGCTCCTATTCCATAGTCCAATCTTCAAAGTTCCTTGAAATCTTCGTCCTTCCAAGTACTCCAATGATCCCAAAGGTTGTAAGTTTAGTATCACCGTTGTTGAAGAAACATAGCTATAACAATGAGAGAAATCGAGATTCTCGATCATTATTATACAATGTCATAGTATTATTATGAACACCAAAGTCCAATTGCATCACGACTTTAACAATAATACTATGGTGATATGTATCACTCCCCCTTAGTCAATACTCCATATCGATCATGGAAACCACTCCCCCTTACACAATGATCCGAAAACCATATGTATTTGTAGTGTGACCTACAATATTTCTCCCCCTTTTTGTCAATAAAATTGGCAAAGGTACAAGAACGGGTTCATAATGAAATTTCCACAAGAGACATTTCATGACCAATAGAAAGACAACATATCATCTTAATTTAGATGCAATCTTATAGCCGAAGATAATAACATTCATCAAGGAGTTTTAAGACGCAAGATAACCCCTATAAAATTCCACAACCGCACTCCCCGCAAGATATTACCATTAAGCACAAGTTCAAAAGAAATATCCCCCATTTGATGTCATTCCCAAAGGAACAACAAGAACGACCTTAATTTCGAAAGAAAAGAAGTATTTTGAAACAAAAAGATACCAAAAAGATGAAAACGACAAACCTACAGAAACTGATCTGGAAAGTACCTACTGGGGTTTTAGACTCAATTGCCCAAAAGATAAGGATAAGCGAAGGGGAAATAGTCAATAAAACGTTTTAATGAACCAAAACAACACCAATAGACTGCCGCAAGTGTTGAAAAATCGCAGTGTCTAAGGGTTTGGTTAGAATATCAGCTAATTGGTGTTCGGAAGGCACAAATTCCATACTGATGATACCATTTTCATAAAGGTCACGAATAAAATGGTACCTTATGTAGATGTGCTTTGTTCTTGAGTGCTCAACAGGATTCTCAGTAATTCGAATCACACTGGAGTTATCACAAAAGATCTTCATTATCCCAGTATCAATTCCATAATCAACAAGCATCTGTTTCATCCATAGGAGTTGAGTACAACATGATCCAGCTGCAATATATTCTGCTTCACATGTAGACAGGGATTGAGAATTTCGCTTCTTGCTATGCCATGCTACAAGATTGAGACCTACATAGTAGAAGCCCCATGATGTACTTTTTTTGTCTTCTACACAACCTGCCCAATCAGCATCAGAATAAGCAGAAAGATCATCATTACTATCAAAAGTGTACGAGAGACCATACCCAGCAGTATGATTTATACATCATATGATTCTCTTCGCAGCTGCAAGATGAGATTCTTTTGGATCCGCCTGAAATCTGGCACAACAACCAACACTGAAAGAGATTTCAGGTCTAGTGGCTATAAGATACAAAAGGCTACCTATAATGGATCGATATAATTTTTGATCCACTTTTGCTCCTTTCTCATCCCTATGCAATTTACCAGTAGTAGGCATAGGAGTCAGTTTAGGAGACGACTTATCCAGACCAAATCTTGACACAAGATTACGTGCGTACTTCTCTTAGGATAAGTAAATACCCTCCTTATGTTGTTGAATCTGTAACCCTAAGAAAATTTTTAACTCACCAACATTGCTCATTTCGAATTCTTTAGCAAGAGAGACTTGAAAGTCCTTTGCAAGTTTTTCAGAGGTTGATCCATAGATGATATCATCTACATAGATTTGAGCAACGACAACATCTTTCTCACTCCATTTGGTAAACAATGTTTTATAAGCTCTTCCTCTTGAGAATCCTTTTCTGATAAGAGAGGTAGTAGTTTTTCAAACCATACTCTTGGTGCTTGTTTCAATCCATATAACACCTTTTTAAGCTTCATCACATGATCAGGGAAGTCAGGATTTTCGAATCCTTTAGGTTGAGAAACATAGACTTCTTCTTTTAAAATTCCATTCAGAAACGCTGATTTTATGTCCATCTGAAACAACTTAATCTTGAGAAAGCAGGCATGGGCCAATAAAAGTCGAATGGACTCAAGACGTGCCACAGGAGCAAAGGTTTCGTCAAAATCGATTCCTTCAATCTGTGAATATCCTTGAGCGACAAGTATAGATTTATTTCTGACAATTGTGCCATGCTCATCAGACTTGTTCTTGAATATCCATTTGGTACCAACAATATTGACATTAGGAGGACAAAATACACATTCCCAGACATCTTGTCTTTCAAATTTATTTAACTCTTCATGCATTGCATTTACCCAAAAAGGATCTTTCAGAGCTTCATCAATATTCCTTGGTTCCACCTGCGAAAAATAACAACCAAAATTGCATATATTTTGAAGTTGACCTCTTGTTTTGGCTGTAGAATCCCTTCCCCCAATAATGATGTTGGGGTCATGATCCTCTTTGAACCCAAAGATGTCGTGGAGGAAAACGTACATGTTCATCAGGAATGGCTTGATCAGTGCTCTTCTCCTCGTCACTAGAAATGTCAGGATCAGTAACAGTTGTGATAACTTCGAATGATTCTGGAATTTCTTTAACTTTCTCAATTGTCTCAGTTGGAGGCAATTCAGCAGGAGGACTATCTTGATGAAAGTTACTAATGTCGTTGATAATAACATTAGCAGATTTCATCATGACTTGAGTTCTGAGATTAAAAACTCGAAAACCACGACTATCAGATGCGTAGCCGAGAAAGATACCTTCGTCACTTTTGGTGTCGAATTTCCCTTTCTGTTCTCGATCTTTCAGAATATAACACTTACTTCCAAAAACCCTGAGATAATGTAGGTTGGGTTTCCTTCCATACCATAGATCATAAGGAGTGTTAAGGGTTTTAGACTGCAAATACACACGGTTGATCAAGTAGCACGATGTGAAGACAGCTTCTCCCCAAAATCTTAAAGGTAAGTTTTTGTTATGGAGCATTACCCTGGCCAATTCCTGAATGTTCCTATTCTTTCTTTTAGCAACTCCATTAGCTTGAGGAGTAATAGGTGGTGAGTATTGTTGAATGATCCCTAGTTCGTCACAGAAATCAAATACCTTGGTGTCTTTGAATTCATTGCCACGATCGCTCCTAATTTTCTTTAGTTTGCGACCTTGTTCGTTCTGGATCCTTTTAACAATAATCTTGAATTCACTCAGGGTTTCATTCTTATGAGGTAGGAATACAACCCAAGTGAATATGGTGTAATCATCTACCATAACTAAAGCATACTTCTTACCGGAAACAGTGGGTAGTTGAATTGGTCCGAAGAGATCCATATGAATTAAATCAAGTGGAGATTTAGTGAGAATATCTCGTGATGATTTGTGGTGAACTTTCGTTTGCTTCCCCTTTTGACAGGCACCACACACACCTTCAATCTTTGCATTGATTTTGGGAATGCCTCTAACAAGTTCTTTGTTAATGATCTTAGTTAGGAGGCGATAATTGATGTGACCAAAATGCTCATGCCAAAGATGTGTAGATTCCACCTTAGTCAAATTGCAGCGGTTGCTAAACTGAGTATCAAGAAGATAACGGTTGTTTTTACCATGAGTTCCTTGAAAGATAACCTCCCCGGTTTTGTCAACAATGTCACATCCATTAGAATTGAAGACAACTCGATGGCCCTTGTCGCAAATTTGACTAATAGAAAGAAGATTAGCAGTCATACCTTTAATGTATACCACATCATGGATTTCTGGAACACCGGGTAGCTTGATCGTTCCCTTTTTGCTAATGTAGCAACATCTTCTATCTCCAAACATTATAGGACCTCCTTCATAGTCAATTGATGATATAAACCAAGTGAGATCTCCTGTCATATGACGACTACATCCATTATCAAGAAACCATTGAAAAGGAGATGTAAATCTTAAAGCAAAGGCACCCATACTACTAGTACTTATCGATTTAGAGTTTCTTGGTAGGGTTGTATGAACTTTTTGGGAGTCATACAGTTGTTTAGCTTTCTTACAAAGATTACTTGCAACATTAAGACTCTTTTGAAAGTACATACAAACTCGCTGCAAATGATCGGATGAATTGCAACATGAGCCTATGCTTTGAAGATTGTCTGACTGGTTCCTTGTCATATCAGTTTTCTCAACATCCTGTCATTGAATACTACCTGACTTACGACTTTTCATGAGAGAGGAACATCTGAGATTTTTCAACCTCTTAAGGGAAGTATTTCCGGATATCAAATCCTTAAGAATTGCAATTTCAGCAACAAGACCATAGTTGATCCGGATTTGTTCATCCAACCCTTTTTGAAGAGATATCAGTTTGTCAGACCTTTTCTTGCGGTTGTTTTTCGAACCTGGTGAAGCGTTAATTGAGACTTTATAATCCATAAAGTTAGATAGCTACAAACACAGACTGATGAGGTCTTTAACGTGTTTGCCTGCTCTGATACCAATTGAAAAAGAGGGGGTCTAACAACGCCACCCAATATTTCGCTTAGCAATCCGTATGGACTAACTCCGAAATACTTTGCTAGAGAATCAACTAGACAGTCAGACTCAATCTAGATAAAAAGTATCTCAAAGATTTATTATCTCAATATCTCGATTTCATTACTACTCAAGCTAAAATCAATAGCGAGTCTTTATCAAAGAGAGATAACTTGGACGGTACCAAAGACCAATGTCCAAGGATCAATCAACTACAATCAACAACCAAAAGTTGGATTAGAGAAGTTGATGATCACGAACGCACAACCTATATTATTTCTATTATATAAAATATAATGCGGAAAAGAAATTGTAGGATCAGAATATCGCAGCAATAATGCCTCAGCGAAATTGTCAACAACACAACACAACAGCGTCGCAGAATAATTTTAGAAGTGACATAATAAACGACGTCAGCTAAAATCATGAGAAGAATGTAATGATTCTGCGAAAATTAGAGAGTTTGCGAGATTAACATTTGTATGGTTGCGAGAATGTCACAAGTCATATCCGAAAATAAAGGACAGATTAGCTATCATCCACTATGTATTTCCCTATAAATAGTCGTTCAGTTGTAAAGGAGAGAGAGAGATCTTTTTTGAGTAAGAAACAAGTAAATAAGAGAGAGAAAATCTAGAGCAGTGGTTATTCTTGATTCCTTTATGTTTTTTTGTAAGATTGTTCAAAGATTCATCAATAAAATTAAGATTGTTAATCTTAAATGAGTTGAGTGTTAATGAAATCATATGAGGGGTGTAGTGTAGGATTTCCTGCAACTACATAATGGCGCTAGAAACAGGGACGCTGAAGATCGAAAGTTGAAGATTGTTGTTGAGATTGTTCAAATCAAGAAAGTGATTAAATATATCAATGAACCAGTTAAAAGAAAAATTATTAGAGTCAATGAAGATGACAAAAGATTGGAGTGTAATATGATAACAAAAACAATGGTTAATGAATTCCATGAAAACATCAAAGGAAGAATACATAAACGAAATTTTGAAGGAAGGAAGGTTATGGCGGTAGAAAAGACATCACCCTTGAAAGATTGGGAAAATCAAAAAATTACATTCATGGCGGCAGAAATACCAAAAGAAAATTTGAACCACATATCTCCATTGGTTATTACAGTGCCTATTACGCGAAAAAGAAGGAGACAACAACAAAATCCACGGGAGAATGGATACTAAACAAAACTTTAATCGATACAGGAAGTTCAGTGGATATAATATTCTATCATGCATTCAGGGGAATGAGATTTAAAGATGAAGAAATGTCCAGTTCAACATATTTTGTGCATGGCTTTGGAAAATCCATAACAAAACCTAAAGGAGAAATAGTGGTACGAATTCCACTAGGAGAGATCGAAACACACGTAACACTATGCGTGGTGGATATGGAATCGCCATATAATATGTTTCTAGGAAGACCATGGATACATGCGATAAAAGCTGTAGTATCAACATTGCATCAATGTATTAAATTCCCCACACCAAATGGAATAGGAGAAATCAGAGGAGATGTTGACAATGCGAAATTATGTCATCAAATTGAAATAAAGTATTATGAAGGACAAGCAAAAAGGAAACAATTTCGCAGAAAGTTGGCAAATGAGGCAAAGAAAGAAGAAGAATTTAGAGTATATATGATAAGGGCAAAAGAAGGCAATGGAATACCCAGCGAAATTTCGGAAGAAGGAGAAGGACCTGTGAAAACAATAAAAGAACCAACACCAATGGGAGAACCCAAGCCCAGTTACACTGCCGCAGAACCAACAAAAGAAATAAACGTTGGGACTATAGAAAAACCTCTAATATTGAGAATTGGAACCAAGATGTATGTAGAAGAAGAAGAAAGAACTGTCAATCTTTTGCGAGAATATAAAGACGTTTTCGCAGGGAGCATGGATGAGATACCAGGAATAGATCCATCAATTGCATGCCACAAGTTGGATATTAACAAGAATGTGAGACCATTTAAACAAAGAATAAGAAAAATCGCAACAGCTTACCATTCCCAAATAGAAGAAGAACTACAGAAAATGCTTGATGCGGGAATCATAAGAGAAGATAAATACCCAGAATGGATAGCGAATATGGTCATTGTCCCAAAGAAAAACAAAGGAATAAGGATTTTCATAGATTTCACTGATTTAAACAAATCTTGCCCTAAAGATAGTTTTTCGTTACCATATATTCCTCAAATGGTGGAATCCGCAACGGGAAATGATAGGGTATCGTCTTTAGATGGGTACAAACGGTATAATCAAATGCCTCTCGCTGAAGAAGATCAAGAACATACTGCTTTCTTCGCCCCTAGAGGTTTATATTGTTACACGAAAATGCCATTTGGTTTGCGAAATGCGGGAGCAACATACCAAAGAATGGTAGAGAAGGTGTTCGCAAAATGGATACACAAAACATTAGAAGTATACGTGGACGACATGTTAGTAAAGAGTAAAGAAGCCAAAGACCATGTACAAGACCTGAGGGAGATTTTTGAACAAATGCGGTGGTACAACATTAAACTGAATCCTGAGAAGTGTACTATTGGAGTTGCATCGGGAAAATTTTTAGGCTACATTGTATCAAAAGAAGGAATACAGGTTGATCCAAAAAAAGTGCAAGCAATTCGTGACATGCCAACACCAGCAACGATAAAATATGTACAGAAGTTAAATGGACTTCTAGCTTCGCAGGGAGATTCAGACAAATGCAAATATTTTTTCGATATACTCAAGAAGGGTGCGAAATTCAAATGGACTGATGAATGCGAAAAATATTTTCAAGGGATCAAAGAACATCTTATGAATACAACTATTTTACAAAAAGCAGAATCAGGAGAAGAATTATTGATCTATCTTGCGACGACGTCGCATGCATTAAGTGTTGTGTTATTGCGAGTAGAAGCAGGAGTGGAGAAACCCATTTATTACATTAACAAAACTTTTAATACTGCCGAGAAGAATTACTCAAAGATTGAGAAGTTGATCTTAGCATTAGTTTATGCATTATTTAAGCTCCGCATATATTTTCAAGCGCACAAGATAAAGGTATTAACGAAAGTACCAATTGAATCAGTGATGAAGAATTCTAAAAGATCAGGAAGAGTGGAGAGATGGAATGCACAAGCAGGCCACTTTGATATTAAATATGAAATTTTGTCTTCACCAAAATCACAAGTTGTTGCAGATTTTTTGGCATAATTTCCTTTAGAAGAAGACGAAGCGGTACAAGAAATGATGGATATAGAAGAAGAAGACGAAGATCCAAAAGATTTATTAACAGGACCAAATAGATGGGAGATATTGGTAGATGGATCATCAAATGGAGAATGCAATGGAGTTGGAATTATTTTAATTTCACCAGAAGGAATAAAGATGGCTTTTTCATTCAGATTGGAATTTGCGTCCACTAATAGCGAAACAGAATATGAAGCTGTGATACATGCCTTAAAATTCGCAATAGAAATGAAACTAAAAAATGCCAGAATCACTAGTGATTCGCAGCTAGTTATTCGCCAAATAAAGGGAGAGTATACTACAAATGAACCATTCTTGAAGAAATACAAGAAGCTCGTTGAAGAATTGTCAGCGAAAATCCCAAAAATAAAATAGAGGCACATTTCAAGGAAGGATAACAGACTCGCAGACGTTTTTTCTTTCATCTCAATTATGATGACAGATCCAACTGCGAGATGCATAAAAATACAAACACTTCTGTCACCATCAATCAATAAAGAAGAAGAAGAAGAAGAAGTGGACGTGATGATAATAGACGGTGAAGAAGAAGAACAAACGAACAATATCGCAGATTGGAGAACAGAACTTCATGCATATTTGGCGAAAGGAGAAACACCAAGAAATAGATTGTAAATACACAAGTTAAAAAGCTACGCAACAAATTATGAATTAAGATATGGGCTGCTGTACCGAAAATCCTTTAATGGACCATCACTCAGATGTTTGACACGAGAGGAAGGAGAAAAAGTGCTAAAAATGTTACATAGTGGGGATGCTGGCAATGATAGCGGGGGAAGATATTTGGCACATATAGCAAAAATGCAAGGCTATTACTGGCCATATATGCACGAAGATGCAAAACAAATTTCAAGACGTTGCGAAGATTGTCAACGACATGGAAAGAAAATACATGCACCTGGAGCACCATTGTCATCTTCAACCAGTGTGTGGCCTTTTGGAAAGTGGGGGTTAGATATTGTGGGGCCATTTTTACCAGGTTCTGGACAAAGAAGATACTTAATAGTCGCAACAGATTATTTCACAAAATGGACAGAAGTGAAGGAAGTACAGCATATTCGCGACAAAGATATCTTTACATTCATATTCGAAAAATATCATTTGCAGATTCGGAATTCCTGCGCAGTTGGTATCTGATAATGGGAAACAGTTTGAAGGTCAGAACATAGAAATGTTACTTAATGCATTTAAGATAAAATGTGGAAAGTCTACTCCTTTGTATCCACAAGCTAATAGGCAGGTAGAAGCAACAAACAAATAATTGCAGATATATTAAAGAAGAAATTGGAAGGGCATCACAGAGCATGGTGCGAACAAGTACATAATGCAGTATGGGATTATAATACAAATAGAAGAGAAGCTACTGGAATGTCACCTTTTTGTTTAACATACGGAGTTGAAGCGGTGTTACCAACAAAAGTTGTTATTCCGACAACAAAGAGAGAAGCTTGGGAGAAAAATCTTTGTGAGGGTTTGATCTTAAACAAACTTGATGAATTAGAAGAAAGAAGAGAAAAAGATTTACAACATATGGAGAATTATTAGCGAAGATTAGCTCGAGAATATAATAAACGTATCAAAGTACGCGAATTCCAACCAGGAGAGTTATTTCTGCGAGAGACACCAATACATCAGCGAGAAAATGGTGGAAAATTAGCGAAAAAATGGGATGGACATTACATCATTAAGGAGATAGTTGGAACAGGAGCTTATAGATTAATGGATCCATAAGGTAGAGATGTTGGTCATAGACTTGACATACCATGAAACAGGTTGTACTTAAAAAGATATTATCCGTAAGAAGCTTTGAGAAGTTATGGATTCTGAAAGAATGATTACAAGATTATTTATATCAAAACAATATCATGATGTGAGAAACTTTCGCTGAGATAATCACAGAACAATGACATAAAAGAAAGGGGTGAACATTTATGGCATACACCCTAGTTCGCGAATAAAATTTCGCAAGAGGAAAATGTAAGACCTAAAGTACGTCATATAAGGGGGTACCTGTTGCATGGCTCAGGGAAAGGATACACCGCCACCGGAACCTGAGTCATGGAGATTTGGGGTCAATAAAGCCCATCCGGGAGAGGCACCTTGGATTCTCAGCTTAAGCATATGACTTAGGTTGGGCGACTAAGGTAATAAGGACTCTCCCAAGGAGTGCAGATCTGATCAAGGCGCCGAGGTACACAGTTGAGTCAAGAATGCCAAAGGCGTTTGAAGCGTACCTTGCCATTCTTGACAAGTCTTGGCTTATACTGCACTCGGCCTGAAGAAAACCCCACTTAGGGTGCAGTCCCATAACCATAAGCCTTATAGGTAAAAGGGATAAGAGGCTGCGAAAACAACTGGTTGTTGTTAAGATTAGATGGGAGGAGCTAACCTTGTATGGTAGAAGTACGCCTCCCTGAAGGGGCAACAAGGGGAGAGATAAGGGCGGCACCCTTCATTAAGGAGCTAATAAGTGTCTTAAGATGCAGATGTCATGAGGCTTTTTATTCGCAAGAATATTAAGGCTTGTCATATTTGTGCAACAATCCTGAAGAGGCAATAGTACAAAAGAAAAAGATAAGACGAGATCAATGGGTTTTTGCATGAAAGTGTGAAGACGTCCTGCGATTTCGTCGCACGACGGCAATGTCATGGGGATTTATTTTCGCAAGAATATTTAGGCCTGTTATATTGTCGCAACATTCCTGAAGAGGTCATAATACAAAAGAAAAAGTTAAGGCAAGATCAATGGGTTTTTGCATGAAAGTGCAAGGACGTCCTGCGATTTTGTCGCAATGACAAGAGGTGGCATAATAAGACCTTTAATTAGGAAGGCAAAATAAGACCACATGACAAAACAAAATATTTATAAGTATTCATAACAAATTATTTTTCGCAAGAAAGATAATGAGAGGCAAGTATGGGAATCAATAAACAAGAAGCATTATCTTTCTCACCAGCAAAATACTAAAAGGGAAAATTGATTCCAAAGTTGGTTGAAGAATGTTATTCGCAAAAATTAATAAACATAAGACAATTCAAGAAGATAGAAATAGATAAGAAGCTCATGCTTCAATATTAATTCCAGTAGAAGGATATAATAGACATTCTTCGCCAATGTTCTCATTATCGCAAGCCTCTCCTTCATTTCGATTCTGATCTTCGCCTTGATTAGCACCTTGATTATCGCCAGCAATTACTTCTTCAGAAGAGATTTATTTTTCATTCTCATTTTGATTAACACCAGCAGATGCTTCCTTAGAAGGAATTTCTTCTTCATCTTCCAAGAGATTATCCTCTGCAAAACTTTCATAATCACAATCACTATCAGCAGGACGAGGAACTTCATCATCATCTACTTCCAAAGGTTCGATTGATGTAGGAGGAAGAGATTTAGACAATAAAATATCATTTACAAGGACTTCAGCCCGGAGATGAACTTGACGAAGAAGTACTCTCTGATGATTCCTATCTTGAATATCCTTAAAATAAGCAAGATAATCAAGTCATATTTCTGCTCGGTCGCGAGAACCAGTAAGGACTGAGACGAGCGATGCATTTTCTTTGCGAATTTTGGCATATTTAGCCTCCAAAACAGAAATGGAGGAATGAAGATTCTTCTCAGACTCTGCGAAAGGTAGAATACAAAATTTCAATAAGATGAAGAACTCAAAAAGATATGACAAAGAAAAGATAGTTAAGGCAGTCAAACTATTATGACTACCTTCCTTTTGTGAAATAAGATGTTGAATCAAATTCAGACAACTATTCCCCCAACGGCCCATCGCATCATCAAATTATCTCCAACTAAACCTTTAAGTCGAGACTGAAGATTTTTCTCTTTATAAATAAGAAAGGCATTTTTCTTCGCAAGAGAAGAATAAGATTGTTCTAATTTGGAATATTGTTCTTTAAGTTGATTCGCCTTTACACTTAAATCTATTCTACCTTGAATGAGTGTATCTCTTTCAGCAATAGATGACTCTGTTACTTCTTTAAGTTCACTTTTCAAAGAGCGAAGAGATTTTTCTTGGTCATCACATACTTTCTGAAGAATGCTAAGTTGTTGCGAAGATATCGCCATCTTGTTTAAACAAGTTCGCTTCTCTTGAGATAAGGTTTTATTCTCATCTGATAAAGTTTCCATCCCTAAATTAGCTTTAGTTAAAGAATAAGAAAGGCGAGATATTTCATTACTTAATAAATCTTGCCTCTGAACTAATTGGGTATTTTCATTGGTAAGATTATTTATATGATCAAGAGAATATGAATAAAGGTCATCTAATTGGTTATATTGATCCATAAAAATCTCTTTATCAACACGGGCTTCTTCAACAACAGATTCAAATTGATATCTCTCCGTTATTCGTTTCTGGTTTAAGGCTTAACATGCGAAAGAGGGATTTCAAGGATAATTAAATATGGGAAGGATAAAACCATTAGAAAGGAAATTGAATACACGGATAAGAAAATCATACCTCTCAATTCATCATTCTTCTTGCGAAGGTTGTCACGATCCAACAAAACATTCTGAAGCTTTTGATTTTCGAGACGAATAACATTATACTCTTTTTCCAAAGATGTTTGCGAAGCAGCTCTGTCAGAACCGAAATACTTACTCAGAATTTCGCAAATACTAGACTTGACAGGATCAATGGAAGACTTCTTGCCATCATTCAGGACTTCAGACAAAACTTTGAAAGCAATATCTATTCCTTCCACGGTTTCTTTCGAAAAGGAAAAAGGCTCAGGTAGAGAACTGGCAATGATAGAAGGTTGAGAAACATTATCAATAGGAAGAGAAGAAGTTTCATTCACAGAAGGATCAATAATGAGGGTTTCAATCATTGAAAAGTTAGTTGAAGAAATGAAGTCTGAGGCAGATTTTTCGCGAATTGGAGATGATGGTTTATCTTGCGAAGATGTCGCAGGAGATTTAAGAGAGATAAGTAAGTGGAATGGAACAGAAGTTTCAACCGTTTTAAGGTGGCGAGATTTCTTGAGAGGTTTATTGACATCCTTATCACCCTACGAATTACAATCCAGATAAGAAACAGAGGCAACAATATTGTTATTACAAAAGAATAATGTTTCTTACTACCTTCTGATTCACAGACTTTCTTTTATGCACGACAATCTTATGTTGCGGCTTGGGAATATTAGGGTTCTAAACCGTAAATTTAGTGTTGGAACACTTTTGCTGAAATAACAAGAGTATGGGAATCACATAAACAACATCAAATAAGGTAGTAAGCAAGATCAATTTCAGCATAACCCATAAGGAAGAAAAAATAAAACTAACCTTGATGAATCCATGGAAAACACTAGCAGGAAGATTATTTCGAAGAAAATTATGAATGATGAAGATCTACAGAGGGAATAGTATGAAGATGAAGAAGAACTTAAAAAGATTGAAAGAAGAAGAAAGAAGAAAAGTTGCAATAACGGAATTTGCAGAAGAACGATGAAGTTGCAGAGAAAATAAAAAGAAAGAAAAAGAGAGTGAGAAAGAGTATATATAGAGGGAATTTTTCCTCGAGAAGATAAACACGATTAATACGGAAAGATATAAGCGGTTAAAAATCAGTTGTTACAAAAGACGTGTCAAAAAACAGATGGGAAAAAGGATACGTGTCATAAATGCAGAATATGAAATGATGGATAACTGCGGAATTTCTCACATCATTCTCTACTTCGCGGAGAATATATGAGAAGAGGCAAGATGTAGGATCAGAATCTCGCAGCAATAATGCCTCAGCGAAATTATCAACAACACAACACAACAGCGTCGCAGAATAATTTTAGAAGTGACATAATAAACGACGTCAGCTAAAATCATGAGAAGAATGTAATGATTCTGCGAAAATTAGAGAGTTTGCGAGATTAACATTTGTAAGATTGCGAGAATGTCGCAATTTATATCCGAAAATAAAGGACATATTAGCTGTCATCCACTATGTATTTTCCTATAAATAGTCGTTCAGTTGTAAAGGAAAGAGAGAGATCTTTTCTGAGTAAGAAACAAGTAAATAAGAGAGAGAAAATATAGAGCAGTGGTTATTCTTGATTCCTTTATCTTTTCTTGTAAGATTGTTCAAAGATTCATCAATAAAATTAAGATTGTTAATCTAAAATGAGTTGAGTGTTAATGAAATCATATGAGGGGTGTAGTATAGGATTTCCTGCAACTACAGAAATAACACAGACACCAGAAGTTTTGTTAACGAGGAAACTGCAAATGCAGAAAAACCCCGGGACCTAGTCCAGATTGAATACACACTGTATTAAGCCGCTACAAACACTAGCCTCCTGCAAACTAACTTCGGACTGATCTGTAGTTGAACCCCTACCAATGTCCCACTGATACAAGGTACATTTGTAATCATACGCCTCTGATCCCAGCAGGACACTGCGTACTTGATTCCCTTTGCTGATCTCACCCACAACAAAGAGTTGCTGCAACACAAAATCACAGACTTGATAATAAACGAATCTGTCTCACACAGAAAAGTCTATCGAAAGGATAAATCTTTCTCCCACAGCTAAACCCTAGGTTTTGTTCCGTCTTTAGATATAAAATCAAGGTAACATGAACCAATTGATAATCCTTACTTATATTCCCGAAGAAAAGCCTAGATTAATCAATCACCTCTCTACAATCCTTCCTGACTACACAAGCGGATTATCGAGAAATCACAAACAGTGAGACGAATATCTTTGTGACTTCTTTATCTTTCCTATCGGAGAACTCTCACGATCTCAAGACAATCAATCGATTGTACTCGTACGATATAAGATGCAAGATCGGATCACACAACTACGATAAAAGTAGTATCGGTCTGGCTTCACAATCCCAATGAAGTCTTTAAGTCGTTAACTCGAGTTTAGAGAAGAAACTCAAGAGTTAATGGAGATCGACTCTAGCGAGAGCACTAGTAGCACACATACGTGTGGGGATTAGGTTTACTCAATGCTAGAAGTCTCCTTTATATAGCCTTCAAATCAGGGTTTTGCCTTAGGTACAAAGCAAACTCTATTCACCGTTAGATGAAAACCTGATTTAGATTCAAGCCAAGATCTCTCAACCGTTAGATCGAAAGACATAGATTGTCACACACACTTGGGTACACGTTTACTGGGATTGAGAAAAACCATGCCCAAACGAGTACACGTATGTTGGTTCAACATGATAACCCAAAAGGTCAACCATATGAGCATCTCATATTAATCATGTTCTTCTTCACCATAACTAGTTCAATTGACTCAAATGAACTAGTTAAGAGTTGTTCAATTGCTATGAGATCTTATATAACTACACAAGACAAAATTGAAACAAAGATGATTCGATTCGATTAGAATCGGATCATGAACATTATAGCCACAGTTTGCATAAAGCATTCCTTAATAATTAATGCTTCATGTTCAGAGCACATATTTATATCATAACCTCTTCAGCTCACAAACAAGTTCGCGGATTTAAGTTAATCGGTTGAGTTTTCCAAACTCAGCAGAAATTCTCGGGTTGAGAACTTCCGCCAGTTCGCGGACTGGGTTCGCGGACTTAGCACACAAATGAGTTTTGGAAATCCCAGCAAAAATTCTCGGTCGAGAACTTCCGTCAGTTCGCGGACTTGGCAAGCCAATTCCACAATCCTACCGATTTCTCTTGATCAACAAAGTTCGAAAACTTCGGTTCAAAGAATACATGGTTATATAATCTAAACTCTCATTTCAATCATTGAATTATTCTCAGAGGGCGATATTCAGTCGTGACGAACAACAGACCTTTCTCGTCAGATCAATTTCCAAAGTGATTGAAACTTTCATGACTTCCGTCACTAGGTGAAGATAAACCTGATCAAAGAGAAACGCTTTACCAACACATGATTTCGAGTAAAAAAATAAGCAATGAATACTCAGCTCGAAATATCAAGTATATATGATCTAGTCTATATAGCATACGACTTTTGTCTCATAAGAAGTAGAAGAAGAATAGATAGACTTTCGAGTGATAGATAAGTTCAAGTCTTCACATACCTTTTTGTTGATGAAGTTCCACGGTTCCTTGGTGTAGATATTCGTCGTTGTCGTTGAATCACCATGAAGTCCTTGAGCTCAACTACACTTTTCCTATCCTAGTCCGAGACTTAGCTAATAGGCTAGAAATCAAGACTTTATAATTTTGATCACTAACATTGATAAACATGCTTGATATAGCAACGCATGCGAGGTTGACCGAGCTATGCTCTAACAAAAACAACAATAGTTGATGCTGTTATTGACCCAGGAAGTCAGAAGAATTTACTTTCAAATTCTTTGGTACAGAAGTTAGGATTGAAGACTTTCAAACATCCAAAACCATACTCTTTAGGATGCTTCAAAAGGAATGAGGCTTACAAGTTTCACAACAGTGCACGTTCAAATTTTCTCTAGATGAATCATATATTAGCGAAGTTACATGTGACGTAGTTCCTTTGGATGTTTTTCAGGTGGTACTAGGTAGTCCTTACCTATGGGATAGAGATGCAACTCTACATAGGAGGGAACAAAAGTACACCTTTACCAAAGATGGACAAAGGTTTGTGATTCGGGCTATAGACTCTCCTCTTGAGGGAGCAAGATTGATCACATCCACTCATAAAAAGCAGTTGGTGAATGCTAGCACAAAGTTCATTCTCCTTGTGATCCATTCTCTTGAGGAGAAGCCGAGTAGAGTTTGTTTGGAAACCTTGTATGCACAACAAGAAGATGACCTAGAAAGGTTGAAGTTGAAGTAGAAGGATGTATTTTCTGATGTCACAGGATTACCACCAAAGAGGACTATGGAGCATGAAATCATGTTGACCGGGGAGAGTTCTCTACCTAATGTAGGTATTTACCGCACGACCGTAGAGGAATCTAATGAGATCAAGAAATAAGTCCAGGAACTTCTAGAATTAGGGATGATAGTGCCAAGTGCTTCACCTTGTGGATCAGCGTTGTTGTTGGTTAAAAAGAAATATGGAGGCTGGCATATGTGTATTGATTATAGAGCATTGAAAAAGATTACAATCAAGAATCGTTACCCTATACCTAGGATAGACGACATGATGGATCAGTTGGAAAAAGATCGAGTATTTACAAGGTTAGATTTTAAATTCGGTTATCACCAGATGAGAGTTCGAGAAGATGATACATGGAAAACTGCTTTCAAAACCAAACAAGGCGTGTTCGAATGGTTGGTGATGCCTTTTGGTTTGTGTAACGCTCCAGCGACGTTTATGCGTCTGATGAATGATTTGTTACGACCTTTTATAGAAGATTTTGTGATTGTTTATTTGGATGATATCCTAATATACAGCAGAACTTGGGAAGAGCATATCGTTCATGTTGAGAAGGTGTTTAAAGTGTTACATAAAGGCCAGTTGAAGTTGAACGTAAGGAAGTATGAGTTTGGAAAAGAGGAGTTGGTGTACCTTGGATTCATTATTGGTGGTGGACAACGAAAGATTGATCAAAATAAGGTTGAAGTGATTACTAAGTGGCCTAGATCTAGTACTGTAACTGAAATCAGGAGTTTATTAGGGGCTTGCACCTACTTACGTAAGTTTATCCGACATTTTTCGAATATTGCAAGACCATTACATGGTTTGACGGGAGCTAAGGAAAAGTTTGAATGGCAGCAAACCCATAAAGACCCTTTTCAGTTACTAAAAAGGAAGATTTCAGAAGTACCGGTGTTGGCATTGCCTAACTTACAACGTAGTTTTGAAGTTGAGACCGACGCTTCTAAACCAGTGGAGTACCATTCAGAATTGTTCTCAGGTGCTATTAAGTACTATGCACCTTATGACAAATAATTTTATGCTTTATATCAATGTATTAAGCATTGGTGAGTGTATCTCTTGGGTAAAGAAGTAGTGGTACATTCAGATCACAAACCGTTGGAGTATATATCTACATGCACAGACGAAACTACAACATGCCCGGCATATGAAGTGGATGTCTTACGTGATGACTTTCAATATTCTCATTAGGTACAAGAAGGGAGTAACAAACAAGTTGTAAGATATGTTATCTCGACCTCCAGTTCGTGCATTAATGGTGGTTAGATATTTCATTCAATTGTTCCTCAAAAGTATGTAGAGTTATACGCATCCAACAAAGACTTCAAGAAGGTGTTAGAAGCTGTAAAGAGTGGTTTGAAAAGCGAGTCTGAATTCCGAGATGGATTGTTATACAAAGGTCATTTACTTGCATACCAAAAGATGGAGATCGTTTACAATGGTTGAGAGAGGCACACATATCCCGAGTTGCTGGACACTTTGGGATGAATAAAACTCTTCTTAACCTCCGGCGTTATGTCTTTAGGCCAAAGATGAAAAATGGTGTGGATAAGTTGGTTAGTTGGCTAAGTTGGTTATTTGTATTTTATAGAAGATTTTGTGATTCTTTATTTGGATGATATCCTAATATACAACAGAACTTGGGAAGAGCATATTGTTCATGTTGGGAAGGTGTTTAAAGTGTTACATGAAGGCCAACTGAAGTTGAACGTAAAGAAGTGTGAGTTTGGAAAGGAGGAGTTAGTGTACCTTGGATTCATTGTTGGTGGTGGACACCGAAATATTGATCCAAAGAAGGTTGAAGTGATTACTAAGTGGCCTAGACATAGTACTGTAACTGAAATCAGGAGTTTCTTAGGGGCTTGCACCTACTTACGTAAGTTTATCCGACATTTTTCGAATATTGCAAGACCATTAAAAGTTTGACGGGAGCTAAGGCAAATTTTGAATGGCAACAAACCCATGAAGACGCTTTTCAGTTACTAAAAAGGAAAATTTCAGAAGCACCGGTGTTGGCATTGCCTAACTTACAACGTACTTTTGAAGTTGAGACTGACGCTTCTAACTATGCATTGGGAGTAGTGTTGTTACAAGATGGTAAACCAGTGGAGTACCATTCAGAATTGTTCTCAGGTGATATTAAGAACTATATATATGCACCTTATGACAAAGAATTTTATGCTTTATATCAATGTAATAAGCATTGGCGAGTGTATCTCTTGGGTAAAGAAGTAGTGGTACATTCAGATCACAAACCGTTGGAGTATCTACATGCACAGACGAAACTACAACAAGCCCGACACATGAAGTGGATGTCTTACTTGATGAGTTTCAATATTCTCATTAGGTACAAGAAGGGAATAACAAACAAGTTGGCAGATATGTCATCTCGACCTCCAGTTCGTGCATTAATAGTGGCTATGAGAATTCAGCCAATTGTTCCTTAAGAGTATGCTGAGTTATACGCATCCAACAAAGACTTCAAGAAGGTGTAAAGAGTGGTTTGAAAAGCGAGTATGAATTCTGAGATGGATTGTTATACAAAGATCAGTTACTTTGCATACCAGAAGATGGAGATCGTTTACAATGGTTGAGAGAGGCACACATATCCCGAGTTGCTGGACACTTTGGAATGAATAAAAATCTTCTTAACCTCCGACATTATGTCTTTTTTCCAAAGATGCAAAGTGATGTGGCTAAGTTGGTTAGAGGGTGTAAGTTGTGCAGCACATCTAAACCTTCCAACAGAAAACGTGGGTTATATCTACCATTACCTGTACCATCAAGGACTTGGGAAAGTATTTCTACGGATTTTCTTGGTGGGTTACCGAAGACCAAGTCTGTTGGTTATGATTACTTGTTCGTTGTGGTAGACCGATTCAGTAAGTTGATTGCATTAATTCCATGTACAAAGACGGTAACGGGAGACGGTGCAGCAAAGCTCTTCTTTGAGCATGTGTGGAAGAACTTTGGTTTACCTACTTCAATTATTTCTGATAGGGATAGTCAATTCCTTAGTCACTTTTGGGATTCTTTATGGAAGATGATGGACACTAGGTTGAAGAAGAGTACAGCTTTTCATCCACAAACAGACGGACAAACAGAAGTGGTCAATAGGACTATGGTTCACATGTTAAGGGGATATAATTCTAAGCATCCTAAAACCTGGTATGAAAGTTTACCATATCTACAGTTTTCTTTCAATAAAGCAGTTCACATTTCTTCGGGAAAATCTCCTTTCAAGACGTGCTATGGTTACTTACCATCTAGTCCTTTCGATCTAGTATTTTCTAGTGACACCTCGATGGGGGGGGAAGGAAAGAAGTGAATCACAAAAGGCACAGAAGTTCTTGGAGAAGATATCTCAGATTCACGCAACTGTTGAGGAACAATTAAAGAAGTCACAAGCCAAGTACAAAGAAAAACATGACAAACATCTTGTGCCTTGTAATTTCGGTGTTGGTGACTTGGTATGGTTAAAATTAGGTAAAGAACGACTGAAGGGGGAAGGTAAGAAGTTGAAGCCATTGAGGTATGGACCATTTCGTATTCTCGATCAGATTGGTGACAATGCCTTTCATCTAAATCTACCACCTTATCTAGGAATGTACTCGGTAAAAAATTCCGAATACTTGAAGTTGTTTGAACCACCATTAATTGATGATGACGGCGAAGACACTATGATCTTACCAAGAGTAGAAGACTTATGGTTTGATATACAGGAACCACTCAAGGAAGACTGCATATTGGAGCGAAGAGTGACTAAAACACGACAAGGAGAGAAATAAGCTTTTCTAATTGGATGTTGAAAATGCGGGGGTCTAACAACCACACCCAATATTTCGATTAGCAATCTGTATGGACTAACTCCAATATACTTTCTAGAGAATCAACTAGACAGTCAGACTCAATCTAGAGAAAAGTATATCGAGGAGTTAATATCTCTCTCTTGATTTGATTTTACTCAAGCAAATAGAAATCTGCGAGTCTTTATCAATTACAAGGATAATAAACTTGGATGGTACCAAAGACCAATATCCAAGGATTAATCAATTTCCAATCAACAACCAAAGGTTGGATTTCACAATTGATCGATACAAACGCACAACCTGTGATATTTCAATTATATAACAAAATATAATGTGGAATAGAAATAACACAGACACCAGAAATTTTGTTAACGAGGAAATCGCAAATGCAGAAAACCCCCGAGACCTAGTCCAGATTGAACACCACAATGTATTAAGCCGCTACAGACACTAGACTACTACAAACTAACTTCGGTCTGGACTGTATTTGAATCCTAATCAATCTCACACTGATTCAAGGTACAGTTGAGCTCCTTACGTCTCTGATCCCAGCAGGATACTACGCACTTGATTCCCTTAGCTGATCTCACCCACAACCAAGAGTTGCTTCGACCCAAAGTCGAAGACTTTAGTAAATAAATCTGTATCACACAGAAAAGTCTACAAGGATAGGTAAATCTGTCTCCCACAGATAAACCAAAGAGTTTTTTTCTGTCTTTTGACAAAAATCAAGGTGAACAAGAACCAATTGATAAACCAGACTTATATTCCCGAAGAACAGCCTAGTATTATCAATCACCTCAGAATAATCTAAATCGTATAGTAGCGAAACTAGAGAGATGAAGATGTTTGTGATTTCTTTTTATCTTGCCCTATTTGAGATATAATCTCAAGTCAATTATTCAATTGAACTCGTACAATAGAAAATGGAAAGATCAGATCGCTCAACTACAAGAGAAGTAGTTTCGTCTGGCTTCACAATCCCAATGAAGTCTTTCAGTCGTTAATAGACAGGGTCTCGAGAAGAAACCTACGATTAAAGGAGAATCGACTCTAGCAAACCAACTAGTATCACACAGGAGGTGTGGGGATTAGTTTTGCACAGTTGCTAGACGTCTCCTTATATAGTTTTCAAATCAGGGTTTGTAATCAAGGTTACCTTGGTAACAAAGCATTCAATAATCACCATTAGATTAAAAACCTGTTTATCCAAGATAATATCTTTTAACCGTTAGATCGAAACTTATCTTGTCACATACAAATGAAATGTATTCATTTAGGTTTGACTAACCGTACCTAAACGTGTACATTGGTTGGGTCACAAATGGTTGACCAATAGTTAGCCATATGAGTGCTTTCATATTAACCGTATTCATATTTCTCATAACTAGTTCAGATGACTCATAAGAACTAGTTCAAGAGTTGTTCAATTGCTTAGGTCTTTATACATAGACACAATTGAAACAAAATCGGTTTGATTCATTTGAATCAATTCATGAACAATATACCCACGATTTGCAAAGATTGCGTTCCTTATAATTTATTGTTTTAAGTCCATGAACTACCGATTTGAGAAATAACTAGCTTGGATATGCGTACGGGTATCCGTACCTTAGCTACCGGATTTTGAGTTAGTTTTAGTTTCCAAACTCAACAGACTTTTTCGGGTGAAAAAGTTCCTCCAGTACGCGTACCTAAGGTGACTGGTTTTTTTTTGAGTTCGTAAACTCCAAACTCAGCAGAATTTCACGGACGTGAATTTCCGCCAGTACGCGTACGGGTACGCGTACCCAACCTGTCTCCTCACCAATACTGCATGCACACATATGCACGCACTAGGTTTCCGACACATGGATTTATACACTAATGTGCGAATACACTATATGCTTACATCCATAGGTGGTTACATATTCTCAACTCTAAATTTCAATCATTGAAACATTCTTCTATAATGTTATAACAGTCGTTAGACATAAAGAATCGACTATCGTCATCAAAGCTATTTTCAAGATTGAAACGTCATCATGACTTTCATCACGAGTAAAGATGAAGATGGCTAAAGTAAAAGCTTACCAACACGTATTTCGAGAAAAATATAGGCGAGTAAACTCTGCTCGAAATAAAAAATGTGTATGTATGAAAACTATCATACTTATACGACTTTTGTCTCAAGAGTAGGAGATAGATTAGATAGACTTTTGAGTGACAAGATGTGTTCAAGTCTCCACATACCTTATGGTCGGATGAAGTTCCACTGGTTCCTTGAGTAGTTCTTCGTCTTTGCAAGATAATCGCCATGGAGTCTGGAGCTCAACTATTCCTAACTATCCTACTAGAAATCAAGACATATAGTTTTGATCACTAATATTGACAAACATGCTTGAGATAGCAACGCATGCGAGTTCGACCGAACAATGCTCTAACAATCTCCCCCTTTGTCAATTTTATTGACAAAACTATCAATACATATGGATTACAAAATAAATAAAATTTTGTAGCTTCTTGTCCACATGCTTGATTTCCTTGGTGCTTCAACGTTACTTGAAAACTTCTTATTTTCCAAGTATTCCCATGATTCCATAGATGTCCAATTCAGCATCATAGTTGTTGAAGTTCCGTAGTCATAACAATGAGAAAACAAAATCTCTCGATCATTGTTATACAATGTCATAGTCACAGCATCAAAGTTCTCATATCACAACTTCGACAACAATACTATGGTCATATGTATCACTCCCCCTTAGTCAATACATTCGTCTCCACATGAAAACTACTCCCCCTTACATAATGACCTGCAAAGCACGTAAATCATATGTATTTGTAGTGTGAACTACACATTAATTCTCCCTCTTTTTGTCAATAAAATTGGCAAAGGTACGAAAACGGGATCCTAATGAAATTTCCACGAAGACGCTTCAAGACCAAAGAAAAGTACATATCAACTTGTTTAGATGCAATCATAAAGCCGAGGCTAAATGCATTCATCAAGCAGTTTATAAAGATACAAGATAACCCCTAAATAATTCCACAGCCGCACTCCCCATAAAGATATGGAGATTAAGCGCAAATTCAAATAACTCTCCCCCATTTGATGTCATACCCACGAGAGCAACAAGAGCGACCTTACTTTTACAAGAAAAGAAGGATTTTATTGGACACCAAAAACCATAAACAAATGATTTTCTATATCCAAAATTCTCAATTAAACTAACCACAAGAGAACCTATGATTAATTTAATCGGAATACACAACCAAAATAACCACAAATGAATCTATGATTAATCTAGTTGGAAATGATCGACATAAGAGAGCTTACGGAGCTACGACTAAGTTCACCATAAAGAAATGATTAACTCAATCGTCTTATGCTCAACACACGAAAAACTTATGGAGCATTGCAGTATACACATAAGATATGGATCAGGGAATGATCAATACTGCGGCATATACAAGGATTCATTCTATTTTCCATCACTATTTGTACAATGACATACAATAGACATAATCCTTGTAAACAAAAGATTTTAACCTATCTTCCATCAATAATTGACATAATAGGCTTAACTTTTGTTTTTCAAAAGTTCATTGATCTTGTATCAATACATGCATATCGACATAAAAAAGAGATAACTTTTGACATCATATGGGATAATAATAGTTCACGGACGCAAACACACATATCCCATAACATATTGCAATATATAAAACCATAAAGATTAATATTGCAAAAATCATCTTCCAAATAATTTTTAGAATTTAAATAATCCTAAAAAATAAAGATGAAAAAATGATGGACACAACTATGTGTACTCACAATAATGGCTATTCCAAACTCTAATTATTCTTCTAAACAAAAGAAATAAATTCTCACAAGAAGACTTTCTAGACAATATAGAGAGATTTATTCAAGACTAGCTATTAGATTTCGAACACTTGTTAGTTCTTCCTTAGCTTCCTTCAGCTTGATCCTCACGAACTCGAGATTCTTTTTAGCGATCACGAACTGTTTACGTAGAACTTCAAAATCTTGAAGAAGATTTCCAACCAGTTGCTGTGATAATTGAACTGGTTTCTTGTCTACATGATCAATTGCATGATAGCAGTTTATAAGAACATGGTTCTCATAAAACTCAGTAATGTTGTTTCTTTCAATCTCATCATCCTCTTTGCACCCTTTCTTAGTTTGCATCATTATCTCTAAAGAGACTATCCCGTTCCCGATCTTGTATATACCAAGAAAATCTTCATGATATATATATATAAATATATATATATGTACGAGATACATATAGGAAAACCCTAAGGTTACCCTCTTAGAAGTTGGTAATGGTCCAGGTACGCAAACGCTCACAGTTATGAACTAAGTTCTAAACCTCACAGTAGAGGAGCCTCATGGAGGCTTTGTCAAGGTGCAAAAAGAGAGAGAGCACTGAAAGGTTCAGTGTTTCAACAAAGCATGATTTTCTCAAGAGATTTTATGGACTAGCTATGCTTCAATATGAAATGAAAGCTAGGGTAGGATTTTACTTAGAAGGCATTACTTTAAAGAATTGAACGAATAATTACAACAACCATTTTTTTCAAGACGAATGCATCTTGAACTTTATGTGCATCCTCATGAGGATGAAGCGAGGATGCACAGAAAGACTGGTCAAGTTGTAGAAGGACCACGTAGTTCATCATCGTTTTCCTTCTCTGAGTCAACAAGAGGATTAATTTCAAGAGAATTATTACAAGGAGAATAAGACATACCTAAAGATGTTTTCTTCCTTAATTTTTTGATTTTCCGCTTGAGATTATTCATACTGGTTCTTAAATCGGAAGCATGATTGTTGATGTGAATGTGATCGAAACCCGATATTTTTGACTCAGTGTGATCCTTGCCACCAGATGACATTCCTTTCTTCCTTTGACGTCTTTTTCTGTTTACTGGGACATCAAACTCCTTATCTTACCATATGACATTCTTTCCTCTATGAATGTCAAAAGAGTCAGTGTCATACATATAACTAAGAGAGGAATTATCGTAGTGCACTTCTGGATTCGAGACTATGTTGTTTTCAGCACGGAGAGAGACCGGCTTGATTACTTCCTTGGACATCCATATAAGAATGTGATGAAGTTTTTTATTTCTTATCCTAAAACGACATTTCCATTCAACGTGGCCCTTGTTTCCACAATAGTAACAGTTGAAAGAAATGTTTTTAACGGCTCTCCTATGCCTTGCATTTGAAGAATAAAAATCTTTGTTTACCGGAACATCAGCTGTAATAGGTGAATTTTCACATGGCATGTTGTTATTGTCACAAACAAAATAGATCTTCCCAGTGTTAGGAGTGTTTATTCCTTTATATCCCAGACCACGTGTATCACGATGCTCTTTACATGCTCCTATCATGGAAGATAATTTTGTAGATCTAGTGTTGAATCTCCTTATATTCTCTTCTAGCGATTTTGCCTTGTTAACATCTTTCGAGAGATCATTCTTCAGTTGTATGTCTTTGGCAATAAAAAGGCATTCTCTGTCGTTATAGTATTTCTGTTGAAAGTCATACTTTGCCTTAGATTCAACAAGTCTTTCTTTCAACACACACAAACTAATCTGAAGGTTTTCACATTCAATAATCTTTTAATGGACTTATTCGTCACGATCTTTAAGGATGGATTGTAAAAATTTATAACAACTGTCATATCCTTTAAAAAGTTTTTTAAGTTTCCTATTTTCACGACAGAGAGGAAACAGATATTCTGCCAGATAGGCAGTAGATCCCTTTTTTTTCTATGATATCGTCAAAGTGTATGATATACTGTGAGACTTCTTCATCAATACTCGGTCCCTGAGTCACTTTCATCAGAAAATTCATCCAATTGATCATCTAGGCGGTTTTCCCAGTTGACTTCGGTTTCTGACAGAGGGAGAGATATGAGAGAATTCTTAGAAGTCTCAGAACTCTGGACAGTATCGAGAGGATTCTGATCTGGTTGTGCAGTCAGAGATAACACTATTTTACATAGAGTTAGATCGCTACAAACACAGACTTTTGAGGCTTAAAGGTGTTTTCCTGCTCTGATACTAATTTAAAATGTGGGGGTCTAACAACCACACCCAATATTTCGATTAGAAATTTGTATGGACTAACTCCAATATACTTTCTAGAGAATCAACTAGACAGTCAGACACAATCTAAAGAAAAATATATCGAGGAGTTAATATCTCTCTCTTGATTTGATTTTACTCAAGCAAATAGAAATCTGCGAGTCTTTATCAAATACAAGGATAATAAACTTGGATGGTACCAAAGACCAATATCCAAGGATTAATCAATTTCCAATCAACAACCAAAGGTTGGATTTCACAATTGATCGATACAAACGCACAACCTGTGATATTTCAATTATATAACAAAATATAATGCGGAATAGAAATAACACAGACACCAGAAATTTTGTTAACGAGGAAATTACAAATGCAGAAAACCCCTGGGACCTAGTCCATATTGAACACCACAATGTATTAAGCCGCTACAGACACTAGCCTACTACAAACTAACTTCGGTCAGGACTGTAGTTGAATCCTAATCAATCTCACACTGATTAAAGGTACAGTTGAGCTCCTTACGTCTCTGATCCCAGTAGGATACTACGCACTTGATTCCCTTAGCTGATCTCACCCACAACCAAGAGTTGCTATGACCCAAAGTCGAAGACTTTAGTAAACAAATCTGTATCACACAGAAAAGTCTACAAGGACAGGTAAATCTGTCTCCCACAGATAAACCTAAGAGTTTTGTTCTGTCTTTTGACAAAAATCAAGGTGAACAAGAACCAATCGGTAAACCAGAATTATATTCCCAAAGAACAGCCTAATATTATCAATCACCTCACAATAATCTAAATCATATGGTGGCGAAACTAGATATTGCGGAATCACAAACGATGAGACGAAGATGTTTGTGATTTTTTTTATCTTGCCTTATTGGAGATATAACTCAAGTTACTTATTCAATTTACCTCGTACGATTGAAAATGACAAGATCAGATCGATCAACTACAAGAGAAGTAGTTTCGTCTGGCTTCACAATCCCAATGAAGTCTTTCAGTTGTTAATCGACAGGGTCTCGAGAAGAAACCTACGATTAAAGGAGAATCGACTCTAGCAAAACAACTAGTATCACACATGAGGTGTGGGGATTACTTTTGCACAATTGCTAGACGTCTCCTTATATAGTTTGGAAATCAGGGTTTGCAATCTAGGTTACCTTGGTAACAAAGCATTCAATAATCACTGTTAGATGAAAAACTTGATTTATCCAAGCTAATATCTTTCAACCGTTAGATCGAACCTTAGCTTGTCACACACAAATGAAATGTATTCATTTTGGTTTGAGTAACCGTACCTAAACGTGTACATTGGTTGGTTCACAAATGGTGAGTGATTTCATATTAACCGTATTCATATTTCTCATAACTAGTTCAAATGACTCATAAGAACTAGTTCAAGAGTTGTTCAATTTCTTAGGTCTTTATACATAGACACAATTGAAATAAAATCGGTTTGATTCATTTGAATCAATTCATGAACAATATACCCACAATTTGCAAAGATTGCATTCCTTACAATTTATTGTTTTAAGTCCATGAACTACCGATTTGAGAAATAACTAGTTGGGTATGCGTACGGGTATGCGTACCTTAGCTACTGGATTTTGAGTTGGTTTTAGTTTCCAAACTCAGCAGACTTTTTCGGGTGAAAAAGTTCCTCCAATACGCGTACCTAAGGTGACTGTTTTTTTTTTTTTGAGTTCGTAAACTCCAAACTCAGCAGAATTTCACGGACGTGAATTTCCGCCAGTACGCGTACCCAACCTGTCTCCTTCACCAATACCGCATGCACACATATGCACGCACTTAGTTTCCGGCAAATGTATTTATACACTACTGTGCGAACACACTATATTCTTACATCCATATGTGGTTACATATTCTCAACTCTACATTTCAATCATTGAAACATTCTTCTATAATGTTATAACAGTCGTTAGACATAAAGAATCGACTATCGTCATCAAAGCTATTTTCAAGATTGAAACGTCATCATGACTTTCATCACGGGTAAAGATGAAGATGGCTAAAGTAAAAGCTTACCAACACGTATTTCGAGAAAAATATAGGCGAGTAAACTCTGCTCGAAATAAAAAATGTATATGTATGAAAACTATCATACTTATACGACTTTTGTCTCAAGAGAAGGAGATAGAGTAGATAGACTTTTGAGTGACAAGATGTGTTCAAGTCTCCACATACCTTTTGGTCGGATGAATTTCCACTGGTTCCTTGAGTAGTTCTTCGTCTTTGCAAGATAATCTCCATGGAGTCTGGAGCTCAACTATTCCTAACTATCCTACTAGAAATCAAGACATATAGTTTTGATCACTAATATTGACAAACATGCTTGAGATAGCAATGCATACGAGTTCGACCGAGCAATGCTCTAACAATCTCCCCCTTTGTCAATTTTAATGACAAAACTATAAATACATATGGATTACAAAATAAATAAAACTTTGTAGCTTCTTGTCCACATGCTTGATCTCCTTGGTGCTTCAACGTTACTTGAAAACTTCGTCTTTTCCAAGTACTCCCATGATTCCATAGATGTTCAATTCAGCATCATAGTTGTTGAAGTTCTGTATCCATAACAATGAGAAAACAAAAGCTCTCGATCATTGTTATACAATGTCATAGTATTATTACACAGAATCAAAGTTCTTATATCACAACTTCGACAAAAATACTACGGTGATATGTATCACTCCCCCTTAGTCAATACATTCGTCTCCACATGAAAACTACTCCCCCTTACATAATGACTTGTAAAGCACGTAAATCATATGTATTTGTTGTGTGAACTACACATTAATTCTCCCCCTTTTTGTCAATAAAATTGGCAAAGGTACGAAAACGGGATCCTTATGAAATTTCCACGAAGACGCTTCAAGACCAAAGAAAAGTACATATCAACTTGTTTAGATGCAATCATAAAGCCGAGGCTAAATGCAGTCATCAAGGAGTTTGTAAAGATGCAAGATAACCCCTAAATAATTCCACATCCGCACTCCCCACAAAGATATGGAAATTAAGCGCAAGTTCAAAGAACTCTCCCCCATTTGATGTCATTCCCACGAGAACAACAAGAGCGACCTTACTTTTACAAGAAAAGAAGGATTTTATTGGACACCAAAAACCATAAAAAAATGATTTTCTATATCCAAAATTCTCAATTAAACTAACCACAAGAGAACCCATGATTAATTTAATCGGAATACACAACCAAAAAAACCACAAATGAATCTATAATTAATCTAGTTGGAAAATGCTCGACATAAGAGAGCTTACGGAGCTACGACTAAGTTCACCATAAAGAAATGATTAACTCAATCGTCTTATGCTCAACACAAGAAAAACTTATGGATCATTGCAGTATACACATAAGATATGGATCAGGGAATGATCAATACTGCGGCATATACAAGGATTCATTCTATTTTCCATCACTATTTGCACAATGACATACAATAGACATAATTCTTGTAAACAAAAGATTTTAACCTATCTTCCATCAATAATTGACATAATAGGCTTAACTTTTGTTTTTCTAAAGTTCATCGATCATGTATCAATACATGCATATCGACATAAAAAAGAGATAACTTTTGACATCATATGGGATAATAATAGTTCACGGACGCAAACACACATATCCCATAACATATTGCAATATATAAAACCATAAAGATTTATACTGCAAAAATCATCTTCCAAATAATTTTTAGAATTTAAAAATCCTAAAAAATAAAGATGAAAAAATGATGGACATAGCTATGTGTACTCACAATAATGGCTATTCCAAACTCTAGTTATTCTTCTAAACAAAAGAAATTAGTTCTCATAAGAAGAATTTCTAGACAATATAGAGAGATTTATTCAAGACTAGCTATTAGATTGAGAACAATTCTTCGTTCTTCCTTAGCTTCCTTCAGCTTGATCCTCACGAACGCGAGATTCTTTTTAGCGATCACGAACTGTTTATGTAGAACTTCAAAATCTTGAAGAAGATTTCCAACCAGTTGTTGTGATAATTGAACTGGTTTCTTGTCTACATGATCAATTGCATGATAGCAGTTTATAAGAACATGGTTCTCATAAAACTCACCAATGTTGTTTCTTTCGATCTCATCATCCTCTTTGCACCTTTTCTTAGTTTGCATCATTATCTCTAGAGAGACTATTCCGTTCCCGATCTTATATATACCAAGAAAATCTTCATGATATATATATATATATATATATGTACGAGATACATATAAGAAAAACCTAAGGTTACCCTCTTAGAAGTCGGTAATGGGCCAGGTACGCAAACGCTCACAGTTATGAACTAAGTTCTAAACCTCACAGTAGAGGAGCCTCATGGAGGCTTTGTCAAGGTGCAACAAGAGAGAGAGCACTGAAAGGTTCAGTGTTTCAACAAAGCATGATTTTTTCAAGAGCTTTTATGGACCAGCTATGCTTCAATATAAAATGAAAGCTAGAGTAGGATTCTACTTAAAAGGCATTAATTTAAAGAACTAAACGAATAATTACAACAACCATTTTTGTCAAGACGAGTGCATCTTGAAATTTATGTGCATCCTCATGAGGATGAAGAGAGGATGCACATAAGACAGGTTAAGTTGTAGACGGACCACGTAGCTCATCATCGTTTTCCTTCTCTGAGTCAACAAGAGGATTAATTTCAAGATAATTATTACAAAGAGAATAAGACATACTTGAAGATGCTTTCTTCCTTAATTTTTGGATTTTTCTCTTGAGATTATTTATACTGGTTCTTAAATCGGAAGCATGATTGTTATGTGAATGTGATCGAAACCCGACATTTTTGACTCAGTGTGATCCTTGCCACCAGATGACATTCCTTTCTTCCTTTGACGTCTTTTTCTATTTACCGGGAAATCAAACTCCTTAGCTTTCCATATGACATTCTTTCCTATATGAATGTCAAAAGAGTCAGTGTCATACATATAACTAAGAGAGAAATTATCGTAGTGCACTTCTGGATTCGAGACTATGTTGTTTTCAGCATGGAGAGAGACCGGATTGATTACTTCCTTGGACATCCATATAAGAATGTTATGAAGTTCTTTATTCCTTATCCTAAAACGACATTTCCGTTCAACGTGGCCCTTGTCTCCACAATAGTAACAGTTAAAAGAAAGGTTTTTAACGGCTCTCCTACGCCTTGTCTTTGAAGAATGACAATCTTTGTTTACCGCAACATCAGTTGTAATAGGTGAATTTTCACATGGCATGTTGTTATTGGCACAAAAAAATAGATCTTCCCAGTGTTAGGAGTGTCTATTCCTTTATAGCTCAGACCACGTGTATCACGATGCTCTTTACATGCTCCTATCATGGAAGATAATTTTGTAGAGCTAGTGTTGAATCTCATTAGATTCTCTTCTAGCGATTTTTCCTTGTTAACAGCTGTCGAGAGATCATTATTCAGTTGTTTTTCTTTGGAAATAAAAAGGCATTCTCTGTCGTTATAGTATTTCTGTTGAAAGTCATACTTTTCCTTTGATCATCTAGGCGGTTTTCCCAGTTGACATAGGTTTCTGACAGAGGGAGAGATATGAGAGAATTCTTAGAAGTCTCAGAACTCTGGACAGTATCGAGAGGATTCTGATCTGGTTTTGTGCAGTCAGAGATATCACTATTTTCCATAGAGTTAGATCGCTACAAACACATACTTTTGAGGTCTTAAAGGTGTTTTCCTTCTCTGATACCAATTGAAAGTGTCGGGGTCTAACAACCATACCCAATATTTCGATTAGCAATATGTATGGACTAACTCCAATATACTTTCTAGAGAATCAACTAGAAAGTCAGACTCAATCTAGAGAAAAGTATATCGAGGAGTTAGTATCTCTCTGTTGATTTGATTTTACTCAAGCAAATAGAAATCTGCGAGTCTTTATCAAATACAAGGATAATAAACTTGGATGGTACCAAAGACCAGTATCCAAGGATTAATCAATTTCCAATCAACAACCAAAGGTTGGATTTCACAATTGATCGATACAAACGCACAACCTGTGATATTTCAGTTATATAACAAAATATAATGCGGAATAGAAATAACACAGACACCAGAAGTTTTGTTATCGAGGAAATCGCAAATGCAGAAAAACCCCGGGACCTAGTCCAGATTGAACACCACACTGTATTAAGCCGCTAAAGACACTAGCCTACTACAAACTAACTTCGGTATGGACTGTAGTTGAATCCTAATCAATCTCACACTGATTCAAGGTACAGTTTCGCTCCTTACGTCTCTGATCCCAGCAGGATACTATGCACTTGATTCCCTTAGCTGATCTCACCCACAACCAAGAGTTGCTACGACCCAAAGTCTAAGACTTTAGTAAACAAATCTGTATCACACAGAAAAGTATACAAGGACATATAAATCTGTCTCCCACAGATAAACCTAAGAGTTTTGTTCTGTCTTTTGATAAAAAACAAGGTGAAGAAGAACCAATTGATAAACCGGACTTATATTCCCGAAGAACAGCCTAATATTATCAATCACCTCACAATAATCTAAATCGTATGGTGGCGAAACTAGATATTGCCGAATCACAAACGATGAGACGAATATGTTTGTGATTTCTTTTTATCTTTCCCTATCGGAGATATAATCTCAAGTCAATTATTCAATTGAACTCGTATGATAGAAAATGGCAAGATCGGATCGCTCAACTACAAGATAGTTTCGTCTGGCTTCACAATCCAATGAAGTCTTTCAGTCGTTAATCGACCGGGTCTCGAGAAGAAACCTACGATTAAAGGAGAATTGACTCTAGCAAACCAACTAGTATCACACAGAAGGTGTGGGGATTAGTTTTGCACAGTTGCTAGACGTCTCCTTATATAGTTTTCAAATCAGGGTTTGCAATCTAGGTTACCTTGGTAACAAAGCATTTAATAATCACTGTTAGATGAAAAACCTAATTTATCCAAGCTAATATCTTTCAACCGTTAGATCGAAACTTAGCTTGTCACACACAAATGAAATGTATTCATTTAGGGTTGAGTAACCGTACCTAAACGTGCATATTGGTTGGTTCACAAATGGTTGACCAATGGTTAGCCATATGAGTGATTTCATATTAACCGTATTCATCTTTCTCATAACTAGTTCAAATGACTCATAAGAACTAGTTCAAGAGTTTTTCAATTTCTTAGGTCTTTATACATAGATACAATTGAAACAAAATTGGTTTGATTCATTTGAATCAATTCATGAACAATATACCCACGGTTTGCAAAGATTGCATTCCTTATAATTTATTGTTTTAAGTCCATGAACTACCGATTTAAGAAATAACTATCTTGGGTACGCGTACGGGTATGCTTACATTAGCTACAAGATTTTGAGTTGGTTTTAGTTTCCAAACTCAGTAGACTTTTTCGGGTGAAAAAGTTCCGCCAGTACGCGTACCTAAGGTGACTTGTTTTTTTTTTGAGTTCATAAACTCCAAACTCAGCAGAATTTCACGGACGTGAATTTTTGCCAGTACGCGTACGGGTATGCGTACCCAACCTGTCTCCTTCACCAATACCGCATGCACACATATGCACGCACTTTGTTTCCCGCACATGGATTTATACACTAATGTGCGAACACACTATATGCTTACATCCATAGGTGGTTACATATTCTCAACTCTACATTTCAATCATTGAAACATTCTTCTATAATGTTATAACAGTCGTTAGACATAAAGAATCGACTATCGTCATCAAAGCTATTTCCAAGATTGAAACTTCATCATCACTTTCGTCACGGGTAAAGATGAAGATGGCTAAAGTAAAAGCTTACCAACACGTATTTCGAGAAAAATATAGGCGAGTAAACTCGTCTCAAAATAACAAATGTGTATGTATGAAAACTATCATACTTATACGACTTTTTTCTCAAGAGTAGGAGATAGAGTAGATAGACTTTTGAGTGACAGGATGAGTTCAAGTCTCCACATACCTTTTGGTCGGATGAAGTTCCACTGGTTCCTTGAGTAGTTCTTCGTCTTTATAAGATAATAGCCATGGAGTCTAGAGCTCAACTATTCCTAACTATCCTAGACCGAGACTTAGTCATAAGTATACTATAAATCAAGACATATAGTTTTGATCACTAATATTGACAAACATGCTTGAGATACAAACGCATGCGAGCTCGACTGAGCAATGCTCTAACAGAGGTAAAGGTCAAGTTCCTATCAAGGCTAAGTGGTTTAACAATGAAAAAGGGACTCTCGAGTTCCCTAACCTTCATTTTTTTAACTCTCACAGGAGTTCAAGTTCTTGAAAGGGGGACCCATGATACAGGTGTATCCGTAATCCTTTAGGGAACTTAGTTAACCTCAAGTTAAGTTGAGGGATGAATCCTATTCTAGGTAGGAATCCTTGTTTAGGAAGAATTCCTACTTAGGAAAGAGTTTTGTTTCATGCAATACTCTTAGTTTAGGAAATAGATTCCTAATAGAAGTCCTTGGTCGGCTGAGTACGATGAAGGCTATAAATAGAGAGCTTTAGCTAATAGCTAAATACACAGATATTAGGCACAAAAAACCTAGAGAAAGATGGCGAAAATACTTGTGCAAGCTTAGCAAACAGTTTAAGGTAAATCCACTGTTTAGAGATGATTGTGAACGTAACAAAGGGAGAATTGTAATCGTTTTCTTGTTCATAATCTAGAGAAGATATTTTTCTTCAAATTACTACTTGATTCTTGTTTTCTAAGTTTCTCGTATATTATTATTCTGAATTTCGCCTTTATAGTAATAGCTACCAAGGCACAGAGATCATACGTATCAAGTTGGCATCACGAGCAAGGTTAGTTTTTAGGGTAAATCCCTGTGGGTTATGGTTTTCACTAGATATCTCTACATAAAGCTTGGTGAGGTACTCGAGAAGCTAGAAGACGTTAAGACAACAAGGGTATCAAGGATGACAAAGTCAGATGATGACCCTAAAGAAGGCGAACCACAAACTATGGAAGAAAAAGTGGCTACGCTGCAAACATACATGAAGTCAATTCAAGTTGCCCTTCAGGAGCTGAGTGAATGTATTCGTTCTCATACACCCAAGTCGAATACGAATAAAAAGGTTACACCTTCACCTGTAGCTTCGGAAAAATATGATTCGGAAGAAGACGAGTCGGAAGAAGAAGAAGAGGAAGAAGATGAGGAGGAAGAAAAGAAGGAAAACGAGCTTCCTAAAGGTCCTACATCAACTAAACCTCATGGTAAGAATCTGAAAATTGATTTTCGTGTTGATATTCCACTTTACCATGGAAGTGTCGATGTAGAAAAATTAGATGATTGGATTGAACGTCTAGAGACGTATTTTTCTTTCTTTGAATATGGTTCAAAGGAAAAGATTGCATTCGCGGCATTGAAGCTACAAAAGCATGCTCTAACCTGGTGGAAAGCTTATCAAAGACAAAACTTAGGTAAGAGAGTGTTGTCATGGAAAAGATTTAAGGAAGTTGTAAGGAAACAGTTTTATCCGGTTGGATACCTTAAGGAGAGATGGTTCAAGTGGTATAACTTGAAGCATACTTACAACCAAACCGTGCACGAATGTACTATGGAATATCAGAATCAAGCTATGATTTTGGATTTAGACTTGGAAGATCATGTTATCTATATGAAGTATATTTCCGGGTTTCATGAGTATTTACGGAAGGAGTTGAAGATGGTTTCGGTGGATACGATCTCCGGAGAAAGTATAAAAGGTAATGCCATTGAAGGAAGGCTTATCTGATTCAAAGGGAAATACTAAGGTGAAATCTGGAGGTACCACTGTCAAAGGAGGTGAAAGGAGCAAAGAATAATGGAAGTCTAGTGACAAGGAAGGTTTGTCTTGCACCCATTGCAAGCAAACATGTCACGTTGTCGACAAGTGTTGGGTTAAGAACCCTCATCTAAATCCCAAAGGGTTGCAGAGGAAAGAAGCCAAGAAGGCAGCACTAGTCGCTCAAACTCCAAAGGCAGTCCACGGACTAATGAAACCCAATTCCAAGCTTTCTCTTATGGAAAGGGCAAAAGAAAGACCTTCTAAAGATGATCTTATGGAGCGACTCTTCACAATGAAGATTCAAGTCAAAACAATACTAGTTGATGTTGTTATTGACCCGGGAAGTCAGAAGAATTTACTTTCAAATTCTTTGGTGCAGAAGTTAGGATTGAAGACTTTCAAACATCCAAAACCATACCCTTTAGGATGACTTCAAAAGGAAGGAGGCTTACAAGTTTCACAGCAGTGCACGTTCAAATTTGCTCTGGATGAGTCATATATTAACGAAGTTTCATGTGACGTAGTTCCTTTGGATATTTTTCAGGTGGTACTAGGTAGTCCTTACCTATGGGATAGAGATGCAACTCTACATAGGAAGGAAAAAAAGTACACCTTTACCAAAGATTGAGAAAATTTTGTGGTTCAGGATATAGACTCTCCTCTTGAGGGAGCAAGCTTGATCACAACCACTCAGGCTAAGCGGTTGGTGAATGCTAGCACAAAGTTCATTCTTCTTGTGATCCGTTCTCTTGAGGAGAAGCCGAGTAGAGTTTCTTTGGTAGCCTTGTCTGCACAACAAGAAGATGACCTAGAAAGGTTGAAGTTGAAATATAAGGATTTATTTTCTGATGTCACAGGATTACCGCCACAGATGAGTGTGGAGCATGAAATCATGTAGACTGGGGAGAGTTTTCTACCTAATGTAGGTATTTATCGCACAGCCGTAGAGGAATCTAATGAGATCAAGAAACAAATCCAGAGACTTATAGAATTAGGGATGATAGTGCCAAGTGCTTCACCTTGTGGGTCAGCGGTGTTGTTGGTTCCAAAGAAAGATGGAGGTTGGTGTTGTTAGATTTTATATTCGGTTATCACCAGATGAGAGTTCGAGAAGATGATACATGGAAGACTGCTTTGAAAACCAAACAAGGATTGTTCGAATGGTTGGTGATGCCTTTTGGTTTGTGTAACGCTCCAGCGACGTTTATGCGTCTGATGAATGATTTGTTACGACCTTTTATAGAAGATTTTGTGATTTTTTATTTGGATGATATCCTAATATACAACAGAACTTGGGAAGAGCATATCGTTCATGTTGAGAAGGTGTTTAAAGTGTTACATAAAGGCCAGTTGAAGTTGAACGTAAGGAAGTATGAGTTTGGAAAAGAGGAGTTGGTGTACCTTGGATTCATTATTGGTGTTGGAAAACGAAAGATTGATCAAAAAAAGGTTGAAGTGATTACTAAGTGGCCTATACATAGTACTATAACTGAAATCAGGAGTTTCTTAGGGGCTTGCACCTACTTACGTAAGTTTATCCGACATTTTTCGAATATTTCAAGACCATTACATGGTTTGACGGGAGCTAAGGAAAAGTTTGAATGGCAGCAAACCCATAAAGACGCTTTTCAGTTACTAAAAAGGAAGATTTCAGAAGTACCGGTGTTGGCATTGCGTAACTTACAACGTAGTTTTGAAGTTGAGACCGACGCTTCTAAACCAGTGGAGTACCATTTAAAATAGTTCTCAGGTGCTATTAAGTATTATGCACCTTATGAAAAATAATTTTATGCTTTATATCAATGTATTAAGCATTGGTGACTGTATCTCTTGGGTAAAGAAGTAGTGGTACATTCAGATCACAAACCGTTGGAGTATATATCTACATGCACAGACGAAACTACAACATGCCCGGCATATGAAGTGGATGTCTTACGTGATGACTTTCAATATTCTCATTAGGTACAAGAAGGGAGTAACAAACAAGTTGTAAGATATGTTATCTCGACCTCCAGTTCGTGCATTAATGGTGGTTAGAGAATTCATTCAATTGTTCCTCAAAGGTATGCAGAGTTATACGCATCCAACAAAGACTTCAAGAACGTGTTAGAAGGTGTAAAGAGTGGTTTGAAAAGCGAGTAT